>NC_081825.1:305929463-306241963 GCF_030867095.1 Alligator mississippiensis
TGCACTGCACATGCAGGTATCATCATGGCAGAGAAGTAAGTGGGTTTGACACTGGGAGATCCTAGTGTCAAAAAACCCTGTACGTAAAAAAAAGTGTTGTGACACACTTGGAGGCAGCACACGTCATCTGAAACTGGAGCCTGGCCAGCCAGAGCCACAGTCCAGCTGCCAGCTAGGCTTCCACTGCAGTCCCTGGAGGCCCTCAGGACCCCAGGTAAGGCTGTTGGTGCCCCAGGTAAGGCTGCCCCACCTGGGGCAATATGCTGCATGCCAGAGCACACATGCATGGGGGTTCCTCAGGGACAACTAGCAGTGGCATACATTATGCCACTGCAATTTGCCCCCAGGGAAATGCATGGTCCTGTTCATGGGGACATATGCTAAGGTTCACACACATCCAGAGTTCCATAAAAAACAAACTTTTTGTACATACATCCTTTCTTGAACCATCCAATCACCAGCTTACACATGGATGCACAGAGCTAGATAGCATTCCCTTCTCTTGCCTATCAATGAATTGCCATTTTGAACTACTTGCCACCTCCCTTGACTGTCTGTCAACCAAGCCACTCAAGAAGCTAACCTTGATTAAGGAAAAGCACCTAACGCTTTGATGCCCGCTAGTCCTTCCAGGAGATTTACCACATCTGTGTTACATTCTCAGGGATGGGTCTGACTATCAGTCCTGAGACTGCCAACATGTGTTATTAATATTTTTGGAACATATGGGACATTTCAGGAGACTGAGAGCATGCTAGGTTTATATGAAGAGATTGAAAGGGCTAGCAAGAAAACTAAATAACTTGACATCAAAATTGGAGGAAAACAATAGAAAGGCTGATACAGAAAGAAAAAATGGGAATTTACTTAGTAGTAGTCACTCAACACAGTGCTTTATTGGATTTGATCAAATACAAGTGATTTCATTTGCAGATCAGATTACAATCCGGTTGACAGGCATAACTGCACAGAGGAAACATATTTAGATTTTTGTTATGGATTTAACTAATTAACATGCAGCATTCTGACATAAAAAGTGAGAGTTTACAAAAATTATAAAGCAGCACATGGATGGATTAGGAACAGGCTGATTGATAGGTCAGAGAAGAGTTGGCCTATTGAAAAACAATGAGGTTTATTACAGTCATGTTCCAATCCACACACTGAGGGATAAGGAATGAGGATGACAAGGTGGACTGTTGGCATTGGAGACAGTCAACTGGAAACTGGTAGAGACTACAGTAGGTCCACTGTTAGGTAGAGACCACAGTGAACAACCTCAGCATAAATTCCTCATGCAATATAATAGGAAAAAAAGGGACCAATGTAATCATAGATTCATAGATTCATAGAAGTAGGGTCGGAAGGGACCTTGTGGATCTTCTAGTCCAACCCCCTGTCCTGGGCAGGAGGAAAACTGGGCTCAAATGACCCCAGATAGGTACTTGTCAAGCCTCCTCTTAAAGACCCCCAGGGTAAGAGCCAGCACCACGTCCCTTGGAAGTTGGCTCCAGATCCTAGCCGCCCTAACTGTGAAGTCGCACCTCCTGATGTCTAGTCTGAATCTACCCTCTGCCAGCTTGTGTCCATTATTTCTAGTCACTTTGGGTAGTGTTTGGGGGAACAGGGTCCCTCCCAAACCCTGCTGGTCCCGCCTTGTAAGTTTATAGGCGGCCACCAGGTCCCCGCTCAGCCTTCTCTTATGAAGGCTGAACAGGTTCAGGTCCTGTAGCCTCCCCTCGTACGGCCTGCCCTGCTGCCCTCTCACCAAGCAAGTGACCCTCCTCTGGACCCTCTCCATGCTGTCCACATCCCTCCTGAAGTGCGGTGCCCAGAACGGGACGCAGTCCTCCACCTGTAGCCTGACCAGTGTCGCGTAGAGGGGAAGGATCCCCTCCTTGACCCTGCTCGAGATGTATCTGTGGATGCACAACAAGGTATGGTTAGCCCTACTGACTGTGTCCTCACATCATTAGCCCATGTTCATCTTGCAGTCAATAATGACTCCAAGATCTCTTTCTGCCACCGTGCTCTTGAGAAGGGACTTCCCCAGCCTATAGGTGTACTGCAGATTCCTACTGCACAAGTGCAGCACCCTGCACTTGTCAGTATTGACGCACATCCTATTTTCATTTGCCTACCCCTGTAACCTGTCCAGGTCCCACTATAATCTGTCCTTCCCTTCTAGCGTGCCCACCTCACCCCAAATCTTGGTGTCATCTGTGAATTTGAACAGGGTGCTTTTCACCCCATTGTCCAAGTTGCTAATAAAGAAATTGAACAGTGTGGGCCCAAGGACCAAACCCTGGGGGACTCCACTGCCCACATCCCTCCAGGTCAAATATGACCTGTCCACCACCACTCTCTGAGTACGATCCCTCAGCCAATTTGCAATCGGTCTGACTGTGTAGGCATCAATGCCACATCAATGTCCCTAGCTTTTTAATGAGAATGTGGTGGGAGACAGTGTCAAAGGCCTTCCTGAAGTCCAGAAAGACTACATCCACTGCGACACCTGCGTCCAATGATTTTGTGGCTTGATCGTAGAAGGCAATCTAATCCTTAGATGAACAAACACAGCAGCAGGAAATAGGAGGAGGAGAGGGGGTTTTGCATCTGTACTCAATATTGGTAACACCAACACCAAAATACTTCATCCTGTTCTACTGCCCACATTTGAAAAAAAAAAGTGTTGAAAAGCTGAAGTGGGTACAGAAAAGAATCACAAAAAACATATTTGAAGGATGGAGAAAATGTTTTCCAGGTGCTGTACGTAGATGAATCATTGGTCCCAGGGGACATTGTTTTGTCCTGTGACCCTGCTGATAATAAAGTTCACTTTCCCCCCTACAGGTCCTGTTGAAGTATGCAGGATAAAATGTGCTATTAATTTTCTCCTGAGACATGGATGTGTGCATCTATAAGATTTCCATGGCACATTCCCAAGAAAAGCTGGCCAAGAAATGTTTTCTCCCCAGCCACCAACTGATGAAGAAGCAACAAAGCAACTTGGAAGTTAATGGCTGTGCTGCTCCTGTTTTGGTCCAAGTCAAACTTTTGGGCAATCAGGCCTGCATGAAATACTACTTCTATTTGCTGCATTAATGATCTCAAATGTTTTACCTAGCAGAAAGGAACTGTAAATTGATTTGGCTATGGCATTTGAATATGTTCACTGGAAGAGATAACCAAGTTACCATGGGGCTCTTTTGACTACTGAAGAAGAAAATAAGAGCCAATGACTAGAGGGTGAAGGCAGACACATCCAGATTGAAAATAAGGATCACATTTTTAACAATGAAGGTGATTAGCCACTGGGGGAAGAAAAAACAAACAAACAAACAAACTAAGGGATATGCTGAATTCTCCATCTTGTGATGACTTCCATTGGAGACTGAATACCTTTTTAGAAGTCACGCATTACTGGGTTTAATATAGAATAATTCTGAGAAAACCTCCAAGAAGCTCAGAAATAATGGTTTTATCATCACTTCCAGACAAACTTTCTATGACTTCTTGAATATAGAGTTAACCTTTCTTGGTGGCATCTGTGAGATACAATACACCCAATGGTTTTATCCAAGATTACACATCCAGCAAAAGAGAATGGACAGAGCAGCACCTGTGAACTTATCTCAGTGTCTTATATGTATTGTGAATAAAAAATAAATCATAGGATCATGGGAAATTACTGCTGGATGGAACCTCACAAGTCCAGCCTGCCTTCAAGTCAGGATCATCCTGGACCGAACCATCCCAGACAAGTGACTGTGCCTCTTGCTCTTCAAAATGTCCAGGCATGGAGACATCATGACTCCTCAAGGCAGCTTGCTCCAATGCCAGAGCACCCTCAGAGTCAGAAAGTTCCTCCTCTGCTCCAACCTAAAATTCCCCTGCTGCAGCTTCAGGCCACTGCTCCTAGTTATGCCACCACAGCCAGAGAGAAAACCTCATCTCTATCCTCTCTATAAATGGCCTTCGGGTATTTGAAGACTGGATAAAATCCCTCTGATTCTCCATACTAAAGAACCCAAATTCTTCCAGGCTCTCCTCATAAGTCTTGGGTTCATGGGCCCTAATCATTTTTATTGCTCTGTGCTGTCATATAATCATAGAGAAGTAGGGCTGGAAGGGACCTGTAGAGAACATCTAGTCTCACTCCATGCCTGGATCATCCCTATCTAAACCATCCCATACAACCATAATCTAAATTGTACATAAGACTACCCTCAATGCTGACAAAATGCAGACCTAAAACCCTAACTTGCCACAGGTAAAGCAAGGGAACCATGGCTGCCCATGTCCAGCCTCTATTAAATGTATGGTATATACATGGTAAAGAGGTCCTGGCCAGAGGGCCAGGCCCCCTGCTACACAGGAAGGCAAAAATACCCACAGTCAGTACCAATCTGACCATACGGTAAAATTCCTTCCTGACCCCAAATATGGAAATTGGCCTGACCCTGAGAAGAGGTATAAGACATTCTAGCTTTTCTCCTCCAGTTTAACTCCTAACAAAAGAGTTGGCACACCCCAGTTGAAGTCCACAGCCTTGACCGTAGCCAACAACTAATGCCTCTGGGTAGGCTTAAAAACACCCTCATGCATATAGTAGAAGCAAAAGGCGGGGAAGGAAGGGGAAAAGGCTCTGTTCAATCTAGAGCAGAAAAAATCACTGCCTTTGATTTGAAAAGTGACATTCCTGTTAATATGATACTAGGTGCTGTTGGCTTTTTTTGGCAACAAGCCAAAAAAATATGTTGGCTCATATTTACCTCACGGTCCATGGTAACCCTGGCATCCTTCTTTGCAGGACTGCAGCCCAGCCAGTCGTTCCCCAGTCTGTATTTGTGCATGTAGTTATTCCATCCCAAGTGCAGGACTTTGCACTTGTCCTTGTTGAACTGTATCTGGTTTACTGTAGGCTATTTTTCCAATCTACCCAGGTCATTCTTGATTCTAGCACTACCCTCCAGAGTGTCTACAACTCTCCAACTTGGTGCCATCTGCAAATTTGCTAAATGTGCCCTCAATCCCATCACCCAAATTATTAATGAAGATATTTAGCAATACTGGACCCAGGACAGACCCCTGGGGAAACCTATTTAATACCTCCTCCCACCTAGATTTTGAACAACTGATGACTACTTATTGAGTATAATGGTCCTACCAACTAACTATGTATCCACATTACAGTACTTTCATCTAACCTATATGTCCTTAGCTTATTAATAAGAATATCATGGGAGGCAGTGTCAAAAACCTTGCAAAAGTCAAGGTACTGCTATTGTCAGTCACAGTGGCATCCCTGAATACGAGGATGACTGTCTTCCAATAGACAAAAGGTTGTTGATGACTTTGGAAATGGCTGAAGAAGCCAATCTCAGATCTGAATGTTCAACTGAAGACATGCAGACAACTGCATCCACTGCTTCCAGAAGGAAGAAGTGGATCCTAGTGACCTTTCCCTTTGTCTCCCTCACCTATTAGCCTTCATAGCAAGGTGAGTTTGCTGAAAATGGTTGATGCCTTGTACTTCAGGGCACCACTGGGGATGATTCAGTGTTCATGTCTCCCAGATATAGATGTTTTTATCACATTTATTCAGATTGGCCTGCAAAGTGTTCTTGAACCTTTTCATCTGCCTACTTCTAGAGCTGTGACTGTTGGCAAGTTGGAAGTATAGGACCTGTTTCTTGAGCTGGTTATCAGGCATCCTTATGACATGCCCTGTTCAGTGGAGCTGGTATATCAAGGTATATCACACCCATTTCTGTCTCCCCATCCACAGAGCCTCTCACCTCCTCATAGGATGAAATCATGTTGGTCAGAAATGACTCTGTCTTGATGAATCCATGCTGACTATTCTTGATCACCTCCATCTCCTCCAGGTGTTTAAAAAAGATTCATTGGGGAGTATCTACCCCATGATACTTCTTCCCTTTCTTAAAGATGGTAACTATAGAGTCTCTTTTCTAATCATCCAGGACCTCACCCAAGTTCCTAAAGAGGATAGCCAAAGGCTCTGAAATTAGTTCAACCGATTCCTTCAGTGTACTAGGGTGCATCCCATCTCACCCTGCTGATTTGAAGGCATCTAGCTTCTCTAAATACTCCCTAACCTGTTCTTCCACTAGTCTTGGCTCTTTGTCTTCTTGCCTATATTCATTGCCAATTCTGTTCATCATCTCATAGTGGAATTTACTTGTGAAGACTGAAGTGGAAAACAAAGCAAAGATACTTCAACTTTCTCTGTTACAGGGGTTAGTTGGTCTAATAAAAGACATTGGTTTTACCCAGATAAACTTGTCTGCCTTCAACCTTCTCTGCATTGCCCATAATTAGATTGTCATCCTAGCTACATTTGCTATGGCACCTATGCTTTCCATGGTCTTCATCCCACTTTGCACTGCACCTCCAAACACATGAATGTCTCCTTTATGAATAAGGCAACATCTTTCTTTTTTTTTTTTCTCCTGCTGGACCTTTCTGAACAAGCTTTACGCATCCATGACTCTACTCTAGTCATATGAACTCTTTCACCATGTCTCCACAGTCCCAATTACATCATTATTCTCTGATTGTACTAGGACCACCAGTTCCTCCTGCTTATCCCCCATGCTTCTCAAATAGGTATGTACACGTGTCAGGTATCTACTTGTTTGTCCTATTTTTTTCCATGAGAATATTGCTAAGGCTCTTGATACTGTCTTCCCTTATTAGGTTTGTATCCAGGTCTCCTGGTTCTTTACTTACATCTGGGCTTTTATCTCCATCTCTCGGTGAAGCTAGTTTAATTGAAGAATTACAAAGTCATATAAGGTGTATATACAAGTCAGCGTGGATTCTTGTACTTACCTTAGGGTAATCATTCCCTATTTACTTATGACAAATATATAGGTAGCTGTGGGTAATAATTCTTCTCTATGTAGTTTGTATCTTACATAATGATTACAAATGCCTAATAGAAATATACAAGCCTGTTGGTTGCTGTTGTTGGATTTTTTTTCTGGAAAGATCTATGTCTTCTCCCTTACATATTTTATTTAAATATGATGATACAGTAATGCATGCATATTAGGGTAGAGTGAATAATTAACAACAAATAATGTAGGACAAATTTAGACTTCTTCTTTGCTCTTGGCATATGAATATCATTCAGAAAACCTCATGATTAAAATATATGAAGATTATGCAACTTAATGTTGCCTGCTGAATTTCTTTAATTCTGTATCTTCTTTTATTGCTCTGATTGTGTTGTGTTGAAATTATTCTCCCGAAAAATAAGCATTCATCCCATGTAAAGCCCAATAAAGCATTATATAGGTTTTATCATAAATCATGACTTTACTAGAGCAAAATACTGCAAAAAATTCAGATGGTTAGTAATCTGTAATTTATTTTAGTTAAGCTCCAGTATATCTGTCATATACATGATTATACTATCGCACTATACAGTAAACAATGAAACAATGTGCTATGGGCTAATATCCTGTTTTATGTATTGACAACATTTGATGAACTGAAAAAAGCATATGTCATTATTGAAAATCAGTGCTTAACAATGTGTAATTTTACTGAAAATCATGACTTTTATTCTAACAGCTAAAGAAAACAGATACAATAGGAGATCTAAAGCCTATCTCAGTTGGTGTTAAAAAAATGTGCAAATCAGTATACCTGGACTTAGCATTAGAAACAGAGATGAATGATAGTGTGAGAAAAGCATTAGTTAAAATGCTCTCAATTGTCCCAGAAGCGCAATCTGAGAGCCCATCAAAAGACAGATGTCAAATTAAATGATAACTCACAAATATGAAGAGCAGTAAACTCCCCTTTTGTCAGTGCCGACTACCAGAAGTAACAATAGTGAAATGCAGACTATTATTTCTTCATGAAATGATAAGAACTAGTTTCTGCATTTAACAGGAAATCAAATTGCCATTTCAAAAGAATGGAACTGCCAGGTCCACACTTTGAGTGTAATTTCTCTATTTTTGCTGCCATTGCATTTGAAAATCTTATAATAAGAATGGGTTAATCCTTTAGACAGACTGCACAGTGTGGGGAGCGCTCAATGGCTCACTCTGATGCTGAAAAGCTTTGTTTATTTGGCCACCCACAGTGTGCTACCATAGCCATGTTCCAGGATCATGGGTTGCTGGTATTGTTATAATGCTGTGGGGATGCATTTCCACTCCACTGTGGACGGGGCCCTGGCCCAGAAGTCAGGATCTCCTCGGGATCTCAGCCTAGACTACGGTACACGCTGCCAAGAGCAGTGACTACCCTCTGTGCACTGAGAGCTAGGAGCACATCTCTCTTCTGCAAGGAGCAGGGCACTCATTCTCCAACATCTATTTAAAAGCAAAACCTAAAGCCATGAGCATCACTTTTGGAGTCATTGAAGTAAGGATTGTTATCTCTGAACTCACAGAAGATCCTACTGTGACCCCAACCCCACTGGTTGCTTTGAATGAGATTGTGTCTGAAGACACAAGTCAAGGTAGGGGTGTAGGCAGAGATCATACAGCAGAGAAAGCACCATGCTACTGCTCTCTGAGCCTGCCACCTAATGAGGACCATGGAGTGAAGACATCTCCCATGAGGCAGGTCCCTGGAAGCAGCAAGAAACACAGGCTTGAGCCATCATAAACACCCAGGAATCACACTGGCTAGCTTTCACAGACTCATAGACAAGCAGGGCTGGAAGGTAACTCAGGAGGGCACATCTAGGGCAGCCCTCTGCTCAAAGCAGGATCTGAACCATCCTAGAGAAGTGCTTGTCCAAACACTTCCTAAAAACTTTGAAGATGGACCTGTATGTATCTTCTTTGCTTGCTTCCTGCACACCTCCAAATAAGACTAACATGCTGTTTTTGGTAGGCAGAATGCAGAAAAAAAAGACTTTTCCAGACTGTGAGATGCTGAGCAAGTCCTCCTGGAAACAGCATGTTCAGGAAGTGTGGCATCCCAGGGAACAGGCTGGGTTTGGTAACAGGAACTTCCTTGTGTGGCAAGGCAGTGGCAAAGCTAGACCCCAGACCCTTACAAGGGCAGCAGCAAGGCTGTCCCTTCTTTACTGCAAATAGTTCTTTACAGAAGTCCCTGTAAATAATAACATGTTACTTCTGCAGCACTACACGCGGCATGCAGAGGCTCATTCGCCCTAAGACAGCTCAGTGGCTCTGCACCCAACAGCTACTGCCTCCTCAGTGGCTGTGAGAGGGTTAACCCTGGGCTCTGCCTGTGCTGTTTGCATGCTCAGGGAGAGGTTGCTGCTATACTGACAGTCATTGCAGCACAGTGTCTGCTTGCTTCTTTTCTTCCCTGCTTCTACTCCAGCAAAGAAGAATCACTTTTTCTGTTTTAGACATGCATCCCGGTTTTGGAGGGCTGATTTTTTTTTTTTTTTGGGGGGGGGGGGGGGAAGTGCATGTGATAGGTGAGTAAATAGGCCACCCTTCTAGTGAAAATGTTCTTCCTAATATCCAACCTAAATTTCCCTTGCTGCAATTTAAGATCACTATTTCTTTCCCTGTTAATTGCAGCCAAAAAAAAAAAAAAAAAAAGAGTCTATTCACCGTCCTCTACATAACCACCCTTCAGGTATTTGAAGATTGCTATCAAATGTCCCTTCATCCTTCTCTTCTCCAGACTAAATAGTTTTAGTTCTTCCAAACAGTTCTCATAACTCATACTTTCTAGACCCACCAATCATTGCTGTTATTCTGTTCTGATTTTATTTTTTAATTTGTCCAAGTTTTCCTTTGAGTGTGGTACCCAAAACTGGACGCGGCGCCAGATGAGGCCTCACAACTGAATAATAAAGCAGAGGAATCTCTTTCCTTGACTTGCAAGGACTGCTCATTAACACAGTCCAGGAGGATTTTGTTTTCTTTTGTTTTGTTTTGTACACCAAGACTGTGCTGTTGACACATTCAGCTTTGGCCCACTGTGACCCCCAGGCATGTCCTTCTCCACAGTACTGCAGCCTAGTCAGGTGTTCCCCAATCTGTATTTGTGCATGTGATTGTTCTGTCCTAAGGGCTGGACTAGTCCTCACTGGATTTCATTCAATTAATTTCCAACCTTTTTTTTTTCAATTGAAAAGCCTATAATTTGGTTTCTCCTTCCTGTTCTAAAAGATAAAACTCTATTCACCCTTTTTACCCATCTAGTTCCTAACTCAACCTCCGTGAGTTCTCAGAGCTAATAGCCAGTGGCTCCGAAATTAACTTAGACAATTCCTTGAATATTCTAGGATGCATCCCTTCCAGTCCAGCTGACTTGACACCATCCAGCTTTTCCAGGTAATTTCTAACCCGTTCTCCCACTACTCTAGGCTGCTTATCTCTTCCCTATCCTGGATGCCAACTGTGCTTTTCATTTGTAGTATCCCAGTTACTTCCCAGTTACTGAGGAACGGCTGAAGGGTAAGGAAAACCTGCAAGGACCCTTTCAGAACAAGACTTTTGTAGTCCAGAAGGGAAAGGACTGAGGCAGTGTGATCTTGGCATGGGGGTCACTTCCCCAAGACCAGCAGAAAGGAAGTATTTCATCCTCAGCAGGTTGCAAGGGAGGGAAAGACTTACACCTGCAGCAGTAAGCAGTCCTGGGGGGAAAGAAGCCAGAGAGGCAGGGCTACCAGCTCCTAGGGGAACAGGCTGCCTAGCAGTTGGCTTCACAGAAGTTGAGCTCCAAGCCTGGTATAAACTGAGAGCTGCAAGCAGTTTCAGAGGCTCTTTAACAAGGAGCAGCAAACCCAGGACTGGAGACTGCACTCTCATGGAGCAGGCTGAGAGTCAATGAGGGTCAAGATGGGATAATGGGATAACTGTGCTGGGCCTGAGAGGCAGGGACCAGCTGACCAGTAAGGGCAGGGCTGGCTACTATGTACGTTTGCAGCCAGGGCATTGAGGCAGTCTGGCAGGATGTTGGGAACTCAGGTCCACAAGGAGAGGGGAAGCAGCTAGTAGAGGCTGGGAAGCCTCTCCCTGAGTGAATATGCCTGGATGGGTTTTAATTTTGATGAATGCCCATTTCTTTTCACACACAGGGGTAGTGTTTCTGTTAAGAAGTTGATTACAGCAATTGGTGGCTTGGGAGTGGCTATAAGGTGGTTTAGGGGTTGCACAATGGGGTGCCTTGGTGCACATTGCAATCCTATGCTCCTCAAGGGCTATGGGATTTGCAGATAGGTGGAAGTTGAGGGGATGATGGTGCAATAGAGAGGCTGAGGGGCTAAAGCCAGACCCAGAGCAAGGCCAGGGCCTGAGTGAGCTGAGGGTAAGATGGAGGCTGGAGGCCTGAGGGAGTGGAGGGCAGGGCAGGGCCAGGGGCCAAAGACAACAGGAACTGCTAGGGCTAGGAGGCCTGGTACAAAGTTGCATCAAGGCGTGGCAGGAAATGTAAAGGAAGCTGTTGGACTGGAGAGTAGCCTGTGATCAGGGCAGTCAGGCCACACTTATAGGCAGGTCCTATCTCACTGATAATAGTAGTGAAGGCCGAAGTAAAAATTCCAATAAGTACTTCTGTAACCTGGGTACACCGAGGGAGTGCCCTCCCAACACAAAGAGAGAGGAAGTGCTGACAGGCTAGGGTGCTGAGGGAGGGATGTCAATACCCTACACGTGGATCCCTCTGTTTAACTATAGAGATTCCCCCACGCAACAACATGCCCCCATTGCTGAAGAAGGTGTATATCCAGAATTGGGCTCCTCAGTCACCTGAGGACCCATCGAGCCTGATGGAAATCATCCTCGACTCGTAGGGATTGCCAATGAGAGGTCATAGCAATTGGCTCTACATCAGCACCAGGTTCTGTGATGTGAATCCTTCATTTAGTTTGGGGAAAACAAACAAACAAACAAACAAACAAACAAACAAACAAACAAACAAAGTTCACTTCCTCCTCCTGGTTTGGTGACCTATAAAAGACACTCACCAAAACGTCACTCTTGCTATTTTCCCTTCTTACCTTGATCTAGAGGCGTACCTCTCACCTTGCACCACACCTCACAACAAGTGTACATCACTTCTGTTTATAGGGAAAACTATAGATCCCCTGATTTCCACTCTCTCTCTTACTGAACAAGTCCTATCCATCCATGCAAGTAGGTCATCCCAGTCATGTGAGCTATTCCACCAAGTTTGCAATCCCAACTAGATCATGCTGCTTTGATGGTATTAGGACTTCCAATTCTACCTGCTTATTCCCCAAGCTTCATTTATTAGCATATAAACATCTTAGATAACTAGCTGGCTATCCTGCTAATTTCCCTTAGAGAACAGTGAGAACATGTTTCCTTCCCTTTCTTGGCCTTTGTCCAGGTCACCTTGCTCTTTCATATCCAAAATAACTCCCTGGAAGTGCTTGTTTATGAAACATTTACAAGTGAGAGACTCATACTGTCAGTAATCCTAACTGGGAAGTGATTACATGTCAAAATGACATCAATTTTCAACTCTGGCAGAGCCTCTGTCTGAATGGATGCCGTCACTCTGGACATTTTAAGGAAACAAGACATTTGTTTTCAGGGATAATGTTTTTTTTCAACATGCTAAAAACAAGCAGGATAAAGAGAATTCATTGCCTACAGCTGGGTCATGAAATCATATTTATTCAGAGAGATACCTGCTGTACCTAGGCTCCTCATATCCATTTAGCTTTCCTCCATTAGTCTTGGAAGCACAGTCGGAAAGAAATAGATTAATATATGATGAAGCCAGAAGGGACCATTGCCACCACTGAGTCTGACCTCCTGCATGGCACGCAGAATTTCCCTGAATTAATTCTCATTTAAATTGGACTATGTCTTAAAACAAAATCCAACCTCGATCTAAAAGCTGCCAGTGATGGAGAATCTACTGCAGCTACTGGAAAGTTGTTCCAAAGGTTCCTTGCACTTCCTGTTAAATGCAAATGCAAATGCAAAAAAAATCAATCAAATGAATGACATTTGCCACTAAACAGCAGCTTTGCCTTTGCACAAGCTTTACACCTTCATCCACTGACACCAAGAAAGAGGGAAATGTTTGTCCTGACTATCATGGAGCCTTTAAACACAAAGCTATCCAATGTGCGCACGTATCAACTGAGGTTAAACCGTGCACCCAGAAAGAGAGAGCTCAGGCAAATCTCTTTGGTTTCACATCTGACATGACCAGGCTCTCTCCCGATCCCCATTACCAGTTGTCTTTGGCCAGGATGGAAGTAGCCCGCAGGCTCCATAAACCACAGTGACTAAATCCAAGCTCCCGTTGCCAGCAGGAGCTACACTTTTCAGGCTCAGTAACAAGGATGAAGGTTTAGACCAGCTTGAGGCCAGGCCAGTTCTTGGTCTACTCTCTCTTCATGCCCACTCTGCCACTTGGTGCCATCCTAGACTTCCCTGTCCTAAAGCATTATTCCCTGTGACCCTTGGCAGCTTGTTTAAAGAGGTGGATCCCAGTCATAATTTCTCTGCAGAACTGTTGTTTAACAGCGACATGTTTTCAGCTAGTCTTGGGTGCTTATATTTTTGCAGTTTCCTTCTGCTTTGATGAACTGCGCTTCAATACCAATTCAATACTGACCACTCAAAATGTAGTCCTCCTTGATATGATTGTATCCTCAGCTTTTTCATCTTTAACTTCATTTTTTTTTAAGGGAATTGATGGGTTGCAAAAGCTAGAGAAAAAAATAAAAGAACCAAAAAGCAGGCAAGTAATCAGCAGTGGGTTAAGAGCTCGTTATTGCAGTCTTTCTGTTTGAAAAGGTTAGAGACTGCCTTGTGTTTGCTGCTTTCTGTGCTTACCATCCCAAATGCGATCCCATTTATCTGTTCCATTATAAAGTAATTGTGAGCTCCTCCTTTTGGCCTAGGAGGCAGGGATGCTGACATCTCTGAAGGCATGGCGAACGTAGCAGCAGTCAGCTCACCTCCACAGGCCTCAGAGGGATGATGCCCAACAGTTTTAGTATCATTGTCAATGAATCAATTAGGATGACATTTGCCTTTATGCCTGAATTACTTATTATTGACTATAACTACACATCAGGAGATAGTGGAAAGGGGAACCCAGCGATGTCCATGTTCTTCTGACTTGCATGTCCTGGCCATCCCCAGGCTTGGTGGCTCCATCTCTCCTTTCTTAATTGCACTTATCTAACTTTGAGGGGGCTCAGTGAGGGCTGAGGAGGGAACCTGCAGGATATAGTAACTGTTAAGTACAAAAGAGCAAACTAATAGAAATGGGTAAATAATAATCATCCTCACATGGTTCGAGGTACGTTAAGGAGCCTCCCCGTAGGGGGGTAGGTGGTGTGGGATACAGGAAAGGAGGGGAAAGCACCACCGCTTTCTCACGGCCGCTGGCCAACGCTGTGGTGAGGCAACAAGAGACCCCAGCATGCGTGAGCGGAGGATTGCGAGGATACCCCGTGCCTCAGGGTCATGATCTTGCTGTCAGGAGCAATGCTGGTGACAGCACCCATGACCTGTCACGCTGCCACAAAGGATTAGCTGCAACCATTGCCGGAGACACAACCTCCCGCTGCTCGAGGAAGACAGGGCCGGTGGAGGACAAGGTGGGACATGCACATCTCACTTGTAAAGCCAGGGAAATGGGTTTACCTCCAGAACCAAGCAGCCCTGGGGGCTGGCTCGTCTAGGTAACTCGTAAGTAACTCGTTCTCAACCTTTTTTGTACCAGGACCCATTTGTAAAATCAGTGGCCAGTCCCAATGCAGGGCTCCTCGCTCCCAACCCACTGCCTCCTACCCCCAGCATGTGTGGGACACGGGGACCCCAAGAAGCTATGCCTCTGCCAGCCTTCAAGGGAAAAGCCATGATTTACCATGTGTTTCTCCATTAAAGGAGAATCCATTTTCAAAGTGTGTTTGTGTACCTTTTGATATATTCTCACAACCCACTTCTGGGTGGCAACCCATGGGTTGAAAAATGTTGCTTTAGGGGGTCCTTTGTCATGCATATAACCACCCACTCCTAAAATCCTTGCTATGTGGAGAGCAAGGAGCATGGATCAGTGCAGAATTAGCCCTGGCATGAATCCCGAAGGGTCGGTGACATGAAAGCACAGGCCTCTGCTCCTCTGCTGAGCCGGTTCCTATAGTCGGACCAGCCTTCACGTTAGATGCAATCCCTATGGACTTGATGGGAGCAGAAGCGGGTCTGTAGGGTTGGACCCATGTGGATGCTGGATAGAAAAGCTTGCTGCTTTGTGTGCTTAAGGGGCCAAACGAGATGACACGTGCTTGTTTCACAACCAACATCCTCACAATCACTCGAGCCCTTCCCAGAGCCGGGGGCTGTGAAACATGAGTTAAGTAACCAGGCAATGAACTGTGAAGCTTTCAAGGGGAGTGGTCCCTTGATTAGAGTGGGTAGAAAATGTACTGGAAACATTGAAGGGAGCCCCATAACAATCGAGCCATGCACCTTCCTTGCCTGCCCTGATTGTGATTATTTTAACACAGACAGCGTTTCAAGCTCAGTGGTGCAGCTGAATAGATAATCCTGCCCCCAAATTTCATGCCCTGTATAAGCAGCATCTCTATCCATCTCTCTGTGCATAATATATCTGGCATCACCATGGAGCTGAATGTCCTGCCCAGCAATTAATGCATGCAGCTAAGAGAGCAGTTTGTTTATCCCCCCTCCCCTTTCATATTCAAATGCAAATTAGAATAAACATCAGATCAGGAAATGGCTCAGAGAGGTCAAATAACCATAGATACCGTGCATGAGATGTCTGCGAGCAGAAAGGCTCCCACTCGTGATAAATCCCCTGTGGCATATTTGAACTCACCCCTGAACTAATAACTGCAGACAGTGGCATGCAGGGAAATGCCTGCTTTCTCCTCCTCCGTGGCTGAGAGGGACTGCAGGGCTGTTAGCCTGGCTCAGCCCATCTCCACTTGGAAATGATGCATGTGTCTGCATTTAATTGGGCTTTACTGAGAGCAGCATTATCATAGATTAGTAGATCCCCTCCTTTGCCATTTTCGACATATGGAACGGGTTTTTGCAAGAGAGGGAAGCACCCAGAGGCAAAGAGCAGCAGGAGATTTCCAAGGCAGCGCTGCTCTGTGCTGGGTGGGCTTCGGTGTCAGCTTCCTTGCCCGCCAGGAGAGGAGTGAGAGGCTGGGTACGCACCCTGGGGAGCCCTGCAGCTCTTCCTCTCCTGTACCGAGCGGTGTGGAGGATGCTGTTTGCCCATCCTTTCCCGGCCCTGCAGGCAGGGTTGTTTGGTTGTGAGAGCCATGGGAGGGAAGCTGTATTCCTCTGCAAGATGGAGTATGTCCCTTCTCCCCCTGGGACCAGCCATCCCCATCTGGGTGCAGCAAGGAGGAGGAGGAGCTATTTGTAGCTCCACTTCCTGGAGCAGGTGGCTCAGGAGGTGCTGGGGGGGGCGGGGTCTGGGACAGACATTGCATAAACCAGTTTAACTCAAATCGGTTAAGTCTGATACGACATTCAACCAGGTTAATCTCAAACTGGTTTCAGCCATTTCCAAACAAGTTTATGTGTACTGAACTTCTGTACAGGTTGAAACAAGTTTCTGATCACTTAAACTGGTTAATGTATGGTGCCTGTCCCTAGCCCCAGAGACTGCAAAGCACATCAGTGCTCCAGCCTCCACTCCCAACGTGCAAACCCACTTCCAGGGGAGATGGAGGAGCGGTGGCATGGGGCCTGACCACGCTGGGGAGATCCAGTGGGTTCCCAGCCTCCGTTGTCTTTGCCCAGTGGGAGCTCAGGACTCGGCCCAAACTTGATCTTTTAAGTGAGTTTCATATAATAAAAAATGGAGAGGTTTTAGCTACCTTTAATCCCATGTAACTGAGTAAGAAGAATGAGAACAGGTCTCCGCCAGCTCCAGAGCAGTTGCACACAATTAATTGCCCAGTGGGATTTTACCATCCTCGGTAAGTAAAATCCTCCATGCCTTCCTCCCGACACTGTCATTGTGCACGGGAGAGAAGTCCCCGCCCAGCGAAAGGGCCAAGCGCAGCCAGGTGTCGCAGGGACATCAGGTGGGTGCAGCGATGAAGCTCGTCACCAGGAAAAGCCAGCGAGCTTGCTTTAAAAACAGTCTCCTGATTTTACAGGCCGTGCCATGACCATCCATCACGGTGCATGGGCTGCACTGCAGCTTCTGGCCTTTTGTGCACATTCACTATCAGCAGGGCACACCAGGAGTTAATCTGTACTTCTGAATTCATCACTCAGGATATAAAAAAAAAATAAATAAAAAAATTGCATTTGCATTTGGGGAAGGGGGAAAAAAAAAAAACAACAACCCTCTGTTATTTTTATACAGTTTAAGCTGTTCAATGGGCAAATATTTTTAAAAGGCTAAGACAGGTCCCACTAATTATGCGCAGCCACCTGCCATGAGTCATGTGTTTAGCTTAGGAGGAGGAAAACATTAAGGACTGACTGTGTTTCCATTTGGGGACTATGGATCCTGGCCTAAATCTGTCACACCGTTTCTCTGTGCACTGAGCAGCCTGACACGGCGTCCAGCGCACACGCGTACAGACACCGGGACGAGGAAGCTGCTGCCCGGGAAGGCAGGCGCGGCTGTCACCCAGCATTTACATCCCAGTCCTCTGGAAGCCTGAATTGATATACTAGCACGAAACTGCAACGCGCAGCCTGGGAGTGCTTCACTTTTATCCTTTGCATGCCTCAGGTCTCCACCTTTTCTCTTGGCCGCTAAGAAGAGCATAACAGTTCCACTCGGGTGAGTGTATTTCTGAACCGATGTAAAGGGGAGCAAGGGGGATATGCTTCATTTTGACCCAGTAATTCAGAATAAGTGGTTTGGGGCCCGGCTCTACCTTTGCCCCCTCCCTGAAGAACAGCACGGCACCAACATGAACGTGCAGCACTGAACTGCGGCAGATCCTTTCTACCCCCCAGATCGACCCTTGAGAGTTATGCCACCAGATAGCCAGGCTTTGGTCTCCTCAATTAAATCCAGAGGGATCAGGAAGAGAGGTCACCTATGAAAAGTCCCAAGCTGCTTAACCTGCCTCTCAGACCTCAAGCTGCAGTCTGGGCAGGTAAGCCTCTTACGCAGCCTCTCCGTAATAGCCCCGAATCGTTAACCATTATACAGTCAGCTCGAATCCCTGGTGCCCGGGATCCCTGCTTGTAAGCAGCCACAATCTGCCACCCATTCGGACTCGACCTGCAATGCAGCATTATCTGTGAATGATGGTTGTCCAGGATATTGTTGTGAGATGTAGCCCTATGGCAAGTAGTAATCATATTGATTTTTCTCAGCTATGGCTCGGGCTCCCATGTTCAGCTGCTTAGGGGTGAGTGAAAAAATAAAATAAAACCACAGCAAAGCAATGGCTTCTGCAACAAGGTGAAAAGCCTTGGTGACCTCAGCCGGAGATCTCCGCTTCGGGGGACTGGTACGAGGCTCTCCACCCACCAACACCAGAGAGTCACGGCCAGAACGGGTGCTGGAACTCGCTTCATAGGCCTTCACACGAGTGCTGGAAGCAGCCGACGGTTGGGGACAGGGTGACTCCCTCAGCCTGAAGAAGGGCATTTGTACCTGAAAGCTTGCAAACAGGAGTTTTTCCAACTATTTTACTTAGTCTAATAAAATATATCGGATTTACTCAAAGAAACTTGTCTGCCTAAAGCAATCATAGACACATGCAACATGCTGCAGACACTGCTATACCTACACCCCCAGCTGCGTGGGGGCAGCTTCACCTTGCCCTACCCTGTCCATCCCATGCACGCAGCTTGGTCACTTTGGATGTATTATTTGTTCCTACCTTATAGCACCTTGAAGCCCCTGCCGAGATCAGGGGCCCATTGCACACCATCTAGAGACAGTCCAGCCTCCTGGATGTGGCAGTTCATGCATAGGTGTGCAAGTGGTGTGGTTTTTACCCCAAACACTAAAATAGGGGGATGGAAACAAAACAGCTCTGATGGTTTGCAGGAGGCTGGCAAGAGAGAATGGGCCCAGGACAATAATCAGAGGGGCAGGATGTGCCCAGAGCAGCCAAGAGAGCAGGAGGTGGAGGCAAACAGACAGGTGCAACCTGCTTGGGTCAAAGGATTTGTAATAAGGGGCTTCTCATACTCCAGGTAGAGTCAAGGCAGCCAGCTGCAAGGTGCTGGTTTGGGGGGAGCCAACCAAAGGGTGCCGGGGGCCAGTGTGAGTGGATGCAGGGTGGCTGTTATAGGGTTAGGATGCTGCAAATCCAGGGACACTGGAAGGAGCTGCACCATCCTGCCTGCCAACCCCAGCATCCCCTGAGACACCTTCTGCCTCAGTTTACCCACCAAGGCAGCTCCCTCCTTTTCAATAGCACTGGGGGAGGTTGGGGCTTGGCCAGAAAAGCAGGTGGAAGCAATGCCATGGGCAGCCCAGCAGCTGTACAAGTTTCCCAGGTCTGAGACAGTGTGCTAGGCCAGTGTTTCTCCACCTGCCAGCTACAACCAAGGTTGAGATAGTTGTTCCTTGTCGTGTCAAAACCACCTGGGCTCAGCTGTTGCAAACTCATAGGGCTAGAAGGAGCCTGAAAGGTCCTTTAGTTCAAGCCCCTGCACAAAGGCAGCATCTGCTACTCCTAAGTCATCCCAGGGAGATGCTTATCCTCTACGCAGAGCGTGGTGTCTGGCAGCTGTATGCATGCTTACTTTTCAATTCATTTAAGTTATTTTGGGGCTCACCCAATGTATAGGAACCCTGAACCGGTTGTCTCAACCCATCATTTTATTTCAGCAGTTTAAAAGATCATTCAAGGTGGAGGATTTTTTTTCTGATTTATTTTAAACAGAAAAGAAGAAATAGATGGAGCAGTTTTGACAGCAAAAGGATATGGCATGCAAAAAAAAAAAATCTTCTGCAATCAATTTCTGGTCTAAAATTCAAGACACAGTGTTGTGGTGTGGATGGCAGGGAGGCTATAGATTTTCATATCTGAGACCAAAGAGGTCATTCAGCATTTGTTCTTCTGGAAAGGAAAAAAAAATAGATGTTCTTGGGGTAGGGGAGAAACTTTCATAAGAAAAGTAAAAATAGCTTAGTGCCCCCAAAACACTTCCCCCCCACTGCAGCTAAGAGGCCACGCGGTCCACCGGTAGCTCACCCCCTCCCACCTGCCGCAGGAGAGGCAGGTAAGGATTGGGCCCCTACCCTTGTGTACATGCCACGGGGGTTTAGTTCAGTTTAATTCTCCCTAAATTGAAGTGGTCTTTTTAAAAACCCATCGTGCCAATTTAGGGAGAACTAAACCAAATTAACCCCCCGTGGTGTGTACAAGCACGCAAAGAGTTGCAGTAAGATAAGAGATACTTCTCTTAATAGCAAACCAGTGCGCCTTATTCGTGAGTGTGATTCTGATTTGTTTTTTGTCTGGTGCAGAAGTCATTAGCATGGGTGAATTTCAAGGAGAATGCTGATGGGCCATTGAACCTCACATTTATGCCACTAGCTCAGGACTAAGCTTGGCTGGTGGTGAATGTGATTACCATCTGGTGGCCTGGGTGACATGAATAATGAGTAAAACGGTCTCAGGTCAAATGTTAGTGTAAAGATCTAGAGGGAGCATCACAGAGCAGAAACTTTTAAAGCAGCATCAGCTTCTTCTCTACAGCAGCAACCCCACAAGGCACGCTCCCAGCTTCAGCAAGTGCAGCCATCAGCATTCACCTGCTACTCTCAGCTGCTACGTGGAGTGGGCTCTACACCCACCTTCCCGGAGAGTAACTGAGCATCTTCCAGGGCCGGGCGGCCAGGGGGTTGCAGGACATCCCAGTAATGGTCACTGGAGCTGGGAGCAGAGCCCCAGCCCCTGCCCTGCCCTGCCCTGCCCTGCCCTGCCCTGCTGGTATCCAGACAGTGAGATGGAGGGGGAAGCTTCCCAATTTGAAAGCAGAACAAAAAAACAGAATAAAAGAGGGGGAAGGAGTAGGTTGAGAGCACAGAGCCTAGTGAGGCTGGAAGGGGAGGTTGGGAGGGAACCCGGGAGCAGCTGGAAGGGCAATACTGGGACTTACTTCAGCAGGACGGGGTGGGCCTTGTTGAGCGGTGTAGGAACAATTGGGCACATCTACATGTTCATGAATGAGCTTTAGGTAATGCACATTAAATCTAGTACCTCCATTGTGAGGTACAAGAATAATGCACATTAACTTATTTTTATGCATGAACTAAAGAGCACATTTTTTGTGATGCTTTAATGCACATTAAAATAAGCTAATGCACATTAAAGAACATGTGTAGATGTGCCCACTATGTAGCTACACTAAGCTATGCTGAAAAGCAGGATGGGAGAAAGGGGCTTCTGGGTTGCTGGATGATCTGATAAGAAAGAAAAATTATAAAAAATGCACTAATGAGCAAAATGACATTGGCAGGAGCTCCAAAACATCAGTTCATAACATGAGGGTGAATGTAAAAGTTAGAACGTACTAATGAGGCAGAGATGGCAATTGTGGGTGAGTACACTTGGCAAACAAAACAAGTAGAGATGAATATCTGGGCAAAGACAGAGAGAAGAGTTCACACAAGACGTGGGCCACACAAGTATAAATACAGCGGTTCGGAGACCCGACCCTCAGAGAGAACTAGAGAATAATGTATGATGTCTCTACTGGGCTAGGAAAAGCTTCACCAAGTTGGCCTGACTGTAAATCAGGCCAACTGGTGCGTTGACCGATGACAATAAACCTTTCTGAGCTTTCTGAGCTTTTGCCACCAAACGTGTATCGCAGTTGTGTTTTCTGCATCGCCTACGGGATCTGGAAGAAGGGTTGCTAGCGTCAGCCTGGAAGATGGCTTGAGATGGCTGGAAGATGACTTACTACCATCAGCCTCCCAGACCATACAGATGCCAGCAGTCTGTATATCAGAAGTGACAACAACCAGATGCAACCCAAGAAAACAGTTTGCAAGCCTCCGAAGAACAAGCTGCAGAGGCTGGAGTGGTCAGCGAAATGGGCAGGAGAAGCTGGGAGCCAGTTCATTGGGAGTAACCACTCAAACTGGGCAAGGAGCTTGAGGGAAGGAGGGAGACTGGGACTGACATGACGGAGTCTGGGACTAGGATCCAGGAGCATCAAGGAGGAGAGTCAAATCTGAGAGGAATCAGAGCACAAAGACAATTGAGGCTGGTGGACAAAGCAGCTGAGATAAGGAGCTAGAAATGTGGTGAGGGAGACGGACGCAGAACTGGGAGGGCAGGAAGGGCTTGGGATCCCGCTGCACAAGCAGGGTGAGCTGTGGCATTCCCTGACCTCTGAGGACTGAAGTTTGCAGCCGGGATAAATGAGTTTCTAACACACTGCTTTGAACAACTGCTTATATTTATGTTCTGACAGTGGCTGGGTATGGAGCTACTCTCACTGGCAATGGGATATCATGCTGTTCGTCCATGACTTCTCTCCTGCATTTGGCTGATTTCATTAGTGTTTTCTGGACACCTCTAATGGCATCAGTGGGTCTCTAGTCCCCACCTCTATTTCCGTTCTTCACCCTGGACAACACCTATATGAGGTCTAAGAAGTGGCTTGACTTGAATTGCCCCAAAAATGAGCAGGGCCCTTTCCCCCATTGTAACCTACTTTCCATATGGTTTGGAAACAGAACTGTGTCACTGGCACCATCCTCTTCTTTTTCACTTCCTTGCGACAAAGTATTTTGCAGAATTTGCAGAATTTGACAGGCCAAACTACAAGCACTCCTGCAATGGCCTTGAACTTGCCACATCTGGGCTGTCAACTGTGCACCTTGGCACCCGCATCACCCCAGACCCTGCCATGGCACCGAGTCAGTCACCTGAGCCACAGCACCCAGCCAGCGTACGTCTTGCCCAGACAATCAACACCTGTTTGATTAGTGGTGGTTGCTTTTATCAAACTACGATCAACTGTCGATATGGAATACACCTCAGCAGCGTGCATCCTCGTTTGTGCTCATTAGCAGCCATAGTCCAAGTTATCATGTCAGTCTCTCCTGTGAAGAGTGTCTGCATGGACCTTAGCTCATTTGGGACCTGTTCACCAGGCCCCGTTGACCACTTGGCAGGTCGAAACAGAGGGTCAGAGGTGGGATGGAGGCTGAGGAACTTGCCTGGCTCTTCCTCTCGCCCGCCCGATTCTCTGCCAGCCTGTCGAGGCTACGTATAACAGAGACGGTACAGCATCTGCTGGGCCCCGTGCACCGAACTGCCGTGATTAATTATAGACAGGCCAGGTCCACAACACAAGGTGCAGACACTCTGAAGAAGTCTAAATGAAGGTCTGGGTTGGGAGCCACCTCCATACACAGTGTGCAACTCTAACACACCCTAGGATCAGTGCTCTAAAACGAGGAGACCAATCACAACCGGATTCAGCTCCACATTTTATAGCCAAAACAAAACCCTGATCTGCAAAACCTTGGTGTCTGCATCAGCCACTTGGATTCACTCTCTCTTCTTTTTTCACTCTGTTGTCTAGTGTGCAAACCCCTGCAATGTGCCTGGCTATTGCCTTTCCAATTTGTCGTCTACAGCAAACCACAAAAATGGTTTGCTACCTGTTCCTATTTGGGCCCAATTCAGTAAATCATCATGATGGTTTACTAGTCATGAGATTAAATGCTGAATAGGTCTGGATTATGGAACTGAGGACTTAACATGTAGGTAAGCGTTATGTAACTACAAGGTAGACATTATTAGGGAAACGGTCCTTGTTTTTAGAAAGCCCTGCCCAGAGAGGAACCCCATCCACTGACTCCTCTGTGAAATATGAAACACCGTAACAGAAGGGAATATGAATACTTACTTCTTACCAAGAAACAACTATGAGATAAAGAGACCATTCCAACTTTTCTCTGAGCCTAATCTGCATATAAAATGCACTTTTCCAAACAGGAGACTTTACCTATGACTTATGAAGTCTCATTTCTACCCAGGAGAGCTTTTACAATCTTTTTCTCCAATGCCTGATGAAGAGTGTTTGTGCCCAAAAGCTTGCAATTAAAGAATTGTTTTTTTTTGCAAAAATCTAGTTGGTTTAATAAAAGATATTACCTCTATCATGAGTCCTGAATCCTTGTTTTTCGATGCATATCAAACATGGGAGGAGGTTGCTGAATAAAGGACAGTCACTGGAGAACATTTTCTCTTGGTGAGGTACCATGCTCTCCCTCCATTTACCATTTAACTCTTAAAACTTCAATTAAAAAAAAAAAAAAAGGTTGCAATTACTTAATCTCCGCCCTGCCACAATTAGTATAGTAATGTGAACATTTGCTAATCACAGTGGAAACATCTTTTTTTGGATAAAAACTCAATAATAAAACTGCAGAACATTGTTTGTGTAATTTCTCTGAGGATCAATCCTGTTCCCTTTTCTATCTAAAAACCTTAACAGATTTTTTAATATTTTGGAAGAGAAAAGGGTAGGTTGACGCATGTGTTCATTATAGTCTATAGAGACAAACTGCTCTGCTTCACAGTTGCATTTTGGACTGTTTTGTAATCGTGTGCCTGCTTTATTTATTCAGTTGACAAGTAGCAGCAGTAGTGGAAAAACAGAGAGATGCAAACATAGAGAAAGAACAAGATAGATAGATAGCTAGATAGATAGCTAGATAGATAGCTAGATAGATAGATATCTCCATCCTTGGGACATTTTAATTTCTTAACTAAATTCAGATAACACTTATTACCCAAATCTGTTTTGGTCTGGGTTGTTTTTGTTTTTTGTTTTGTTGTTTTTTTTTGGGGGGGGGGAAGGAGGGTGGTGTCAAACTTCAGAGTTAGTTACACAATAAAAATCCACTAATTTATCAGCACATGACTGAAGAAAAAATGCCTTTCAGATGGCTTTTACAGTTATCTAATTTACCTAATTTCTGTGAGCCATATTTCCTTTAGGACCACTTTCTGCATAGCCTCTCACAGAGAGATTAAGCAATGGGGGTACCCATCTTTCGCACACAGACCTTTGAAAGTCCTGTTTCAAAGACCAGAAGTGCTAAATGATAAATAACAGAGGTGGATACGATCTGGGCTGGCATCCTGAATTTGGCCCTCTTCTCACTCTGATTGGTTTGGTAGACTCGGGCTATATTTATTCCACTGATTTTGATTCTGGACTTGAACAAAACCACGAGGAAATTGGTATCTGCTAGTTTCAGTTCAAAATCAGCCTGAGTTTCAAGAGATCCCTAGGTCTGGAGAAATGGCTAGGACTGCTATTAAACATTTGAAGCATGGTTAGTGCCTGAAGGCCTCAAACAAGTTGGTATCCATTGGGTTCGGTACTGTACAAACCTGTGAATACTTAGGACTGTTTCTTAACGCATGCTAAGATATAGAGGTGAATGAGAGGAACAAGCAGTGAAGATGACAAGGACAGCATGGTTAATAAAACTAACAGCTGTGTCCCAGAAAGGGCTGTATGCGCCAAATTTATCCAGTTAATAGCAATTTCAGGCACATTAGGGAACCTAAAGCATGTGAACAAGAAGCCTCATAGATTATGGAGGAGAAACAGGCTCCTCCTCCTCGTGTTTAAGACAAAAATGGGAAGACTTCAGAGCATCTGTTGCTTTCCCCTGGCACCCTCGCTGCAGATGAGCCCACAAAAAGTAGTGACAACTTGTTCCAGGGTTTATCCAGGGTCCCAGCGACTGACTGATAAAGTCTCAGTGACGAGCTCGGTCTCTTCTGGAGCACGCTTGGGCAATGCATGGACAACAGAAAACCAACACTCGTGCTTGCTCTGGGCTCACACCTCACAGAGATTTTCCCTCTCCTCTTCTCTAAAAAAAGGAAAAGGCAGATCCAAAACCATTGCTGCCCCGCTCCAATGGACCCATTGATATTTGCATCCCGCTTTCCCATCGGGGCCTCATCATTGCACAGGGACAATGAGGCCGAGGGAAGGGCAGGCCATGTGTGACAGGCAAGAAGGAAAGGCAAAAAACAATTAGGCCTCCTCTTCTGTGCTAGGCAAAATAAGCTGCCCTCATTATCCTGGCATTTCAGCTCTCCTGGTCCATCCGCTCTGTGTCAGGCCTGGCTTGCAGAACTGCGTCACGATTGAAATGTACAGCTCCTGAAATGACGCAATTGAACGGGTGAAAATCTTGATTTTCCAGGCATCCGGACCCCAGGACCCAACTCCTTATACCATCATGCATCGAGAGGGCATGGAGAAGCTTCCCGGGATCGGCGCAGCCGGTCACCGTTGCAGCGGGGAGCTCTTGGCGCTGCCATCTCTCCGGGCAGCTCCCAGCGGCCACATCTCCGGCCTGCTCTCTGCAGCCTCAGGTCAGCTGCTTGGTTGAAAGAAGCATCACCAGCTGCCCAGCACGCCCTGCACGGCCATGCACCAGCTCACCCAGGAGCAGCTGACAGCAGGTGGGAAGGAAGGAGACTTGCACCGAACCCCTTCTCGCGGAGGCAGCAGCCGTTTTGGCAGGACACGCCGTGCACAGACTGCCTGCGTTCGGGAGGGGTGGGCGCGCCGACAGACAAACAGACCCGGTGCATCATCTGTCCCCGTTCCTCAGTTCCTCTCTATTTCCCTTCATTTCACTGAGCTCGAATGAGGCAGAGCTGTCCCGAGCTGCCAGGATGACATTCGGGCTTGGACCGAGCAGAAACCCCGCGCGTGTGGGTTTCTCCGGCCTGCACAGCGCACATCGCTCATCTCCACCATCGCTGTTGAGCATGCCTCCATCTGTCACTTCTGTGACCATTTGCGTTCATTTGCAAACATGCAGATTAGCTACACACATGCTGTGCAATTTTACCCCTAACGTTGCCGAGAAAAAGAGCATTTTGTTTCCTTTTTTTTTTTTGGCCCTTCTTAAGACACGTTTAAATATTCATGCCTGCCGCTCGGTTTCAGCTGCAGACTTTGAAGCAATATGTCTTTCAATCTGAATCACCTGACGAAATCTAATAAAATGGTAGGTAAAGTGACAGGAAAAATTAAGATTTATGACAGCGCGCTCCTTCAGAAAGACAGTCTTTCTGCTAGAAAGCGTTTTCTATTTGTTTTCAAAGGTAATTAACACCGGCATGTGGAAAAGTTTACAAAAGATGAATTGTTTCGGTGTATTAGATTAATTGTGTATGTGGTCTGGAATCTAAACGATTGCTGTTAATGGAGATTCAAAGCTGACAGACAGCACTGACACTTGCGGCGAGGCTCTATCCTGGAGGAGAGCTGCATTGCTGACAAACACCAGCAAGCTGCGACCCGGAAACTCATGTCTTCATCAGGAGTTTGCAGAAAGCAAACCACCCCCCCCCCCCCCCCCGAAAAACAACAACCCGAGAAAACAAGTGCAGCATTTTTTATAGTAGCTAAGGGCTGGGGTTGGCACATAAGATGTTTTTCAGCCTCACACCTAAAACAGCAATACACCTAGTCCCAAAGAAAATAACTATAAGCCCTTTTTTTGCACTGAGCTTCCAGCAGTTTCTCGGACATTTTAAAATCCTCCCCCCCGCCCCCCTTACATCGTTGGTCCCTTTGGGAATGCAAACTAACACGGAGCATCGGGTAACCTCTTCCAGTGCTTCAGCACCGTCCTAGTGAGAGAGTTTTTCCTTATCTCTAAGTTCAACTTCCCTTGCTGCAGCTTGAGCCCATTGCTCCTTGTTCTGTCCCCACTAAGACCAGTCCAGCAAACTTGTCATCTGCAAACTTGCTGAGGGTGTTCTCCACCCCACCTTCCAGGTTATCAATGAAGATAGTGAACAACACCATTACAGACCGTTCATCCAGCCCACACGTCCTTAGCTTCCTTGTGAGTCTGTTGTGGCACACCATATCAAAAGCCTTGCTAAAATCAAGGCACGCCACATGCGCAGATCTCCCCACATGCACGCAGCCCGTCACCTCGTCACAGAGGGCAATCAGGTTGGTCAGGCACGACGTGCATCGAGCACTCCAGCCCTTTCTGTATCCTTTGTCACTCAGCTGCCTCCCCCATTCACCAAGGGACCCACGCATTCCCTCATCCTCCTCTTGCTACAGACATACTTGTAGAAACCCCTCTTGTTACCCTTCACATCCCTTGTTCGCTGTAGCTCCAGTTGTGCCTTGGCCTTCCTGACTTCATCCCTGCATGCCCGAGCAACGCTCTTATACTCCTCCCTCGATATTTGTCCAAGTTTGCATTTCTTGCAGGCTTCCTTCCTGTGTTTTAGCTCAATGAAGAGTTCCCTGCTAAGACAAGCTGGTCTTTGGCCATACTTGCCAGTCTTCCTGTGCATATGGTTGGTTTGTTCCTGCACTCGCAGTGAGGTTTCTTTAAAGTCCAGCCAACTCTCCTGGATGCCTCTCCCCCTCAGTTTGGCTTCCCAAGGGATCCTGCCCATCAGTTCCCTGAGCAAGTCGAAGTCTGCTTTTCTGAAGTCCGGGGTCCTTACTCTGCTGCTCTCCATCCTTGCTTTCTTCAGGATCCTGAACTCAATCATCTTGTGGTCGCTGCTGCCCAAGTTGCCATCCACTACTACATCCCCCACCGATTCATCCCTGTTTGTGAGCAGCAGGTTGAGAAAAGCACGGCTCCTCATTGACCAATCCAGCACGTGCACCAGGATGTTGTCCCCAAAAATGTCCTGGATTGCCTGTGCATGGCTGTGTTGCGCTCCCAGCACATGTTGGCATGATTGAAGCCCCCCAGGGCTTGTGATCAGGAAACTCCTGCTAGCTGTTGAAGAAAGCCTCATCCAACACTTCCTCCTGGTCTGGTGGTCTATAGCCGACCCCACCACACATCACCCTCGTTGCTCTCCCCTCTGACCCTACCCCAGGGACTCTCAACAGGCCTGTCTCCAGCTTCGTGCTGCAGCTCTGAGCAACCGCACGGCTCTTTTACATCACCTGCAACTCCTCCTCCTCTTCTCCCCGGCCTGTCCTTCCTGCGCAGTGTGTCCTTCCCATCCATGACCATGCTCCAGTCACGCGAGCTCCCACCACGTCTCTGTTCTTCCAATCACATCATAGTCCCGTGACTGTCCAAGGACTTTCAGTTCTTCCTGACTGTTTCCCAGGCTCCGTGCATTTGTGTACAGGCATCAGAGTTGACTAGCCCATTGCCCTGAATTCTCAGGAAGAACGAGAGCACCTCCCTTGTTTCCCCCTCCTGCTTGTTCTTCCTCCAGGCCTCCTGCTTCCCCACTTACCTCAAGGCTTTGGTCTCCATCCCCCCGCCAACCTAGTTTAAAGTCTTCCTCATTAGGCACATGAGCCTGTCTGCAAAGATGCTCTTCCCTCTCTTTGTCAGGTGGAGCCTGTCTCTTTCCAGCAATCCTTCTTGCAAGGACATCCCATGCATGTCTGAAGAAAGCAAAGCCCCGCTGCCGACACCGCCTGCGCAGCCATGCACCCACATGCAGGATGCATGCACACAGGAGGGCTCCTGGTTCACAGATCAGACCTCTTTGAGCCAATGATCCTTTTTTTTAGTGGAAAAAAAAAAGGCTGACTCCTTCAGTAATTTCTCACAGTCCGGGGACTGTGTGCAGCCTTCTCATCTGTCTCATTGTGTGTACAGCCTCACAGCTTCACAGTCCAAGACGCCTGTCCTTCCCCTCGCCCCTCTCCACCCTCAGTACGCACATGTTCATATTCACGTTCACATTCACGTTCCCCCTGGATGAAAACCATGTCCAAGAAAGGCCCTCACTCAACTTGTTCAAATCCCTGCAAGGAGTGCTGTAGCCCTTTATTTTATGTGGATAAATATTTGGGTTTGGTGGCTGGCGTTCATCAGGTACCTGCTTCTGCAGAAGAGTTCACTGACATCTCACAACCATTTTATTTGAAGGGGGGGGAAGCCACACTGAAAAGTTTCAGCAGGACTAAAAGGTTTCATCGCCTGTAATACCTGCAGTCCAGAAATGCTGAAACATAATATTTCAACATCATAAAAATGCTCCATTTTGGGTTTTTTGTTTTGTTTTGTTTTGTTTTTAATGAACAAAATTTCATCCGTATCAACATGATGCAATAGAAACATTTCCTTTCAGTGGGCATGGGATTTCTCAATGATTAACAATTATTTTAGGAAATAAAATTGCACTCCAACCAGGGGTAACTCCACTGAAATGAAGCCAGTGGGACTAATGTGAGCGAGAGCAGAGTCAAGCCCTGCGTATCCCGCGAGCCCAGGGAGGCAAATGAAGTGGGACAGATGGAGAAGGATTATCTTCCCAGCTTTGTATTTACATTTCCAGGAAGCTCCCGCTCTAAGGCTTTGTTTTAGCCTTTTTCACATTGTGTTTGGTTTGGGCTTCAGGAGAAATGTGGCTATTTTAGTCCAAAACGATTTTCCAATTTAATGTTTCTGGAAAGAATGAAAAAAATATATCAATTCTGAGTTGCAGACTTCTCTAACGTGTATTTCAGTCTAATATTTATGTCTCCTTCTAGCTTGAAAATGGCTTTCTGACCTTTCAAGCTTTCCAAATACTGCAGTCTCCTTAGAAACTCAATCACTGGCTATTTGAATAAGGTTCCCTCCTTCTGTTAATATTATTATGGCATTTGTTTTAAATGAGAGCCTAGAAACCCCACGGAGAGTCAGGGTATCACTGTGCTTGACACTGCAGAGACCGGTGGAAAGAAGACAGGAGGCAGAGGATTCCCATAGTCTAAATGTCAGTCAGGACACAACAGCTTGGCAAAACAGACAGGATGAAGGAGAAATGGATATCAAAATGAACTGTGTTCAGCAGAAACATGGAAACCTTGGCTCCTTGGTTTACCAATACCAAAGAGTCATCTGTTTCCATACATAGCGGCTTTTGTACTCATACTCAGATTCCCTTCCTTATCATTTATTTAAGTTAATTTCTGCAAAAAAAAAGCAAGCCCCAAGAGCAGACAGAAGTCCCCCGTCTGCATGCACACAGCATGGAAGTGCAGCCATTGTTTTGCTTTGGCACACAGTGCGGCACGATACCGTTGATCCTTTTTCGCTGGGTCATGGAGAGGGAATAATGCTTTTAATCAAATTAATTTGTTCATTTTTAATAAACCGCCTTAATGTCGCCGCACTCCACTGTTTCAGGTTAAATAGCTGCGTAGTCACTTAACACATTTAGGCTCTTGAAACTGCTTATTAAACATCCATGCGAGGATTTAGCATTATGTGGCTGATTTGTTCAAGGGGAAATAAATTGGGCATTATTTTTGCTTGGGCTCATTTCTGGCAAGCAGGTTTTAGTTCCCAGGCTCCTTGCTGCGAGCGCCAGCAGAACCCGGGGCAGGATTGATGATGCCGGGCCACCGAAATAGGTTGGTTATTATGAATGTCATAAAGTTATAGCCTAGATGTTTCAGGATGAGATTGAGCTCCCTGGCTCGATCCCTGGGGCTGCTACCTCCTAGCTCTGGGGTGAGTGAGCAGCAGTCCTCCTTGCAGGAGAACAGGGACCCATTACTCACTTCCCCCAAAATGGATGGTCTGCCCCTGCCTTGCATGTGGGTGGCGAGCAGCCAGCACGATGCCTGCATCCTTTGCATTGATCAAGGGGGCCGAAATACCTCCTGCGCTGGGTCTCCACTTTTCACTAGACCTGGGCCCAAAAGCTGGATGCATCTCACTTGGCCTCACCAAGTCCGGGGCAGTCCCCTCCTCCAGCCACCTGCTAGGGACAGCCTAGCCCTTAGTGAAGCGGCATCCTCTCCGAAATGTCGGGAGCCTGGTTAAAAGCAGATAGTGCTGTTGCTATCCTGCATTTCATATGTTACCATCATTTTGAGTTATGAGAAACTCTGAGCCTATAATTACTTTGGAATAATGTGTCCCCTTCTGGTAAATGTATTTTACTGGTTGTGCCATAGTTTGCTTAATCTTTTAAGAAGCACATAGATTATTTACTGTGGAGCCTGGCACTAAGATATTAGAAGGAAAAATTACTGTGCTGACCCAACAGACAAGGACAGCACAAGGATTAGGGGCAGTTCTGCAGCAGAAAGTCATTTATCAGCCTCTGACAAATTACTGATCATTTGTATTGATTCACGGGACTGGACGCACTGAGCTGAAACAGGAGAAACCAAAGGTGCTGCCTCGAATGGCAAATACGGCTGCAGCCATTCGATTAAAGCAGAACTAGGCCAAACATTCGCCTTGCGGCCGTGCAGCGCTGTCTGCTCACTGTTTTCGGTGACATCGCGCACTACGAGGTGTAGCTAGATACAGCCTTGAGAAACTAAGATTTCACCGGCTTCCTCTAGCATTCAGGAGGAGTTACTAATGGCTCCGGATACTCCCTACCTCTTATGGTGGGGCACAAGGCCTCATTCATTAGGTCCTCTGAGCATCTAGACACGGCGCTGGAAAACCCCACACAAGCACCAGCATACTAGACAATACATAAATATGCATAGCATGCACTTAATTGCATGCATGGATAGCATGCATTTAATTGCATGCGATTTCCAGGGATTTATGAGCTTGTACCTCTCCAAATGCAAGCCAACTTTCTGTTGGCAAGAGATAAATGCCTCTGTCGTGGGCAGGGCACGATGCTTCTTGGGGCAGTCAACCTGAGGGTCGGTCCTGATGTGGCTGGAACAAAGCTAATGGTGTCAAGCAGCGTGCAAAGGTAGAGAAGAGGTCTGGGCACTCGACTCTTGCTGTTTCTCAGTATTCAACCAGTATGTAAGTCCCTGCTGTCAGAAGCAGGGCTGTTAGGAAAACCAATCTCCTCCATCTGACCTTGGCACACCCAGGCTGCTCAGCTTCTGCCCTGTTTGCCCACCAAAGCGTGCCCTTCTCTCTACAAAACAACCTTCTCTGCACTGGTATTATTTTTCTCACTGTGTTTTGTAATTTTATTAGCATTTGTACTCAACCTTTGCAGCACCCTGCCCCACCGCCTCTTCTAAAAGTTCACACTTTCAATAAACAGACTGGGATAACGCAACTCATTCCCTGCTATGCAATCAATAGCACATCAATAGTACTCTCAAATGTATGTGTAACAGATACATGAGAGCATCATGAAAAAGGCTCTGAAGGGTAAATATAACCCCTACAATTTCATATTCATTCTCTGATAGTGATTATTACCAGGCAGCGAATCTTTTGTTGCTGCCAGGTGCCTTAAAAGAGACATTAAAACAGCAGTGAGACAAGAACCAACATGTTCATTAAATCTAAATAAAAGGTATCCAGGTTGTAGCTGTATTAGTCTGAAGCAAAAGAAATCAGCACTCATGGTAGAGATGATATCTTGTATTAGATCAACTAGATTTTTGCAAAAAAAAAAAAATCTTTAATTGCAAGATTTTGGGCACAAGGAAGGGCACTTGTGCCTGAAAGTTTGCAATTATTATTATTTTTTAAAAATAAAAGAAGGTTACTTTGCCAAAAGAAGGTGTTTCCAGAACAGAGGAAGACATCCCCTACCTGAACCTGAGAACAAAACCTTCTTCCCCATTTCTCCATATGCTATAAGCACAAGTCAGTGGAGCTGCTCGGGATGTTATCCGGGTGTGGGAGTGACAGAAATCTGTCTCCCCCCACACGCTGTTGCATTAAGATGAGCTGGGAAGCACTTGGTCCAGGAAGCTGACTGCCATGGGGCCAGTTGGAAACTCTCCCATCTGTGTGTCCCAAATCTTTCAGGATGTCAAGGAGCAGCAGTCACAACGCCCATTGCCCTCGGGGGTGAATAATGAGACCTGAGCACAGGTGTCTTATAGCCGGTGGCAATGGATGGACCTGATGGAGAGCAGCAGTTTGACTCACACAACGGGCATCTTGCCCTACTGCCTGGGTTGAAATATCCACACTCTTCTCCCTGTCAAGGAAGCATCACCCCTTTGCCATTCCCCACCTCCAACAGCTCCAGTCTGCACAGGGCTTGACCTCAGCTGAAAAGAGAAGACAGTGAGCATTGAAAATGGCCTTGTTAACACCGCTGTGCCGCATCCAACCCCCAAATCCTCCCATGGCCAGAGGCAGAGGGGCCCAGAAAATATGTGCAATGGTCTCAGGATATCCAAGAAGTACGACCAACCCAATCGTGGCAGTCATGGAGCGATGCGCAGGGATGAAAGTCAGGTGCACTTAGGTGGGGATCCCTGCACAAAACGTGGAGCCCCCCACTCTGCTGCATATCCAGAATTAACTGAAGCCCCAAATTAACACGGTCAGTGCAAAGACATCATCCGCTTGTGGTGGCGTTTGGGGACAGCTACACAGCTGGTTTTAGCAGAAGTAATCACGGCGAGTGCCCACGGGCCCCGGTCGGCTGTCTTGTAATATCTACAAAATGCCAGGGCAAGTTTCCCAGTGTGTGGGTGAGAGGGAGGAAGGGACCTGCCTTCACCTCTCCATAGGGCCCCAGAAGTTTAATGCCAGGTCTATTGCCTTGGCCATGCCCCAGTTCAAAAATTTAATGACACTTTTGAATCATTTTTCCTTTGGGAGCTTGCCCAGTTCTCCCCAAAGGCACTCGGTGCATACTGAGTCATATTAATTTTCTTTTAAAATGACGGTGTTTTGTTTTTACTTGAGTTGAGAAGCGAGAGTAGAATATTTTTACATCTCATATGAGGATGGGTCCCATAATTCACCATTGTGCATAATCCCATCCCAATTTATTCCTGCTTTCAATTATTTTGCTGCGTCTTTGCAAAAGGAAGGCACAGACCACTTGGACTTGAGAGAAATGATAAAATATTATGATCATATTACTTCTGAATATTTATGCTGTTTTCACTCTCTCCGGGACTTGCGATAACCAGACAAACACAAATAAGGCAGAATATACACACAGGACATGACACAGGGAAACCAAATGCAAATAGTTAGATGTGATGAGGGGAGCATGGTTGTTACATTGGTTAAGCTTGTGATATGCAAGCTGCCCGGGCCAAGCGAGAGGACGGCAGCGACAGCGTGGGAGCCTTACCTACGAGGTTTGAAAAGAAACCAGCAGACTCTGCCCCACTTGAACCCCACCAGGCTAGAGACACAGAGCGTGTCTTATCTCTGCTGCTTCGGGCATCCTTAGAGCAAGGCTCTGGAGGGATGGGGTGACTGCAGGACTGGGTGTCACCGCATGCTGTGCTGTGCACGCTGCACTGACTTCCCTGCAGCCAGACCTGCAATGCACTTGCGTGGGTGTGCGAGGAAGTGCTCAGGGGCTGCTCCCCCACGTGCCCCAGCAAAAGGACCCCAGCTCCCCTGGCCACCAGCAATAGCAGATGAAGGAGAGCAATCAAAGGGCCCAGGGGCAGGAAGCACTGGCATTGCAACCCTCCAGGGTCGTGCGGCAGCATCACTAACGATTCCACAATAATGTCAAAGATTTCCACCCAAGGCAGCCGTCACTATGGAGGGGAAACCTCATTTATGCACCAATCCAGTTTTGTTTAGATGGAAAACTGTTCCGAAGGAAACTTTTCAGCCACTTCCAGTTGTGGGCATTGCCCTTCCTCTGAGCCAGTGGAAAGCAATGCTCCAGCACCTACTCTGGACTCCTTCAAGAGTCAATTGGATGCTTATCTTGCTGTTATCCTTTACCCTAGCTGGCTTCCTGTCCCTGGGCAGGGGACTGCACTCAATTATCTTCCAAGGTCCCTTCCAGCGCTAATGTCTATGAATCTATGAATCCCATGAAGTCATGATCTCAGGAGGAAAATGGACAACCCCCGCGAAAGCCAAGGCATACATCATGCAGGCTTCAGGAAGCAGCATCCCTGCCCCAGCTGCCCACCTCCTCAGAATAGCTCTTACTGTATCCTGCTTTTTCTTCTCTCAATTCCCTTTTGTACATCAATCCTTTGCAAGAAAAATGGTTGGGGGCTGGGGGACATGACTTTTGAGGAGAGGCTGAGGGCACTGGGATGATTTAGTCTGCAGAAAAAATTGAGGGGGTTTGAATAGCAGCCTTCACCTCCCTGCAGGGGGGCTGCAAAGAGGATGGAGCTGGGCTGTTCTCAGTGGGGGCAGATGGCAGGACAAGGAGGAATGGGCTCCAGCTGCAGCAAGGGAAGTTGAGGTTGGATATTAGAAAATAACTTTCTCATGAAGAGAGTGGTGAAGCATTGAACCAGGCTCCCCATAGAAGTGGTGGAGTCTCCATCCTTGGAAGTTTTTGAACCCTGGCTTGGCTGGGATGATGTAGTTGGGGCTGGTTCTCCTTTGAGGAGGGTGCTTAACCAGATGTGACCCCCTGAGGTCCCTTCCAGCCCTCATTTTCTATCCTTCTATGATTCAAAGTTCACTTCAGTTACTCTTCCACACAGTTACACAAGTCCTTAAGCATAAGGGATGGGAAGAATTGCAGTTCCTGCTGCATTGAGAGGTCTTCTCCTAGGCTTCAGAGAACTTCCGTCAAATTAAACAACTGGAACTCAGAATTAAGTGTGTTCAGACTTGGCATTCGCTAAGGGCTCATCTAGGCAGATTGGCATGCTTTACCCACATTTACCGACCTTGATTTTGCTTGCACATACTGTGTTTTTTAGAGTGACTTGCATCATATAACGTGTTTTATTTTTATCCAGATTTTTATTTTAATGAGCTTTTGCACAATTTATCAGTGGCAACTCTTCCCTTGTCAAGTTGTTCCAGATTAATTTCATTTGTTAATTATCTTCTTTTTCTTTTCCATGCATTTCAGGGAGGCAGTGTACCCTAAGATTAATGATATTTTCTTTCCATTATAAAGTACAAAGTAATGATGCTTTTTCATTTACCCTGAAAATGCCCAATGTCAGACCTTTCCCACCAAAACAGCATCATCAATTATGTCATGGCTACTTGCCATGTATATTGGAATGCAACCCTTGCTCATCATAACATTGTTAGTGAATTGTCTGTCATGCTTACACTGGAAATATTAATTACATGCAGAAAAAATATTAAACCCTTCAAAACTTTTTTTGTTGAATTTGCTTACACTAGCAGGTGTTCTTAGACAGCCACTGCTCTGATGTTTGGCTTCCCTCGCTTTAAATTAGAGCTATGCAAAAATCTGCTCTTTTCACTTACAAGTTGTTCCTGCAAAGTCAAGCCTATGAATTTGCTTTGCACGGTGAGTGAAATTCTTGCTTACTCTGGACTCCAGCTCAGGCGTTTTGATCTTAAATTTCTACCTGGAGTGGGAATTAAGTGTTATGTATAATCTTGGACTGACTATCACAAGGATAACTATCATCCTGTTTTGGCACCCTCTGTTGCTTAGCTGAATTTTCAAGGTGCATCTTAAAGAATCCCCTGATTAATCAGCTATATCTAGTGACTGATTACATTTCATAGATTCATAGATGTTAGGGTCAGAAGGGACCTCAATAGATCATCGAGTCCGACCCCCTGCATAAGCAGGAAAGAGTGCTGGGTCTAGATGACCCCAGCTAGATACTCATCCAACCTCCTCTTGAAGACCCCCAGGGTAGGGGAGAGCACCACCTCCCTTGGGAGCCCGTTCCAGACCTTGGCCACTCGAACTGTGAAGAAGTTCTTCCTAATGTCCAGTCTAAATCTGCTCTCTGCTAGCTTGTGGCCATTGTTTCTTGTGACCCCCGGGGGCGCCTTGGTGAATAAATCCTCACCAATTCCCTTCTGTGCCCCCGTGATGAACTTGTCCAGGTTCTTGTCTAGAAATGACTCCCCTAGCAGCTCCCGGTCATAGCCTCGTAGAGAAGAGCCCTGCCCCTTTCCCTCATCATGCCATGCCAACCTGCCCTAAGACAATGCACGGTAGTGTACGAGTGCCCAAATTAGCTCTCATGAGCTAGATCAGGCACCAGAATCCACCTTACTGGAGTAACACGAGGTGTTACTAACTTTCTAACAGTTAAGCTGTACTTAATGTACTAACATGTACTAATGTACTAACATGTACTAACTTTCTGACAGTTATTCTGACTTAATTTTTTAAGTCAACTTAACTGTCATAGTGTACACACGTATGTGGAGCAGAGTTGACTTAAATGTGGTGCAAGATAATACACCTCTGAAGTGTATTACTTGAGTTTCATTGGTTAAGTCAACTTAGCTCATAAGATGGCTGTCATCAAGTCAAGGAGCTGTATGTGTGTACACTCCGGTGTGCCTTAACTTAAGTTGACTTAGTTAATTTTAAGTCAAATTAGTATGTGTGTAAGTACATTTGTACGTGCCCATGGAGGATAATTTACCCTGCTTCTTTTCACCTACTCTGTAAGAGCAGGTGTCTCCATTCGTCATCCCAGTGTACAAAGTGGATGTGCCGTCAGGTTCAGCCCAATGACAATTCTCAAATCTTACAGGACGTGCAAAGTTTCTTGTTCAATTATGAACACCTTGCAAAGCCCTTTCACTCATCTTCCTCTGCTTTAAAAATGTGCTTCCTCAGCTTTCCTCAGTAACAATTACCGACGCTCGCTTTCTGCCTACCAAGGTAGTAAAACAAGCGGCCAGGTACCTAATCTCCTACCTCAACGGGATGTGGGCTTGATATTACTGAACACTATAAATCTCCTCCTAACTCTTCCATTTAAAGCACACTGGTGTCACTTATAATTCTTGGCATTGCTTATAATCGCTATCCCAAAACATCTTTTTCTGTACCGACGGATGCTGAAAGAGTGCATTGTTGCTGCTTTGGCTGGGCAATAAACCCTTGATGGGTTTTTGCACTTGGGGTTTGTAACCAGATTGAAATAGTAGAAAGCTCGTGGAGTTAACCCTTTGTGGGGCTTTTACAGAGGTGTGCAGCAAAGCGGGTAGGGGACCATGGGCCATATTGTATTCCCCACAGGTGCCTTCTCAAAAAGGCCATTTCAGGGACACTACCAGTGCCCCTCCAAAGGAGGAGAGGTAGCTAAGCAATGGGGCCATGGCCTACACAGACCCGCGGTACTGGGAAAACTAGCACTGCCGAGAACAGCTAAGGCCACTCTATGAAAGGAGTGGGAATGCTGGGAGGACCGACTTCACTAGGAGCTGCAGGCATTTGATCTTAGCAGTACATCAGCCTGGCTAGCTCAGTCGGTAGAGCATGAGCCTCTTAATCTCAGGGTCGTGGGTTCGAGCCCCACGTTGGGCGCATGTGTTTTTAAGTTCATCATGGGGGCATGGAAGGGAATTGGTGAGGTTTTATTCACCAAGGCGCCTCCGGGGGTTACAAGAAATAATGGCCACAAGCTAGCAGAGAGCAGATTTAGACTGGACATTAGGAAGAACTTCTTCACAGTTCAAGTGGCCAAGGTCTGGAACGGGCTCCCAAGGGAGGTGGTGCTCTCCCCTACCCTGGGGGTCTTCAAGAGGAGGTTGGATGAGTATCTAGCTGGGGTCATCTAGACCCAGCACTCTTTCCTGCCTATGCAGGGGGTCGTACTCGATGATCTATTGAGTTCCCTTCCGACCCTAACATCTATGAATCTATGAGTCTATGTCCTGCCCACCCTCAGGCCCATGGCAGATTACTGCATGCTCTCCCCATTGCACCAGGTATCTCCAGTGTTTTGACAGCTGTGGGAATGCAGAGGCAGCAGGAGACAGCTGGTAGTGCATCCTGGGAAGACTTTTAAAACAGACACAATTGCAGCAATCCAGAGGAGGGATCCGGTAAACCCACAGAGTAATTAAAACCTGTCACAAGAAGGTGTTCGTTAATTAAACAGCTCCACACTGAATGGCAGAAAACAGCAAGGTCACAGGGTAAAATGGGTCCTCCTCCTGATTTAGTTTTATTGAGTTGTTTCCCAGCCTCTCCCATCAAACACACATGTACACACGCATGCACTATGTATATACACATATATACACATATACTACGTATATACACGCCATCGCAGTCAGTTGCTTGATGGCCCCCCATAAGGGAGAAGCTGACAGTGCACACTCTTCCATCCAGCAGACAGAGGTGGATCAGGACCAGAGGCTGAAAGCTGAATGAGGGGATGAGAAAATGGAACTGGAAATAATATGCACATATTTAACACAGAGATCAACGCACCACCAGGACATTCCCTTTGGGGTGTGATGGACTCCCTGAGACCATGTAAGCAAGGGTGCGTGTCTCTGCAAGACCTGCTCAGTTCATTGCAGCTGCGTTCAGTGCACATTTAATGGTAGGCTCCTTGGTCATAGTATCATAGTTTCTAGGGTCAGAAGGGACCTAAACAGATCACCAGGTCCAACCCCCTGCTCTGAGCGGGAACGGGTACCGGGGTCATATCACTGTACTATCTCAGCAATCAGACCTGAAGGAGCATTTCTGGCCCTCGATTGGTGGTCGTTACCCCGCCACACTGAGCATGTGCAAGACAGGAGTCCACGTTTCAGCCACTGCTGGTATTTTCTTTTTTCTCTTGATTCAATTACAATTGCCAATTTTGTTTTTGTTTTTTTTATGCCTCTTGATACTTTATAGTTAGCTGTACTCATTCCCTTCTTTTCTACAAATAGCAAGCTACAGCACCAGATCTGTTCACGCTCACAGGGCTAATAAGCTCAAGGGAAATTCTCAGCACATCAGCAGTGAGCACATAACGCGATTCGGTTACTTGAAAGAACACAAGCAGACCTCTTCTGTAATGAATGATCCGGCAAGGGATTCGCACGTGTCTGCTGTGGGTAATAATATCTCCTTCCCCAGGGAATAAAGCTGCAAACTAGCAAGGGGGGGCTTCTGAGGAGCTCCACCATGGGCTCTGATGGACATTTGAGACGAGACATGTTCGTCGTAGTTAGTTACAAACAACATTATTTCAAAATGTCTAGCAGTTGTTTGTGATGGGCAGGCACAAAGGGGCAGGAGCTGTTCTCACCCAGCCATTCCTTTTTATTTCTTTATTTCTGTATTGCAAGGAAACACACTAAGGCTGCATTGTTCACAGGCTCTTGCACTAGCTTTATATTGAATAATTCAGCAATGTACCTGCCAAGGCAGGTGCAATCTCACTCACTTTGTTTTAATCATAAAATTGCTCTTTTTTTCTTCTTCTTGTACTAACAAGGATCGTTACCCATGCAGGGCACGTGGTACCTTTTGTGCACAGAGGGGTTGTGATCTCACAGGCTTCCTCTCCTTAGACAGTTCCTTATGAGTGTTCAAAACTGGGATTTGCTGAGTGATGTGAATACTTATATGCTCAAATTCCCATTAGTTTTAATGGTCTCTGGCTTCTATTCTGTTGCATCGAGGAAGAGCACAGACCAACTGCAGATTATTACATATACTGTCTGCATCGATGGAGGCATTACATATACCCTCCTCAGCCTGATAAAGGGTGTTTGTACCCAAAGGCTTGCAAAGAAGAATTTTTCCAACTATTTGAGGTGGTCTAAAAAAAGTTATCAGATATACCCAAAAAACCTTGTCTGCCATTCGTTTTAATGGAGTTTGTAGTCTAAAACTCCTAGGAGTCTTCGAAAATGCTGGCCGAAGCATCCAAGAGCTCAATTGTATTTAAAAAAGCTAAGATTTCACTGTTCTTCCTGCAGGATAATCATGGGTGTTTGAAAAGTAGGTGGGGAGAAAGCCTCAGAAGAGCATCCGGAGCAATGGGGTCCATCATTTGTAGCTTTGAAATCCTCATTAGCCTCCTCTAAATGTTCCTCTCTGGAAATGGTGACTCTCCTCTTTCATTGGCCCGTGTGACTTCTAACAAAGTTTACTATTATGAACCAGACTGAAGGTAGACATATCAAACTATCAACCTACCTCACATGGTCTCTGAACTTACCTACCACTGGGACTTGCGAGCTCAGAGATGGAGGCGGTGAAATTACAAATGACTGCCGGTAACATTCACCACGGTGGTTCTAGACATCTCTGGGCAGTTGCCAGCAAGTAATAAATGAATAGCAGAAAAAAAATAGGGCTGGACGAGACCCCAGAAGGTCAAGCTAGTCCACCCTTTACTCAAGGCAGGTCATCCTTGTCTACCAAACCAGCCATGTGTTTCTCTAACCTGCTCTTAAAAGCTTCCAAGGATGCTGCTTCCACAGCTTCTGTTGGAGATTTGCTGCAATGCTTAACCACCTTCACAATGATGAAGTCCTTCCTAATAGATAAGTCCAATACCAACCCTTCTTTTTTGGATTCAAAAACTGTTATCAAATCTCGTCTCAGTCTGCTATTATCCATACTAAACACCAGTGCTTCCAGCCTTCCCTCATATGCCATGTTTTCTACACCTCAAATATTTCATCATTCTCATCTGGACTCTTGCCCACACCCTTCCAGAAGCTGTATGCCTGAAACTGGATAGATTAGGACTTACCAGCTCTGAATTGAATGGAAGAACCACTTCCACATCCACATGATAGGGCTTAATTCCACCTTTTAGGTGCTATCCTTGTGTCAGACTCTGGTTTTATTTCTTGGATCTCGCTAAACATTTTTTTACTTCCCTGAGGTAATTCTCAAATGCTGTGTCTATTGCCCAACAGAGCTGCATACGACATGCCATCTGGGATTGTTCAACACCTGGATTGTTCACCATGCTGCCCGGGGTTGTTCAACATCTGGATTGCTCAACATGCCATCTGTGATTGTTCAACATCTGGATTGCTCAACACGCCACCTGTGATTGTTCAACATCTGGATTGCTCAACATGCCATCTATGATTGTTCAACATCTGGATTGCTCAACATGCCATCTATGATTGTTCAACATCTGGATTGTTCACCATGCCGCCTGGGGTCATTCAACATCTGGATTGCTCAACATGCTACCTGTGATTGTTCAACATCTGGATTGTTCAACATGCCGTCTGTGATTGTTCAACATCTAGATGCTGCTCCTTGAAGTATGCAGCAGGGATTTACCTTGCTCCCCATACCTGGGAAAAGAGTGGGGATAAGCTCTCGGTCAGTGGAGAACCTCTTCAGCACCAGGTCAGGATTGGTATCATGGAGGGGTACTTCACTGCACAGGTATGGGAAAAGGCCATAGGAAGACCAGGTCTTCCCAGGTAAGGTCTTCCCTGGTAAGGTCTTCCCAGCTTTCCCACAAGTGCTTTCATATTGGGGAACCCCCTTTTAAGGATAAGAAGTGCAATTCAAACATGTAATTGTGATGGATCTCCATTGGTTTGGACAATATATGTAATAATTGTATAATTGTTGTAATAATTGCATACCAGACACTTGGAGAGTATCTGTTACAGGTCGTTCTTACATCGATGGCGTTTCTAGTTTCATAAACTCTTCTACTTTGATCTGCATTTCCTGGCACCTATTCGCAGGCATACAAATTAGTAGCAACATTTTTTTTTTTTTTAACATTCAACACTGGAAAGTCTGTCCCTATTAAAGGCAATGATAATTTCACTGCTGAATTCAAAATGGAGTGGGAGTGGGGCACACAAAACCAAAAAAGCGACTGTGAGTGACATACGATGGGTCTGAGATACAGAAAAGGTTATTGTTGCAAGATCACCTGGCTGCTGATCTCTGTGGGTGAAGGGATCATAACATTTGTACCAACATAATTTTGATGAGAAATTAGAGTGCACTTTTGGTACCAACTGTATCCTGCTCTTTTTGCAATGTTTTGCATGTATAAATTAGATTCATTGGTTTCCTTAATTATTTCTGAAACTAAAAGATTGCAACCATATTTGTTTTCTCTTGACTCTCTCTTTCCAGATTAGTTCTGGCACATTTGAATGTTTTTTGTTTTAATGTCATTTTTAGTCACTCCTCTAATTTACATTAAATTATTGAGCCATATTTAGAAATAAACCTGCAGATTTGACTCTTGTCACTCTAAACAAGTTGGAAAGAGTCCATCATAGAGCAACAAAAATTATTAGAGGTCCAGAAAGGATGAGTTAAAAGAAAAGGTAGGAAGAACTGGAATTATTTAGTCTAGAGAAGAGAAAACTGTGGGAGGATTTGATAACAGTCTTCAAATACCAAAAAAAGGTTGTTATAAAGAAGATGGTAATGCACTATTTTCTGTGGCCACAGAGCACAGAAAATAGAAGTAACATTCCCAAATTACAGCAATGGAAATTTAAGTTAGATATTAGGAAGGATTTTCTAACTATAGAGATGGTTAAGCACTGCAATAAATTACCTAGAGAGGCTCTGAAATCTCCATCCTTAGAAGATTTTAAGAGGAGGTTAGACAGGTATTGCAATGAGATGGTTTAGAAGGGGTTGATCCTGCCTAGAGCAGGGGTTGGACTACAAGACCCCCGAGGTCCCTTCCAACCCTACTTTTCTGTGGTTCTGTGAAATCACTTCTTGGGGCTGAATGTAAGCATAAAGCAATTTTGCTTAATCTCAGAGATGCTCTAACTATAACAAAGAGAGAGTTAAAGGCTCAGCTTCCTTAAGGTTCAGGTGCAAGTACATTCAAGCCCCTCTCCCTTCTCCAACTGAACAGCACACGAGTCCCTGAGCCTCCCACAGAAGTTGGCTGGAGGAAGGGGTAGTATTTGTGTATCAAGGCAATACCCAGAGACAGCGTCTGGGTGGCAGAGTCTGAACTGCTTTGGTGTGAAGACACCTTTAGTATCCAGAGCAGGACCAACAATAGAAAGAAATACTTATTTTTAGAATAAGCAAGGATGAAAGAAGACGTGTATTTATTGAAAGTAGTTTCCTCTTAGAAACACACGGTACTGGGCTGTAATTTCTCCAGTGCATTACACATATTTGTTGTGTATGAACACCTGCCTGGTGTCTACTCACTCCAAGGTATCCTCGCGGCTCTTTGATGCAGAAACACTGATTGAATTCACCTTGGTTAGGCACTTATTTTTCTTATATCACAGAAAGCCCATGTGCCAATTCATTCTTGGCGAAACATCCATGATAATGTTATATTCAGTTAAAACCGGTTTCCTAGTTATGTGTTTATCTTGCCCATCTGCTATTATAAGAACCAGGATCATCCCCATTCTCCAAGTCAAAAGAGAAAAGAAAAGAAAAGAAAAAAAGACATTAACAAACGACAGAGCAACAAGACAGGGCAAGACAAGACAGAGGATTGCTCAGATACGTTGATATTGAGTTAAAATGCAACTACCCATATTGCCACCTACTGTGCATGGGGAAAACCTCCCCAACAAATCCTGTCATCACCAGCACATCTTCTTTCAAACTGTGTCTTAAACCTACCCTTTGCCACGAAGCCAACACGGCTGCCTGCTGGCTGACAACAGCTGGCAGGTAGCACGGCATAACTGAGAGTCGTGCGCGGGGCTACGTTTGTCTCGCAGTCACCTTGTTCTTCTCCTCTCATCCCCTTCTGCATCTGTTGATGTCAATTAATTATTGACAAGGCTCTGGAAGGAAAAGTCTTTGTAGGAGGAAGTGTCTTTTTAGTGCATGTTTGTACGGTGCCTACTTTGCAGTGGTGGCCCTGCCTGTGGTTGATGGCGTAGATGTTACTTCCATACAAACAACAATAATCTATTTTTTATTTTGCTGCCATAGATTTAAAAGTCAGAAGGAAGCATTCAAGCCATCAAGCCTGATGGCTTGCAAATCATATACCAGGTTGTTTTGCCCAACAGTCCCCATGGTGTCTTATACACAGGGAAATGATAAGACAATTAATTCATAAGTGCAAAATAACTTGTTATAGAGCTGGAGCATCTTGACATCCAGTCTCCGCGTAAAAGACTTCACATTGAATTTCCTGTTTTCCTTGGGGAGCTGTTCCAACAGCTAATAATCCTCCCTGCTAAAACAATGCATCTTATTTCCATTTTGGACTTTTTTTTTTAACTTCACTTTCCAGATCCTAGATATTGCCTTGCTAAGGGATGGGTGTTTACTGGAAGTGGCCAAGCTGCTCTTTTTCAACTAGATAGATAGTGTTCATGCACTATAAAGTACCTTAAACTCCCTCAAATCCAGACATGGACTCATTTATGTAGCTCTTCCCGGAAGATTGTAAACATCTTGAGGAAGGGACGGACACCAGGACTAGGGACAGTAGATCAGCAGTGTCCTTACAAATGAGATAAGCAGGCATGACATACTGCAAAAGCTGCCATACGCTTTTAAATGTCTAGCCTCATTTGCACATTTATATATATAAAAACACATGGTGCTAGGATGTAATAAATTTATAACTATCTATCTATCTATCTATCTAGATAGTTAGATCTATCTATCTATCTATCTATCTATCTATCTATCTATCTAGATAGTTAGATCTATCTATCTATCTATCTAGCTATCTATCTATCTATCTCTGTCTATAGGTATAGATAGATAGATATAAACACACACACACATATATATATACATAAATATATAAGATAGATAGATAGATAGATAGATAGATAGATATAAATATATATGATAGATATAAACACACACACACATATATATACATAAATATATATGTATATATTATAAATGTGCTAATATTATAATATACTATAATATAAATGTGTTAATATATATATATATTTTAAAATGTTACTTTGAAACAGACTTGTCTTCAAACTGGCTTATCTTCTCCTATACTGAATCAGAACAAGAAATGAACAACAAGGTCACCAATGCATTTAAAGGGACGTACAGGTGTCAGAAATACCTGCTGTCAAATAAGCTTATGTTGCAACAGAGATAGGCTTATGTATTTTGTTTGTACATGGGAGAGGGCAATGTTATTTAGTCAGAAGCGTTTAATTTTCCTATTGAAAAAGCACGACATGAACAGAGAGCCTCACTTCACACAATCGCAGCGTGTTTATCAACTGATACAGTCGGTTTTGCTTCCGTGAGGTTTGTTTTCTCGAGGTGCATCCAGCAAAACAAAGAGCAGTGTGCTCCCCTTCTGCAGCGACGGCATCGTACACAAGCAATATTAGCATTCCAGGAGAACCCGGCTCCGTCTGCCTGCAAACCTCCTGAACAGATATCAGCAACATTTCAGCTCCACTCATCAACCACGCAGACGATGTCTTTGTGAGCCATGGACTGAAGGCTGCTGGATATGCGAGTGTCTGAATGATCCCTTCCTGACAGCGCTGAGAGCAGACTTCTTAACATATAGGCATTGCTGATGAAATAAAATAAAAAAAAGAGCAGAAACCTAACAGCATGACATTGGCAGCAGGGTCTTGGAGGAGGCTGAATAGAAAATAACTTCTCCTTTTTGCCTGTTTGCTTCTGCAATATTGATCTGCGAGACGCGCTCCGGTTTTGCCTGTCTCTGCAGTTAGGACTCCCGTGGAAGCCAGGTTTGACCATTATCAGACCTCAGACCTAACTTTCCAGTTTTGCAGCTTGGCTCTGATTCAGAAGCTCATTCCTGCTCAGCAAAGCACTTAAAAGCATGCCCGCTGAGAATATGCTTAATTGCTTCACTGAACTGGGACCCTGAGGGCAAGCTAACGTGCCCCCGATCGCTGCACCTCGAGACTTGGTCCCGTTCTTTCTTAACCACTCATTCAAACTGGCAAGACCCCTGATGCCGTGCACCCCTCTCTTCTGGCAGAACTGACAAAGACAAACGATACGATCGGTGCTCTGTAACGGGAACTTTTACACCAGAGTCTGTAGGGGAAGAAAACTGTTCTCTGCAGGGGAGAAATGACAGAAATATTATATATCAATGAGGAAAGTTGCAGCCAGGGGGCAATTAGAAACCTTGGTGGCATTTCTCAGCTGAAATTGTGCTTTCCCTTTTGAGATGGAGCTTGATACACATATGAACAGGATTATATGGTGAAGTCTCCTGAGGAAGTAACCAACTGAACTAAATGACCCAGAAAGTCTCTTCCAGTCTGTGGCTCTACTTGCTAGGTAGGGTTCAGGAATTGGGGGTCACAGTGGTGAATGTTACTTTCAGGCTTTTATATTTTATATTTGTATACTTTTACATTTTTATATTTTATATTTTTGTATTTTTATATTTTAATTGAAATATAAATGTACTTAGCACATGTAAATCTCTGTCAGGCCCTACCTTGTGGTTGGGATGGCTTCCAAAATGTCTATACTATTGCAACATTTTGGAGGTGGGGAGAGGGGGAGCCCCCTCAATATGGCCAACCTGTTTGCATGGGTCCGTGAAGTAAAAGGCAGAATTTTGCTCTGCGTTATATGCACACCATGAAAACTATGTGCAAGAACGAAGGAAGGGATGGTGATGGCAGAGATATATGAGAACACTGACCTTTACTATGGCTCCGGGAAATGGAATAATGTTACAGAATAAGACAAAAACGAGGAGAATACCAGCTGAATTAAAGTGCAGGATTATGTAGCATCTAAACATATGGACCTTTTATGCAGCCACTGCACTGCCCGGTGCCTGAATCGCTCATTCTGCCATCCATCAGCTGGGTAAAGGATTCATAAGTTGAACACTACTGTCAAGGAGTCTCTTAAGGGTCTTCTCTCTACATGTATGCCAAAGGGAAGAGAGGAAAATGGTTAAAAAAGATCACAGAAACTGTGGGCTGGCAGGGCCCTCGGGAGCTCACATCTAGGCCAACCCCCTGCTCCAAGCAGGACCAGCCCCAACTACATCATCCCAGCCAAGGCTTTGTCTACTGGGGTCTTAAACACCTCCAGGGATGTAGACTGCACCGCTGCTCTGGGGAGCCTGCTCCAGTTCTTCGTCACCCTCCTAGGGAGAAAGTTTTTCACTAAAATCCAACATAAACCTAGCCTGCTGCAGCTTGGGCCCATTGCTCCTTGTTGTGTCAGCTGCCCCCACTGAGACCATCCAAGTGTCTGTCCAACCTGGACTTAGAGACACCCAGTGACAGCGGGTCCACAGTCTCTCTGGGTAGCTTCTTCCAGTACCGAACCATTCTCATGGATACACTGTTCTTCCTAATAAGCAAACTCAGTTTTCCTTCTTGCAATTTAAGTCCATTGCTCTGCTTCCTGTGGATGCAGAGCATAGTGTATCCTCCTCCTCCTCCCTGTGGCTGCCTTTCTTTTGCTTTGTGCTCATCCCCCACTTTGCTGCTGTCCAGATGCTGGGGCTACCACAGAGGCGGGGAGCAGGGTTCAGGGGAAGATTGGACCCTGATCCATACTGAGCCAGGTGCATGGATTACCTGAGCCACCAAGGGCCAATGCACTTGTTGAAGAGCAGCAGGTGCTATGAAATCCATCCTGCCTCCGTTTCCCAACCCACAGACCCACTGCTGTCCGAGGGGATGCTGGAACAGGATCCACAGCACTAGCTCTGTGCCATTGAAGGATTCAATCCTGCTCAAGTCAGCCCTCCCTGGATGTCCAAGCCACCAATAAGGCCATTGTTTATAACACTGCCAAGATCTTCAGCAGCATGTGCTGACTGGCACCCTACGCATGTTACAAAGGAGGAGCATACGAGCATCCTTGTTTCACGGGTGGGCGCACGGAGCCAAGGAGAGGCATAGCGACCTGCTGAGACCCATCCGGTTGTGTAGCGATGGGGCTGGGAATACATCCCAGACTTCCTGAGTCCCAGCAAGGAGGCTACTCTGCCTTCATGAGGCATGCCGCATACGTAGGACATGCCTGAGCAACAGCCGTCACCCTACGCCCAGCATGCAGGGCCGCTCCGGCTAATGCAACACTTGGGACAATAGGGACGTGACTAAGGAGAGAACTAGTGGTGCTTTTTAATTGCAGTGGTTTCTGATACTGAAAATCAGTAATATACCAAGGTCAGCTGTAACTGGGTGCAGGAGCCCAGCTGCAGGGGTTAGTAAGTAAGAGCCTGCCTGCCTGGGGGCACGAGGCCAGTGGCAGCCCGCTGCATCAACCATTGAAGATGAGTGGCCGTGCAATTCCCTACTGCAAACTGTACTCATCGCTCAATAAGATGAAGCTTACACGTGGTTTATTAAAGCAATCACTCAAATGTTAATTATGGTTGCTCCCCCTCCCCCCACAGCTAAACAAACAGAAATAAAAGCAATTATCAATAATGTGCCCAGTGACTTCTTACCTATTTTTTTCCCCTTCCCACTGACCGAAACTGGCAGTGGAAAATGAGCCCCATGCCTTTGATCTGCAGGCATTTTGCATGGGCTCCATTTGAAAGGTATTATTCAGGCTAATTTTTAACTATATCAACAAAACCCATGCTATGCAGCAGATAGGCACTGCAGCACACCCTGCCCTGGTTTTACTATCATTCTTCTTGGAAACATTACCAGGCCGCGCTCATCATACAAAGGGAGGCAATGATAAAAAGCGATATTCAATGCCATCAGCTGGCAGGATGCCTTCTGTCTAGTTACTGACTCTAGGAGCCCCTTTGCATCTGCATATCCTTTTGTGAAGAACAGAATAGAAATGGAACGAATTGCTATGGATTTAATACAGCAAACTTGTACAAATGTCACAGGAGAGTAGCTAAATTGCAAGGAGGGGTGATATGGAAGATTCAGATGCCCCTGGAATCTGTACGGGGGTCTTCCCAGCCTTGTGTGAAGGAGACATTCAGCTGGTCCAATAAAAGATGTCACCACACAACCCCTGCCTCTCACGTAATCCCAGGAACATGGTGGTGACAACACTTTTACAAAGACAGAGCATGACAGATGTGGGGACCATTCCCAACCGAGGCAAAAGTTTCTTCAATCTGACGATAAAAGGGTGCTAGGGGAGCAAAGATTCAGCTCTCTCGCAGTCACACTTGGTAGAACTGCAGACTACTGTAGAAACAGCAGGAGCTTTTTTTTTTTTCTATTTAAGTATTAATGCAGATGGCCGCTACACCCTGCTGGACCCTCACTACATCCTTCTTTTGCAGATGCAGTTGGGCTTTCAGGCAGGATCTATTTTGCTGCCCAAGTTTGGATAGACATTCGGTGCAGATGCAGAGAGCCAAGAGATGCATCCTTTGTTTCTTGAGAGAACAACAAAATAAGAATGGACAAACCTGGGAGGTTGGAAATGTCTCTTTACAGGAGTACCTAAAAGGCTTGGAGGTCTGAGAGCCCCATGCCCACCTGCCAGATGGCTCTCAGACACATTCCTCAGGATGGCAAACGGGGGTATATAATAATATCTGATTTTTTTCTTAATAAACTTTGTAAAAATGCACCTGCTACAGCCTCCAGGTGACTGTGCAGTGAAAGCTACTGGGGACACATAGAGGGAAACAGAAACAGAACAAGTTGAGAGCTTTGTGGTCATCAGAAAAGGAAAACTTCTCATGCTGTTGCCTTTAAGAAAGCCTGTGCTTGCAGGGATTTCTTTTCCTACTATCCTGAGAGTCAGCAGGTGACAAGTAGGGGGTGAGGAGACTTTCAGAGAAGGGCCTTTTCATGACAGTACCTTTTGCAGCTCACGTATCATCCCATCTGACAGCAATGTCTAGGTAAGATCCAAAGCAGAGGAGGTCTCTGGGCAGCACCAATGGTCCGTGGCAGAGGTGCATTGGAAATTAGGGTGGAAATCTCCACTTTGCACCTACAATTCACATGTGACCTCCCTTCCTTGCTCCATCCTTCCTTATCCTTGGTGTTTTGATAACACAAGGTTTCTGACAACCCCAAGAGAGAAGGGGGCTGGATGTCCAAGGGATGCCAGTGCAGTCTGCAGCAAACAGGCAGGATGCAGACAGTGATTTTTAATGCTGGACTTTCTGCATAAACGCGCTTGTGCTTGTTCTTTACACAGCAAACCCAGAGAGATGGTGTGAGGACCAGCACGTGAAAGACTCCGATGCACCGGGGTGGTCTGCAAGGTGCTGTGGTGATGGGGGCATCTGAGATAGATGATGTCTAAAGGACCCATTTCAAGGAACTTTCTAGATCAAAACTAACACATGCAATAGCCACACCGCTGCTACCAGCGAATCAGAAAAGGAAATATCCTTCACCCCTGGTATCACTAATTGCTCTCAAATAGTCCATGTCTGCCTTTTAAGGATGACCACTAAATTATACCATTATTTTATCACCAGTTGAAAGAGAATTTTCAACCAAAACCAAGTATCAGGTGAGGAGTTTACCTTTTTCAAAAATCACTGTTTTTGCATGAATGCTAAATAAAAATATTTATCTTACCTGCTAAGGATAGTCATGCAAGATGGCAAGATAGACGTCATTTTATGTCTATAATACAAGGTTGCACTTTAGAGAGTTTCCTCTCACCTATTTCAGCACAAAGCAGCTGGCAATATTTATTTAGTTAAAGGACTACTGGTGGACAGACTCATGATGTATCAACATCACTCTTTTGATGTAAAGCTTCCTTTTGCCACGGGTGAGATTTAATTTGGCCACAAGGAATCAAGCTCAGGTTGCTACTGGATATTTCAAATAATCATAGGTTGGACCAAAATTGGATGTGAAAAAATAAAAATGCATTTTCTAAAGAGATACATGCATTATTGGACATTTGTGCAACCAACCAAATCCTATTTAGAAGCACTATGCATGTTTTAGGGACGGCAAAAGTTAAAAAACAAGGCTGGGATAGATGGTCACTGTTTATAATTACCATTTAGATTAGCGTTCGAGTAAAATAAGGTCACAAAGAAATGCTGAAAAAAACCCCTGTGCATGTGATGCCACAATACGCTGCCTCCTGTTACTTCATTGAGCAACTCAGATGAATCAGTGCCACCGACACGGCAAGGTCAGAGCACTTGTTCAAAAAGTCTCTGGAGGAAACAAAGTAGGTTTAGCATCTAACAGAGGAAAAGTCAAAGTGCTGTAATTGTTTTACCAGATTCATTTAAGAAGATGATTCATGGGAGAGATGGCAGCACACACCTCAGGTAGGAGAGGCAAAACCCTGCCTATAGTAATGGAAGTGAAAAGGTGGCCAAGTGAGTCTAAAAACAGGCCAATACTGAAATGAATAGTAACTCCGAGAGGAAGGCAGGCAGAGCGGTCTGGTCTTTTCAGCGCTAGCTCAGCTCTCAGCCCAGATAGACGTGTCCAGGCTTTACTTCCTCATCTGTGCAATGGGAACACAACGGGGGCCCACATACTTACTTGGTCACGGGGACAGAAAAGTGTTTAAAGCAGGCATGGGAGATAGCCAAGTTAGATGACTTTATTGGCACAACGTAGTATATGCATAATGTATGACTGGATTTTGATCATGCATTTTATCACCTGATCTGTGCGTGTTGCCATCAGAAACCCTGGAGCAGACGTGTCCTTGTCCTACAGGTTTCAGCATCTCCTGCCCACGGCTACACGGTTTTAGCCTGATACAAAGTATCCCTTGTAACGTGCAGACCGTTATGCTTCATCCTTCCTTTCAGGACTGTATTTGGAGCGTGCAAGACCCCCGGTTGCTATAGCAGCACGACGTAGCTTTGGAAGTTATTCTCTGCCTGATTATTTCTGAATACAGACAAAGTATTCTCAACTGCTGAAACCAGCAAATACAGGAAAACATTAACATCGGAGCTTGAGTACCTTACTTCCTATAAACGATGCCCCTAACATCAGGGAAGGATACATTCAGGGAGAGACAGGGATTACAGTTCACTTTGTTTTAATTAAACAAAGAAGAGCGAACAGTTTGACCTCTGCAGCATTTATTTTCCCAGCGTTATAGTCAAGTTTTGTCTGTTCAGTGCCTGGATTGAAGCTACAGCAGCCACTGATGACAGAGCCCAATCCCTTTCCCACTGAGCTGCTCTTAAGCTTTGACCTCTACCGATATGTGCTGGGTTAGTCCCCTGGGATCTGTGTCTTGATTACACCCTCCAAGAGCCTCGTGTAACCTCAGTCCATGTTTCCATGAACCATATTGGTAAAGCTGCATCAACCTTAGAAATGAAGAAATTAGAGACTTTGAACTAGTTAGTCCCTAACTTTGAAGTAGTTAGTCCCTAACGTGCCACCCTGCCCTATTTTCTGTCTGACATACCAAAGATTGGGCACAGTTAACTTGGGATATTGGATGGAGCATGCCAGCCTCTGAGTTGAATTCAGAAACCTTTGAGCATGTCTGGTTCAGACTAACATGCTGAACCACCTCTGTTATTTCAAAGGAAGAAAAGGCACATAAGCACACACACATATCCCAAGGGGGGAAAAAAATCTACTTGGCCCCTACAGATGATTAGTGGAAGCTCCAAAGCCTGAAACCAATCGAATAAATGCATCCCATGAAGCTCAAAGGAGCCTTGTGACTCGTTTTGATGGGTGTTAGACTGGATTACTGATGCAAACTGGAATTTCCTTATTTCTGCCACGGAAAAAATAGTGACTTTCTGCAAAGAGCAAGTCACAAATCACTTGCCCCAAAGCCTTCCTTGCCATTTTATGCAACTGCCAGTAGGAAAAAAAAACAACAACTTTCTACAAGAAAATCTAATCTAGGACAGGAGCATAAAGCAGCCTAATGGCAAACCTTATCTTCAAAGAAAACAGCAACCCCCAAAACTTAAACGGAGATGATTCCCCCGATACAAGCAGTGTGGAGGCTCACTGAGGCAGTAATGAGAACACAAATGAGATGTGGGGACTGTCACGAAAAGGCTGCATCAATTGAATAAATAGTCTTAGCATTGCTCTCTGTAACTAGGACATACTATACCCCATGGGGGAAGGAAGTACTGTTTTGTCTACAGACAAATTAATTTTCCAATTAGATATGTATTAGAAAAAAGGCTTCTTCCAAGCAGCATTATATATAGATGTCTCAGATTTCCATCTGTGGAGAATAATCCATTTAACAATTTAAACTCTCAAAACCTTTTTTTTTTTTTTATCATTCATTGGAAATATCAAATAATCTAATGTTGCAAAAATACAGGGATTGATCCTCTTTTGTTTCTCCAGTGATGCCATGGAGCTCTGTATGGGGACCGTACCCATGCAGGGCTGACAGAGGCCAGCTGGACTCAGCTCCCGCACTGTGCAGGAGCTCATACATGGACCTTTGTGAGGCTCCTTGGCTTTGGCACGCTCGTGGAGCAGCACAGCAACCACTGGTTTATATCAGCTCGGGGCCCAAAAATGTAGAATGAGGAAAAACTCTGCTTTTACCAAAACTCCCACTTCTTCCGGCTCTAACTGCCTGCTCTACCAGCCACTTTCCAACACCGGTTCCAAACTTCCTACCTCACCCCAATATCATGCCCAGCTGGTGAATCCTCATCTACCATTTACCAGACCCTCCTGAGCAGTCAGAATAGCATTCAAGCTGCCAGAAGAGCTACGGTAGATGTGTGATCCAGAGAACAAGTTACATGAGGTTTATACTAACAAATTCCCATGCTCCAAAGGGGAGGAAAGGCTGAGGGTTAAATGCAAAAAAAAAAAAAAAAAAAGTGGTAAGGGGAGGAAAAAGGCAATTGCACCAGGACGTAAAAAGAGCAAGGAATAGAGGAAGGAAAAGAAGTGGGGAGAGAGAAAACAGAGGAGTAGATCAATGCCTGTGTCTGCTGTCAGGTGTTCAAGCCAGGACTACGTGCTCCATCCCTGCATATTTCAGGTAATATCTGGGCAGAGCAGGGCCGGCACCAAGACCTTTGAATTTGCCTCTTCCTACTGTGTAATGATTTGCAGAGGCCTGAGTCAGAGACCTTTGAAATCCTTGAAAGAAGTTTTTAAACTCTGACAAGCCATAATTGACCAACGGAGCTGCCAAATGTGAGAGGGAGTGAAACCCAGACTCAGCCAGGGAACGTCTTGGTATTGCATTAATAACCTGCAGGCAGCCTTGCACCGCTGCTGCCACACACGGCGTTCGGGAGAGGGTCAGGGCAGGTGTGATTAGACTAAGTGAGATGTGTCAAGGGAGATTGGACAGAAAGAGGTAAAACCTCCTCTCTCAATTTAATAACGTGGCTAATGTGTCTGGAGAAACAGATAGTTTTTTCAACAGGAATATATATTTGTGTGTGTGTGTGTGTGTGTGTGTGTGTGTGTGTGTGCATATATATACACACACATATATATGTATATACAAATGCATATACATATATATGCACACACACACACACACACACATATATATTTTCTTGCTGAAAAACCTATCTGGTTCTCCATATATATATATATATATATATATACTGCATTGTGTACACACACACACACACACATGCATACATATGTGTGTGTGTGTGTGTGTGTGTATGAACAGCAAACAATTGAGACCTCCTGCATGTCACGGAGATGGAGAGCTGCCTGTGGGAACTGCCCTGTGAGCCAGCACTGCCTGCCCTCGGCGGGGACGTTGTTGAAATGTAAACAACAGCACAAGGGGATTTGTGTAGAAAGTTCAGCGTGAAAGATCACTGTCCATGTCCTGTTTATTGGAGACTTCACTAGCAGCCCTTTGGAAATTCAGACCGACTTCTTTCATAGGGTTGTGAGAATCCTTGAGCTATTTAAAGGTGTGTGCATGTGCGTGTGTGTGTGCATGTGCATGTGTGCATGTGCATGTGCATTTGCATATGCATGTGCGTGTGCATGTGGATGTGCATGCACGTGTGAGTATCAGGGGTGCTTTCGTAGTCTATGTCTTATGGGCATGTCCAGCAGTCCCAACAAGGAATTAGTTCATATTTGTACTAGGTGCTGTGCAAGTATAGCACGGACCTAGTATTCACCTCAAAGGTGAGTACTTGCACCCTAAGTATTCAACAAGACACTGCTGGCTGCAGAAGGGGCTGATGGACAAACAACAGAAGCGCCAGAAAACTATCAGGCAATACGTGTCAGCTTGAAGAGCGGACACGTCTCACCAGCCCCATAGCCAGGACCAAGTTAAGGTAAGCATCAAGGCACTGGGGTTTCTGAGGAGGAGGGATATGGCAGTGGCTTTGCAGATGAAAATGTCTGAAAATGTACTAAGTGAGGAGAGCTGTGTGCAGGGTACAATGCAGCAAGCTGCCCGGAGAGGCCGTCGACTCTCCTTCCTTGGAGGCTTCCAAGAAGAGGTTGGACAGGCATCTGTCTGGGATGGCGCACCCTGCACCCATGCAGGGGTCCCATTTTGAAGGCTTTGGGGACTTTTCCAATTGTACGACTCAGATGGAGAGGAACAGTCAGGTCTTGCAGAGCGGCACAGGAAAATCACCAGCAGCCTGGACAGGAGGCTTTGCCTTGGTACAAATCACTGTAGGTTTTCTCCTACACCATGTTAACATCACGGGAGGCTCAGAGCACATCGTTTCTTCCCCTAAAACAGGCTGTAATGTGTTTCACTATCTTACCACTGACTTTCCTCAAGACTTAATGTTTGATCATCTCTCAGTGCCGGAGGGCATTTCCCCTGGAAGTGCTGAGTACTTACCTGGCAGGGGCCTGTTCTTTGGAGGGCATCACAAGCTGAAAACTAAAAGTTGGTTTTTCAAAGCCTGGAGTTCATACTTTCCCATCGAATACATTTCCACCCCCAGCAAACCGTGCAGGCGGGGAGCTGTAGGACTACACGGCGGGGACTCATTCTCATCCTAGTTTCTTCGTTTGAAGCCCTCACACATATGGACTCTTTGGTCATTTCTATGGAAGTCTTGCACTCCCAGGAAAGTTTCTAGTGTTCCTGTAGCTTTATTATGTTGCAAAGGAAAACAGAAAAGAAATGAATTGGGATGGGGGGGGGGATAATAATAATAGAAAACTGGCCAGATTCCCAATCAATTTCTTCAAGAGAGTTTCAAGTGCTGACAAGAGCAATGTCTCTATTAAATGGCAGTGCAGCAAATGAGCAGTGACATCAATAACATTTGAAGAGGTTATAATAACAAAATATAGACATGGAAACTTCACCTAATGTCCCTAAAAGAGGGAACTGTCTGATCAGGATGAACGGTGCCCAGCATTTGAAAGCTTCTTTAAATTTATCCCAACCATGGAGCTGATCCAGTAAAAGATATCACTCCAACTCATAACTTGCTTTTTGCAGAGTTCATAGCAGTTTATTTTAAGGTAGGGGAGAGTGGGGAAGAGCACTCACTGAACGGTGTGCCTGGTTTGATGGCCCACAGTACATGAGCTATAATAACCCTGTCCACATGACACCAGGTTTGTCTATAAAGAAGAAAATCAGTAAATTGCTGTGGGTATTTTTTATTGCCAGTGTTGCCTGAGTAGAAAAGCATTTGATGGAGTTGAATCAACAGCAATTTTTTTCTTAAAGAAAAGGAAAAAAAAAAAGCCTGGTGTGTAATGTGACACTTAAAAACTGGATTAATTTTTACTTAATCCCTTGTTAACACTGAAATGAATCAAGGGGATTATTCCTCTATCTTCTTACCTCAGAACGAGAAAGGATTCTCTTTGCTAGACTAAACGGTAATGCAGGTGTGTCTCCGCTCCGTCCTCACTGTCGCTTCATTGGTACCCAGAAGGGAAAGAGACCAGTAATGAGAAAGCAGTAATACACCTCAGAATATTAACTACATTGATATGCACGTGTCCCGGTATTTCTGACGTGCAAACACCCTGTCTTTCTGCACAGGCATGTTTAGCATTTTAGCTTATTGCATTCTCCACTCCCAGGCTCAAATACATTTATTTTATCGTCTTGCATCAGGACATCTATTGTCTGATACCCTTTTCCTCACTTCAGCAGTGAGAGCCCTCCATACTCCCCACTACCCATCCTTTGGAAATATATTCATGATATATGGTGCATCAGAGCCTCTCTGAGTATTCAACACAGGAAGAGACGATGTGTATAATGTCGTCCTTAGACTGGAAGTGCGTCAAACTGCAACGACTCAATGCTGAGATGGGACTCGAGTGACAATTCGGACTCAACAATGGGCTCATGTGCACAAGAGGCCCAAAGATTGGGTTAAAGCAGCTTCCAGAAAACATAAAGGCCCCAATCCATTGCTGCCTTGCTTGTGCTCCCGCGTCGTACTGCTTTTTACAGCCTAGCACAGAAAACAGTGCATTGTGTGTCCCGTTCAAGACCTGAAGCTTATTTCATTTCTGTTGATGCAGAGACCCACTTCCATTGAAGGACAGAGGAAAGCTACATGCAAATATATCAGGGGGAGAATTACTATCTTAACATCCTTGAAAACTGCAGAGGGGTGTGAAGAACAAATGCAGTCTCTCTATGAGCAGGAAATTACATAAAAACAAAGGAAAAACACACCCCAAACTGCAAACCAGGTAACTAACTAGATGATCTCTCTACGTGATTCTATGAAGGGTCTTCTTCTACCAATGTCCACTGGCATGTGTGCAAACTGGTGTGCCTGCAAGTTTCCTCCACATTTATCCCAGTGTTTGGCCACAACACATTTACATGGGGAGAACAGTAAATGCACCAGGAATCACATACCTGGAATATTAAGTCATAATGAGCACACAAAACAAGAGGAACAGAAGCACTGGCATGGCGGAGAGTGGTGGATCGGGACCATAAAAGTCGCTTCATCTGTCCAACAAAACAGGGAGTAAAGAAATAGTCTTCAAGTCGTCATGATCTTCAAGCTCTCCAACTATATCCATCAGCAAAGTATCTGTTTACATTATTTTCCAACATAACAGACGGAGAAGAGATATTGCTAAAAATAACCACCTGGAGTTTTCCAGCACTGCACCCCGTAACTGTGAGAATTGGGAAGACGTCCCTTATCCAGCGTCCGTGAAACTGAATGCAAAAAACCCACCCAACAAAGTTATAACAAGCACCAAACTGCTTTTTGTTCAAAATACATCAACTACACACAAAAGCCACAGGGCCGGGAGGAAGGGGGAAATGCTTGGCTGTTACTATTATTGTCACAGATGGCAGCCATATTGGAACGGAGTAAAAAAGCCATTTTGGGTGATATTAAAATGCTGTGAATTCATATTACCAGTAAAACACTGTGTTAATAGCTCTGCAAAGAAAAGCAGAGTGACTCAAAATATTAAGTGTGTTCCAGCAACACATCTGCTCCTGCGATTGCTGTGCCCTTGACCAGGACGGTGCCTTCAGGATGCTGGCTGGCTATTGAAACAGAGTGGATGAAATAAATACCCTGTTTTTGCCTCTCAAACTCTGCGACTCACTCTGTGGACCTGAAGAGAGACATATTTTTAACAGCCTTTGCATAGAAATGGCATTGAATTCAGTGACAGTTCTGCGTGTGCAGCAAGGGTGGTTCCAATCGATAGCAGAGTTTCTCCGTTATTATGACAATAGACAACATGGGTTGCAATCAGAAGGTAAGAGAGAATACTAAATGTGCTGATGTTAGTAGATGCCTCAAATGTGTAAAACAAGAAGTCAAGAAGAGCTGAAGTGGCTACTCAATGAAAAACTTTCTAATTATGCTTATTAGTGATCAGTAGTTGGCTAGCCTCAACTCAGTGTCCGGCCCCGTAAGGTTATCAAGGTGTAAAGGAAGCTGATTCCCGCCTTGGCAGTTTGCTATACAATTCCCAGTCAAGCCAGGACATGGTACTGACCGGTGCTCGTGACCCTGGCATGCAGTCCTATTTTAACCTCAGGGTGAAGTTACACATTGAACTTAGGGAAATTAAAATGTGAGGGTTGGCACATTCAAGCTCAGCGTCCTCTGAGTGTGCCCATACATGAGCGGTGAGGCTGCTCCGTGCGTTATAATTACAGGATGTTGGAGCAGGCTCAATTAATCACGTCTGCTGGAGCGTGGTAATTACCATGCTCCAGCAGCCTCCAGTGTCTCATGTATCAGTGCCCCTGTGCTTAAAAATGGTGGCAGGGGCGTTGAACTAAAGTTAATTGAACGAGCTTCAGTTCAAGTGTCCCCCGCCATTTTTAGGCATGGGGACCCTGATACATGAGACGCTCTGGGCACTTTAATTACAGCAGCTGTTGGAGGCATGCTAATTAAAGTGCCCCCTTGCCCCCATTTCTGAAGCACGTGTATAAATGCCCTCAAAGTCATGCCACTTCAGCCAAAGGTCAAATCTGGGCTGCGCTATCTAGCTCTCATTAGGGTAGCGTCAATTTGTTCCACAGAGCTACAACAAGCAATTTGCAGTCCTCCAGTATCCCAGGATGCATCACTTCCAGATCCCCTCCCCAACCCACAGCAGGGATAGAAGCCAGGCAACCTAGCTTTTAACCACGCCCCTGCGCACCATCCCTCTAGTGGCGAGTCAGGGCGATGCAGGCGAGGAACCGTATTTACCTTTAACGTGCAACTGCTCACAACATGCTGTACCTTTAACACTGCTTTACACGCTGCAGCGTGTTCGTACGGACCGGGTGTAAAATGTAACTTCACCCTAGGAGTGACGCCAGGCTCCCATTCTGATCCAGACGCATGTCTCAGCCAGCCACAAAGTGCTGCTGACTCGTGCACAAACCCTGAATTCTCAGACAAGCTCAATGCTATTCTTTAGAGGACCTTGTGCACGGGAGAGACACAGCAGCTGGCTTCAGCTTAGCCAGAGGAAACCAGAAGCAATGCTTTCTGCATCTAAACAAAGTTATGCGGTTTTGGTAAGAGCTTAGATCTTCCCTCTGTTGGGGTATCTGTGCCCCAGACATGGAGCTGCTCCCCACTCTTTCCATTCTAATAGACGTGGCAGGAGCAATCCAGGTTTTCCACCTTTTACATCTTTTAAAAAAAAACTTTTCCTCACTTTCTCCCTTGATATTCATCTTGCATCGTTTCTGGTGGCAAAACAGAAACAGAAAGTACAAAGGGCTGGGAGAATAGAAAATAAAAATAAAGAAATAAAAATGTCCAAAGTTTTGAATAAGCAAAAACAAAATTATTTTTTTAAAAAGACTGCATAATGAAAATAATTACCACAGTTTCCCTGTTTCTACACTAAGTATCATTCCTGTGTTTCAACCTGCTCTAATATCAGCCCCATAATGGCAAGAGCATTATTAAAGGTTCACTAAGTCTTGTCATACAAGGCAGACAAGGACTCAACAAAGACCTTTCTTCACACCCGGTAATGTAATTTGCCCATTTCCTTTAATGCTATTCTACTGAGAGAGGGGGGCAGCAGCAATGAGATTTTTCTCAACTGAAGGCAGAATGCTTAATTGCTATTAATGTAAGGAGCAAAATGTTAAAACATAATCACTGTTTAGTGGAAGAAGCAGCCACTTTAACACCTGCAAAAAAGACACTGTCTCTATTCTTCAAGTGAATGAAGGGAAAGGCTTCTAAAATTATACTGGAAATAATCAGAAAAAGAAGAGAAAAAGTACATCAATCCTACAAGAAGTCATAGGTTCACACCAGAGATCAGTCAGACTAGACCACTCAACAGGCAGTCTGCAGTCCCAGGAGGTAAGAAGAATAAGAAATACAAAAAGGACAAGACATGGGGAGAGAGAAAACGTAGGAGTATGTCAGTGTCTGTCTCTCCTGTCGTGTGTCCGAGCATCATCTGCAGTCCTTCAGTTTGCGGATCATCTCTACCACGGCTCATTGATGGGTGTTGAGGTGACTTCAAAGTAATGGGCTGCCACTTGGTTGAGCGTACGGTGACATTGGAGTCGGTTGGCAGCCAGCTCCTCCCAACTCTTGTTGTCATCATCCGTTTCCTTGAGCTCTGCCATCAGTGTGTCCTTGTATGAGGACAGGCATTCAAAACAGGCATGGCATCTGCACGTCAAGCGATGCAACCCAAGGGGCAGATTTAGAAGAGTTGTCTTGTTGTACTCTAGCTTTCGTGACACTTATGCATCCTTCACTGAATGCTTTTTGATCTCGATGGTTGCATTCGGAATTGCAAATATGTTATCAGGAACTGCATTAGCCTTTTCTATGAGTTTGCAGATCATTTCCTAAACCCCTCCTGATTTCTGTGACCAGGTTGGTTATTCACAAATGCTGCCAAACTATCAGCTGAGAAGGTGTTTGTGAGCAGTTCATTTCAACAGTTTGCTGTTCATGGGGTGTAGTTGATTGCCTAACTGACATGGCATTGTTTCTGCTCCCTGAAACAAGAGAATAATGAATAATAAATGACTATTGTGAATTGCAAATGATATCAATTACTCTAATTTTAGTTGAAAATTCTTCCCATGTGACTACGGGTTATTTGCAGAAAAGAAACACCCCCAGAACATTTGGAAAAACAAAGCCCATCTTGTACAACTTTGAGATAAAGAGGCAGTAAAGGGGGCATTGACACAGAGCAGCCATTGAGAAGCCAAGTAGCTATTGGAAGCACTCCCCGGGCTCTTCTCTCCAGTCGATTTTTGCAGGGGTCCCAAAACTGGACACGGGACTCCAGTGGCCTCATCAGTACTGAATAGAGGGGATGAATCACTTTCCTCAATTGCTTCCCCTCCTCATATTCACCCACTTGTCTCTGCATCTCGAGAGTCTGGGGCCTGAGATGGCTGTTGTTTCTAGCACAGGGTGCAGGGAAGTCTGGTTGACACTTCCCAGGTGGCTGCCGTGTTCCCGTTTTGCATGTTCCCAGAAACTTCTGGGTCAGAAGCACCTGGCTGTAAACTGCAAAGCTGCTAACTCTGCTCCAGAAGAAACCCTGGAAGGTGGTTTGTGTGAAAACCGTCAGCCAGCATATGTTGCCAGAGAAGAGAGCCTCTTGGATGATAGTTGGATAAATGCCCCATCTCTTGACCTTGTTCTCAAGAGATCAAGGGCATTTATCCAACTTGAAGTAAACTTTCAAAGGGAGATTCAGTCTGTTCACAGTTTTAGTTAAGCTAATTCTTGTCTTAAAGAACTTCATTTAACACTGTGCTATGGTTTTCGCTGTTCAAATTCTTGTTAAGGAAGTCTGGGTAAGTTGCTATTTTTGTATGGAAAGCCAATACACGACAGCTTCTTCGTTCACAGCCGTAGCCTTCCCCTCAAGCTTCACAGCGCTCTCCCTTGATGTTATACTTCATTTGCAAAAAATAGTACAAGAGACGGTCATCTCTGCAAGGGAGCAAAGTAATCTCTCTTACTTTTCAAGTGTGTTTCTCCTTAGATGTTGGACTTTCACCTCTACACTCTCCAGATCAGTGGAACGAATGTGATGGCTTCAGCATTTTTAATATTGTGCTAGCATTCTTATTCCCAAATGATTCCCCAGCTCAGCAAAATGTATAATGATTGTCATTCTCTATTTCATATAGGTTCAAGACAAAATGAGATTGAGTTGGAATTACTGTCTCAAGAGTCTGTTCAGGATGTATTAAGAAAGAACATCAAGACATTTTTTTTTTTGAGTCCACCGCTATTTCTGCTCCCACTCGATATGACATGTACATAAATAACAGTCTTCCCTCTCCAGTGCCTATCAATCCTTCACCTCTCTAAAGCACTAAATTAATCTTTTCCAAAATGTCAATTAAGCCAGTCAACTTTTCTCATTATACCTGGAAGCGTTTGGGATGACTGCCGTCCTTTTATTCTCCAACCTAGCAGAGAATCTTCCTTTAAAAAAAGCTTTAAACCTCAATCTAAAATACAGTTATTTATTAAAAAATGGCATTGTGTTGGAAACAAAATCTCTGTCTCTCAGAGCAAAGAGTATGTTTGTACTAATTAGGCAAGTAAGCAGTAAGTCTGAACTGAATGCACAGGAGCACTTTCAGCGAGACATTTATAGAAAGTACTAATTAGAGGTCTTGGATCAGAGAGCGGAGGACAACGCCTCAAAAATTACCTAGGCAGATGAGCCTGCTTTCTTAATTAGACAGCAGAATTTGGTGCTGTCTCCTTTTTCCCTTAGGGGTGTGAAGGGACTGGGGATGGGGTCACACACGCAGCTGGACGATGCTCACCCAGGCACTCGGCGAGCCCAGCTGCGAGGTGCATTTCCTTCTCAAGGCCCATGGCTTTCCAGAGCGGTGGGGAGGCGAGCAGAGACGAGACAATGCAGCTGTGTCTGTGCCACCCAGCCAGAAGGACACGTCTCTGTGCTGCCATGCTTGGGTCAGACATGCTGGACCCAGGTGCTAGGCTGCAGCACCATGCTGGGCTGCGCAGGGTTTCCAAAACCAGCTGCTCCACTTCAACTAGCTTAAGGAACACATGGCAGGATGCACTGGCTGGATGCATTTCCCGGCCTCAGCATCCTCAGCACTTGAGAGGGCCGCAGGTCTCCATCCTGCACACTGCTGCTTCTGCACGTTGTGTTAGTGCTGCTGTCTCCCTCATGCCCAGGCAGGCAGTGCCTTTCACCAGAAACTCTTCCTTTTACAATCCCTAGTGGCCCTGGCAGCTGACCTTCAATCAGCTTCGCCACCTTCTCCAGCCCTCATACAGAGCAGGGACACCATGGCCAACTGCAGCTATACTGAGCCAATAAGAAATCCCAGCACCCAGGTGGGCAGGACCTGACCTATACTTTGGGAAAAGAGTGCTCCATAGAGAAAACCCTGGCCCTATTTAATGTCACTATAAGGGCTGAGATGACTAAACCCACCCCCCTGTCACTGGAGAGCCCACAAACCCTTTATTTGGGCTCAGACCTACCTCTGCTGCAGTTAGGGTGGTTTCTCAAACTCACCCAGTGTTTTAGAAGACAACTCCATTCCTCACAACAGTGCTGCTTTCATCATATTTCTCCAGCATCTCTAGCAGGAATCCGAAACAGCTTTTATTTCCAACAAGCAACGCCTAGGTATGTCCTCTTGTGCCTTCAGTGCCATCCCAGGCATGCTCTTGTCAACTTTCACCAACCTGTGGCCAGTGTCAGGTGGGAAATGAGGACAGGGGGTCTGTCTCTGTCCTGGGCACCAGGGGACAAGGTTGAATTAAACTATTGATGGGGGATACATCTATTCCCTTGCAAAGGCAGCAAATGCATGGCTGTAGCACAAGATTCATGGTGCAAAGAGAGAGGAGATTCATTTCCAGCATTGCAACTGGTTGTTTCTTCCCTCTGCCCCATGAAAACCATCATCAGTGGTATCCAAGACCCCAAGACATAATTTGCTGTCAAGCAGTAGCAACAAGAAAAAAAACAAAAGCAATGCAAAATGGAGCGTATCACCTTTCCCTCCTTCCTGCCTATCCTTTCTCAGGCTGCCTGCCTCAGGTACTAATGCAAGCCTCATGCTAGAGGACCTCCTTCAATAGAAGTCACTTGTACCAAAGGGCTTGTTCAACAGGGTGTTTCATTTAGCACTCCACAAATACAGCTTGGCTTCCTACCCTGCACCCAGTGCAACATCAGGTAGGCTGCATACAAGGGAGAACGATCGGGATGATGGCCATGCCACCTCCTGTAGAGAGAGGCTTGTCGCATGCAACTAGCCGTGCATGTTTCCCCATGATAGCACTCTGATCATTTTTATTGCTCATTATAATTATTCTTATGTTTATTTAATGTGCTCTCTGTGAAGAATGGCTACTGTGAAAATGGTAGAATTTTTCCTTTTGCTTGATTAATGTCACTGCTGCATTTCCCTACGACAGGTAGAAGGAGAATAGCCTTGTACTGGTAAATACTTGCAAATAGTAATTACGAAGGTTTTTAATATTAATCACTATGGTGGGTGGCATTAATTAAAAATGAGCATAAATGAGTAAAAAGCCAATAATGGCCTGCTTTGTCTGATTATCTATTTTCATTCCAAAAAGTCAAAGCTGACACACCAGGCAGAGCCTCTTGGTCTCAAGTCTCATTCTACTTTCTGTGAAAGTTTAAATTACTTGGTCCCAAAGTCAAAACATTAGGATTGAAAACCTGTCGACTTCCATTGCATCACCATGCAGGTATTTACTGTGCCACATGCTTAGTCAGGGGAGACTTCATTGCAAACTTAGGCATTGATTCACCATTGCAGATAACTAGAAAATACTCTGGACCTTGTTTTCTACTCCCCTAAACTTGTTTTGCCCCCATAGATAAACGTGATCACAGTTCTGGTGTGCCTGTGAACACTGCCAGGGATTGTCGAAGCATTTCTATGTTGGGCAGCAATTCATAGGATCACAGAATCATAGAGAACAAGGGGTGGAAGGGACCTACCCGGGTCTTCAAAACCACCAAGGATGGAGAGGCCACCACTTCTCTGAGTAACCTGTTCCCATGCTTCACCGCCCTCCTCGTGGGAAAGTTCTTCCTAATTCTCTAACGCCAGCTATCCTTGCTGCAGCTTGATCCCATTGCTCCTTGCTCTGTCACCTGCCCCCACTGAGACCAGCCCAGCTCCATCCTCTTTGCAGCCCCCCTGCAGGGAGGTGAAGGCTGCTATCAACCCCCCTCGGTCTTCTCTTCTCCAGACTCAGTCAGCCCATTTCCCTCAGCCTCTCCTCACCAGTCCTGTCCCTCAGCCCCACAACTATTTTAATTGCCCTCCACTGGACTCTCTCCAATGTGTCCACATCCTTTCTATACTGAGGGCCCCAAAACTGGACACAGGACTCCAGATGTGGCCTACCTAGTGCTAATAGAGGGAAGATCGAGTGCCCTCGATCTGCTGGCAGCGCTCCTACCGATGCAGCCCAGGATGCCGTTCGCCTTCATGGCACAAGGGCACACTGCTGGCTCCTGTCCAGCTCCTTGTCCCCTGTCACCCCAGGTCCTTTTCTGCAGAGCTGCTGCCCAGCCCGCCACCCCAGCCTGCACCGGTGCAGGGGATCGCTCCTCCTCAGTGCAGGACTTTGCACTTGCCCTTGTTGAACCTCAGGAGACTCCTTTTGGCTAATCCTCCAATGTGTCAAGGTCTCTCTGAATCCTAGCCCGACCCTTCAGCATATCTACTACTGCCCCCAGCTTGGTGTCATCTGCACCAAGACACTCCTGAACAGGCCCCAATTTATTCACAAAGGGAAGTGGCCACAAAGCGTATCTGTACTCTGTAAGAGGACACCCACCCACTCCCTTCTTGCATGGGCCACAACATGACCCAAATAATTCTGGCAGCAATTCAGAAACAACAAGGGAATTCAGCTTTCACCTGGGAAACAAGCAGGGGGATCCGAGGACTCGTAGGTAGCAGAGTCCTGATAATGAAGTGAGACATTTATGCTTGTACGGAGACACCCACTCTACCCATCCCAGTGTCTAACGTCCTTCTCTCTGAGACATGTATATAATAAAACTGACTTTAAATAAATTGCATAGTATCCTAATGGCCTTCCCCTGACCCAATTACTGTCAAGACATGGGGAATAGGGTATTGCAATGGAGGCATTTTTGTGAGGACTCAGAAGTAGGAGGTCGAGCCACATTCTGGCCCCCAGCCCCGACTGGTACCTTGCCAGCAGACTGGAGAACCAGAGGCAGCCAGATACCATACTGGCCATACCAGTCCTGTGGACACTTGCAAACCTGAACCACGCTGACCTGAGGAGCTGCTTAGCCTCCAGATAGTCACGGGGCTGGACTGGAGAGATGCATCTGCCGGATGCTGGCTTGCTGCACCAGCCGAGCAAACAGGGCTGGCTGCAGTCACGGTCTGATTGGCAATGTGGCATCAAGCCATGCCTGGGTGCATCAGATATAAAACTGGCAGAGAGCAAAGAAGTACCTTTGTGGGTCAGTCTCTGCGTGTTATTAGCTGGAGTGCCTCTCTGAACGCATGCCAGCCACATAAGGCATCCTCTCTTCAGGTGCCAATTATTTATATTAAGATAGCCAAATGTTTCGTGGCACGATTTCAGCTTTTCCCTCTGAAACGTTTCCGTCCACAATAACTTTACTGGGGAGGAGCAGGTCTTTATTTATCTCCAAGGGGAACAGGAAGGGTTTGCACATGTATATCAGAATGGAAAGCGGTAGGGAAGAGAAGGTAGTTAGATTAATAAAGCCAGGGCAGTAAATCAGAGGTGAAGTCTATCTGGCTTACATGACTATTTCTGCTTAAACTGCTTTTTTTTTGTGAGTGGAAAAAAAAATAAGAAGAAAGAAATCGGTTATGGGTATGTAGGAAGCTGTTAAAACCTTCATAACATGGCTATTAAAATCAGGCAGAGGAGTGTTTGAAAATAAATGCAAACACCAACCAGTCATCAGAAGTGGTACATACATCTCCACAATTGTAAGTAATATTCTCACAAATCCAGACATGTGCATACATCTTCATATTGTGACTGTTCTCTGTGAATATATTTGTCTCAGAGAATTTCACTCAGTAATTCCTGCCTCATGTTCAGAGACCGCGGTTGTGCTAAAGCACATTGTTTTCCTAGACAGCTGGTCCTGACACAAAGCTAGTGGTAGAAATGTCCCCATACACACACCCCTTTGTCCCACGGATTAATTACCCTTCTCCTTATTTCTAACTTGAAGTTGCCTAGCTCCAAGTTCAAACCTCTGGAAACTTCTTATGTGCACATCCATAGGAAACAGCTTAGATAATTAATATTAAACCACTGAGTTATTCTCTTTTGCTACTTTCTGCATTGTTTAGGGTATGTGATTAGCCTCCTAAATTATATAGTCCTGATAGGCAATTAAAAAACGGAGGGACAGACAGAGAGAAAGTAAAAATAGAGAACCAAAAAATAAATAGAGAATAAAAATGAACAAGTGATTTATGGACTCTAATACAGCGGATGTCCTGGCCCACTTCATAGGAGGGTGCAACCGCACCCCGTCTCTGCTCTCCATCACCCCCGCTTTGGTACCCCGTTCTCTTGACAGCCGCCCATCCGCTCACCTTGCGGTGTGGCCTCGCGGGCATTGGGCTGGAGAGAGGCATAAGAACTAGTTTCGTGTCCTGTGTGCATGACTGTGGGCAGGTCTCTTTGTTTCCTTGTGTCTCAATTTTACCACCTGTAAAATGGGTGGAAGGATGCAGCTCCTTTGTAAAAGCCCTTTAGGATCCACCATGAAATGTGCTATTATTATAACTGCTATTATTGTTCTGCAAACACCCACCAAGGGCCCTCCTATCTGCCCCACCACGTGTGATGTTTTAAGCCTAAACCCAGCATTGCTGAAGCAAAAAGCCCTGCATCTACCATGTGTGCCCATGTCTTTAACCTTGTTAAAATATAATCAGGGAATTTATTACCCACTAAGGAAAAAAAAAAACATCCCAGGCAATGAAAGGAGTGCATTAATGTTTGAGGATTGCCTACTAAATATCCTTCAGGGCTATTCCCCTCCTCTGTGTCTCATACACCTGCTCAGTCTGCCAACCCCCCGTTAGATCGCCCCAGCAGAAAGTAGCATTGCTCATTTCGGAGCCATTAAACCGGACGGGCTCAGTGCAGAAGTGATGGAAGCAGGTGCCTCGCCTTTCTAACCAAAGGGGCTGCTCCCATTAACAACAGGTCGAATTTGGCCGGAGAGCACTGCTGTTGCATTGCAATTTTTTTTTAAAAGGGACATAAGTACCTCGCTGGACCCTGGCCATCATCTGCACTGTTAACAGCAAAATGAGTCTGAAAAATCCTGTCATACAGACATACGTTGTGTTTGAGAAACCTTCAGGCTAGACGAAGGCTGGGAGATGGGGTGTGTGAGCAACTACAAGTTAAACCTGGAAGAAAGAAACCACACTCCACTGCCAAGCGAATTGGCCACCTGCCACCTGGAGACAGTTAGATGTGATGCCAGGAGGTTTGAAATGTGTAACGTGTCCATGAGACGTTCCTCCCGACTCGCCCTTGTCCATCTGGTCCATGTTGTTTGCAAAGGTGGCAAGGGTTAATTGTGCAGTTAAGACATAACAAAATAATATTAATACAGGCTGCTGCATAACAAGAGGTGACTGGATACAGGCACTAACTTACTATCACAGGCGCTTGCCTCCCACCTGGTTTATTAGCCACCAAGGTCACGGTTATAAGTGTCCTGCTGCCAGCAGCGTGCAGGGGAGCCACGGGCTGTCCAGCCCTCCAGCATTAAGATCCCACCTTGCCACTGTCCCATCTCTTCTGCACATCTCCTCCGGGGCATTTTTGCTTCTACTTCTAACGGCAGGTTTGAAAATGGACAGGGTTTCATTGTTGGCCACAGGGACTGTTGAGGCCACATCTGCAGTCCTGTGTCCAGCTGTGGGCCCCCCACTACAGAAAGGATGTGGGCAAGTTGGGGAGAGTCCAGCGGAGGGCAATGGAAATGGTTGTGTGGCTAGGGGACAGGACTGGTGAGGAGAGGCTGAGGGAAATGGGCTGATTGAGTCTGCAGAAGAGAAGACTGAGGGGGATTGAATAGCAGCCTTCAACCCCCTGAAGAATGGTTATAGAGAGGATGTAACTAAACCAGTGGTTTTCAATCCATGATCCACAGACCCCCGTGGGGTCCACAGCCTATGTCTAAGGGGTCTGCAAAAGATCAATCAGAAGCATGTGAAATATCCACCCTTACAATTCAAAGAGGTCTGCAACACCATGCATTTTTTTTAAGGTTCTGCAAATGCAAAAAGGTTGAAAACCACTGAACTGGACTGTTTTCAGTGGGGGGAGATGACAGGACAAGGAGCAATGGGCTCCAGCTGCAGCAAGGGAAGCTGAGGGTAGATATTAGGAACATTTTTCTCACTAGGAGGGCAGTAAAGCACTGGAACAGGTTACCCAGAGAGGCAGTGGAGTCTCCATCCTTAGTGGTTTTTAAGATCCAACTCAACAGAGCCTTGTCTGGGATGATGTAGTTGTGGCTGGTCCTGCTTGGAGCAGGGGGTTGGACTAGATGTGACTTCCTGAGGTCCCTTACAGCCCTTGTTGTCTGTGATTATATGATTTATGACTCCCATCATAAAGGGACAAACTGCACAAGCTGGAAGGACCTCCCCAGGCATTTTGCAGAAGGAACGGGGAGCCTGTGGTCCTGCAGACCTCCGCACAGCCCTGTCCATGGTTCTGCCATCAAGGCAGTCACCTCTTGTGGCATTGCACCTCTTGTGTCTTGCATTGAAACCCAAGCAAAAATAACCCCCTGCCATCATGCAGCCCCCTTCGTCTATGTGGTCCCAGTGCCTAATTCAGCATGAAGCCTTTCATCTCATGGAGGATGCAGGGAAGTGGCATTTTGCATCCTGCACTGGTAGGGTTGGAGATGCAAGCAGATCCAGTGGCTCATGAAAGTTTGTGATGGTCTCTCTGCAAGAGCAGAGCGCAGATTTCAGAGCGACTATGTATGAGGCATCGGTGCAGTGCTGGTGTGCTACCAGGTGCTATCCAAGAGAAGAGCAAGGAGCTTCTTGGTAAGCACCAATACTCTGCTCATGGACTAGGCTAGGATTTGTTACCATGTAGTGCCCAAGTGACTTTGGTGGGATGAGTCCCTATAGGACCCATGGCAGGAGACAACCCCCATTTTCTCTCTCTGTCTCTTCTGAGCAAAGTTTCTAAGCTCTCTGTTTTTAGGAGGCAGAGGATGGTTTGGGTTTCCCCTCTCCTTGACTGTTCCCAGCTGTTCAGTAATTCTTGAATTTTAAGACACAAGTTCTTACTTTCTGAATTTGAGCTGGTGAAAATGCTGGAGATTGCACTGCCTGGTCCAGCACATCTATGCATCTGGAGGCTTTTTGAAGACTTTGCTGTCCTCCACGTCATTTAGTTTTAAAGCAAAAAGATCAAATTGCAAAACTAATGCATGGCAGGCAACATGCCACCACCAGCTGCAGGCGCCTTGCCAGTGCTGTCTCCCACAGCCCTCTGCATTGCCTCCAAACACAAAGGCTTTGGGGTGAAGCACACTTCCCCTTCACATTTACATGCATTCATTTAATGGGCATTAGTGTAAGAGCCGTGTTGTAGCCATGATGATCCAGAAATGATGTGAGAGGTGAGGATTTCTTAGCTTGATGCCTTTTATTGGCTCCACAATGCAGTTGGGATAAAGTCAGACAAGCTTTCCATTGCAAGATGCACTTCATCAGGTCTCTAATTACAGGGAGCCAGGCCCAGATTTAAGGAAGGTGGCAGCCAGCAACACACCAAAGGCTGTTTTTAGGTCTGTTGTTCACTGACAAGAGTCAACTTCTTTCCGCGCCCCATTCAGAGCAGAGGGCAAGTTGACCATGTTGGGGGAAATGCTCTGCTTTTCACCGGTCAAGCCCAGAAGTTGCAGCCCTGGGTTATCTCAGGTGTAGCTGCTTTTAGGATTCCCCCTATGCCAAGCTTCCCAGTGCTCCCATGCCCTTGTATTCCCATGAAGTCTGGCAGCACCTGCCTTTGCACACTCACGCTTTGCAAAATATTTGGCAATCTACAGCATTGAGGTGGCCAGCTCCTAGCACTCACAAACCATAAGGCAGGTCCTCCCAAGGCCATGCCTTGAACAGCAAACCTATTCTGAACTCTCTTTCCTCCTTAATTCTCTTTCCTTGTGGTTTCTGAGTGTTTAGGGATGCTTGAGTTTTACTGCCAAGTTTTTTTCCACAATCATGTAGGCTAGGAATGGGCTGCTTTGCCAGGAAGGTCGTATGTGTAGTGCACACACCTAAGGAAACACTGGATGCTAATAGTAACCTTCTCTTTCTCTTTAGGTACCATAACCCAACAGGGATATGGTCTTCCACAGATCTCTTCCCTTTGAGGCGCACAGACTTTCCAGTGTCGATATACTCATCCATTCAGATAAACTGAACATAAATCAGCCTCTGTCTCCCATGATCTCTCCTTCCTTCAGTCTTTCTGGTTACGACCAGACTTTCAATTTCCTCTCGTCTCATAACCTGCCTGAGAAACTCCAGCTGTCTCTTCCTGTGCTTAATCAGCATCTTCCTCCTGCAGCCTGCTCTTCACAAAATAGCTTCATCTGAGGTGTGACTTGCCCTCAAGTTACTAAGGGTACTATAGTAACCTTAGTCTCTTTAATTAACTTAGTTCCAGATACACATGACTGACTCAATCCACATGCCTCTCCTGGTGTCTCCATTCACCTCCCACCATCTTCTGTCCCCCCACACAACACACTCGGATGCCTTTTGCTCCCACCCTGCAGTTCCTACTCTCATGATACAGAGGAAGCAGAGGCTCCTTATATCCCACCCCATCCAAAAGGCTCAGAGTAGCTGTTATTGTAAAGGATCACTTTCTGAAGGACTGAAGGAGCTGGCACCTTGAGACAGGTGGCTTGTACTGGGGGCTGCATGGGTTTGAAAGGACTTGGAGACACCACAGCTGTGCAAGGGCATGCAGCTACCCTGGTGCACGACTGCAGCAAGCTACCTGGGCTCACAGTGCCCACAGGGAGATGCAGGAGAGCAAGGCAGGAGTCAGCAAGATGCAAAGTCCCACGGACTTTCAAAACCAGTCTGGAGCACTGGGGCCAGACACCTGCCTCAGCCACGCAACACACCTCCTCAATGCGTGTCTGTAGCCAGGGTTGGAAATGCCTGCCAGGGGATGAGAGAGGGCATGGGATGGAAAGCAAAGCATTGGGTGGGACATGAGGGAGAGGGAAGTCTTACTTCATTGGAGTGAGGCCCCAGGGATCAGCCAGCAACACAGGAACGCATCCTCACATACCTCTGTTATGGGCTCTGCCTATGAGCAACAGCCCCATCTGCTCCAAGGGGTCACAGCAAAGAGGCAGGTAAACTGAGGCATTCAAAGAGGAAGGGGTAGAAATCATGGAATGAGCCAGACATGGTGAGCCACTCCCTTTCCCTGTGCTTGTCTCCTGCACTGCTTCACCCCCAGCCTAGCCCATCTCTCTGGGAGCTGCCCCAAATGCCCCTAGCACAGGTTGGGTGGTGCAAAGAAATGGGAAACCTCTGAGGTCTGCAGAGCCTGAGACCTCTCTCCCCTGAGCCGGTCTGCCAGGCTGCAGGCTCCCCTCGTCCGGGTCTGGCTCACTGTCCCCAGACCCTCACACAACACCTCTGCCAGAGCCCATTGCAGTACACAGCTGTTACACGGCCTGGCATGATACCATCCTCCACCTCTCTCTGCTGCCTTCACCCCCATGGGCCAGGGCAGGGGCATGTGGCTGGTAGGATCGGATGATGCAGAAGGGCAGAGCAGACTGCAAGCCAGCCACAAAGGACCCCTCCACTCATCTTGTTGTGTCTTGTCAGTACTTCCAGGCTTTCAAAGCAGTTCCCACAGGGATGAGGATGGGGGCAGACAGCCACGTACCCCAGAATCTGCTCAGGAGTCATGCAAGGAACTCAGCATCAAGTCTGTGCTGCAAAGCTAGGGCTTGCATCGGGGTGTCCTGTTTGGTCCAACACCCCTCGGCCATTCTGGAGCGGTGAGTCCCCACCTGGCTGGAAGAGATGCATCCCCCCGATGCTGAGACTTCCTCCTCCTTGGGAAGGTCCCTGGTGCATCCCACAAGAAGTTTGGATGATTCAGAAATTCCCAATGCAGAAACTTCCCAAGCATCTCCACCACAGATCAATTGCCTATGCCCACGTAGTGGCACAAAACTGATGGGAAACCACGTGCAGTGCAAAGTCAAAACATATCATGTATCCACGAGGTGCCAACTAGCTCAGGAGTGGCAGGAGATGGGAGGAAGCCAAATAATAAATTGTCCGTTCCCTTAGTATACTCATGAAAACTGGGACTAGGGGCTTTTGCACATGGAGTCTCAGACCAAATTAGCTAACCTAATTAAAAAGCAAATTATTAACAAAGGGAAAGTGAGCCTCCCATATGATGATCAGCTCTCAGCACTTCCAAGCCTTAGTCTGTGTCCTCAGCTGTGCTTAGTGAAGCTTATACAAGAGCAGAGTAATCCTTCCTTAATGCTCATATCAGCCCAAGCCTTGTCACACATTAACCATTTCTCTCTCCTTTGCACTGCTCAATCCCAGCCTTGGTTCCCATTGCATCCCTTTCTAAAACTTGCAGAAATATTGTGACATGGAGTCTCTCTGCCTGCAGCCTGTAGCTGAGGTCCCATCCAGCCCCTTTGCAGTGGTGTTAATAAGACAGGTGGTGCAGAAACAGAGGATAATGTGTTGGGTTGTGCCAAGAGCCTTTCCCTCCCTCGGTGCTGGAGAGTACAATTGCTGGGCAGCTGAAAGCACAGATGGGAGGAGGAGAAAAGCCATCAAGGGGTTGGATAATTTGCTACAAAGCCACTTCATTATTATTTCAAACTCACTGTAAGCAAATGCTGAGCAGAAGCAGGACGCTGCAGATGGGACATGTCTTGGGGCAGCAAGACCCATAGGTGTGTGGTTCTGCGTGGGGTGCTGGATGCTGCCGATCACCCCGCAGCGCTGAGGACGCCTTTGCTCTGTGGTGCCGAGACCTGCCTACTGCGACACGTTGCTTCCTTGCTGTTCACATGAGCTGCTCTATTACTGCCTTCACATGTCACATCAATTGCATGAGAAGCTGCTTTAAACAGCCAAACATTTTCCAGGAAACCTTTATTTGTTAAAAAAACCCCTGCGTGTCAGCAGACATGCCGGTCACAGCAATTACGGAGGCTTCCAAAAACATGCTGGCAGTTGGCTCGTGCTTCCCATGGCCTGCCGATCGGAGATGCTGTTTGACCACAGCACTGGTCCTCATGTGAAGGGTCCAGGATGGATCTGTAATGGCCTGTGATGATCTGTGCCTATGGCACGCTGAGCTAGCTGGGGGGATGTTTGCTCCGTGCAGTTATGGACTGAGTTAATCCCATTGCACGTGCTCAGGAAATGGGGGAAGGAAAGGCAGCTACAGAAACCTCAGAAAATGCCTCAACTGTTCCCTTTGATACCCAGACAGTCAGGTTTCCTGAGGAGTCACTGTCCCTGAGGCAGAGGCAGGGTTCAAACATCCAGGAGGAGGTAAAGGGACTGAAGACGTGGGCAAAGGTACACATTATAGCCAGCCCTGCCACGTACCAGCTGCTCCGTGGCACCTGGCTGTGTGCACGCTCTAAATCCAGGAGGTTAACCCTGTTTCAGTGAGGGGCAAGCTGCCCGGTCTCATACCATGAAGGAAGGTCATCAGGCAGACAGGTACGTGCACCTGGTGCCTTGCAGGAAAGTCCTGCTCCCTCTGAGCTTGCAGCAGGGAGCGTTTGTCCGTGCCTCGGACTCCAGCCAGGGGTGCACAGGTCGATGTCTTGAGTCACAGTCTGGGGTGGGGGGAAGTGAGACACCAGGTGAGACTCTCAGGACAGATGTGCAGGCTAGGGTCCCTTCCCCATCAAGCCGTGCTTTGTTCATCACTTTGGGGAGTTGCAGTTCACAGCCATAGGCTCCAAGGGAAAGAGCGGCAAGTGCCCAAATCCAAGCCGACCAGACACTTAGCACGAGGGACTGCAGCCCAGGGCTTGGTTTTGGAGGGGAGGAATCATAGGGCTGGAAGGGGCCTCCATAGGTCACCTCATCAGCACCCAAACCATCCTATACAAATCCATCACAGTCAACTCCAACACGACACAAAACATCACAGCCAGACCTGCCCCGGGTATAGCAGGGGGAGCGCAGCAGCCAGTGCCCTGCTTCTGGGGTAGGATGACATACACTAAGAGATCCCAGGCAGAGTCCCTTTGCCCCTCACTGCAGAGGAAGGCAACCCCCCGCTCTGCCCCCAGTCCGTACCAGTCTAACCATGGGATACAATTATTTCCTGTCCATCAATGCAGCGATCGGTCTGAACCCGAGCAGGGGGTGAGAGCTTCTAACCAGGGGTCCCAGCGGGAGCATTGGTACAGCCCAGTCAAAATCCCCAGGCTTAGCTGCAGCCAATACCTAGTGCCTCTGAGAAAAGGTAAAAAACCCCTGACATGTGCACTAAAAAAGGGGTTGGGGGCAGAGGGAGGGGGGCCCTCCCAGCCCCGTGTGAAAACCAGCAAAGCCCATAAGCCTGGGCAAGCCCCATAGCAGAGCACAGGTATCGCTGCACCTAGATCATCCCCGACCAGGGTCGGCCCAAACTCTTCTTGAACACCTCCAGTGATGGAGAGCCACAGCTTCCCCAGGCATCTATTGCACTGCCTCCCTGCTCCCGTGGTGAAGACGTTTTTCCTCCTCTCCAATCTAAACCTAATTTGCTGCAACTTCAAGCCATTGGTCCGTGTCCTCCTCTCTGCAGCAAGAGAGAAAAGAAGCTTTCCCTCTTTTTGATGGCAGCCCTTCAGGTGTCTCAATGCTGCTGTCATGTCCCCTTTGAAGCGCTTTTTCCACGAGCTGATCATATCCAGCTCCTTCAGCCTCTCCTTGTATGCCTTGTCTTCCAAGCCCTTCATCATCTTTGTTGCTGCCTCTAATTTCTCCACATCCTTTTTTAAAATGTGGAGCCCAAAACTGCACACAGTATCCGGATGAGGCCTGACCGGTGCTGAGCAGACGGGCACTATCACCTCCCATGTCTTGCACCTAATGTTTCTATGGATGCAACCCAAAACCACATTCAAGTTGTGTGCGGCTGCATCACGCTGCAGACTCGCATGGAGTCTGTGATTGACTAAGACTCCCAAATCTTTCTCCACAGAGCTGCCATCCAACCACAGGTCCCCATTTTATATTTGTATTTTTTTTCTTATTCTCTCCAAGATGTAGCACCTTGCATTCATCAGCATCAAACTTCATCTTCTGAGCATGCATGTCCACACCAGAGGAAGTAAAGGGACAAGGTTGGCTCTGAACAGACACGCTGTGGGAGACCAATCCAGGGGGCACAGGCCCAGCCAGCCCCAGCCCAGCACTGCACATTTGCACTGAAACATTTTTCCACTGTGATTAATGGATCATTTTGTGCATTGCAGCATTGTCAGGAAGAAGGGCTACCTTTTGAGGGATAAATCTTTCTTGCTTGCCTCCCATGAGAACTCACCTCTTCAAGTCAATTGGATTTCTCATTTAAAGAAAGAGAGAAAGTTTTTTCCCCTAAATATTGGAATTGATTTCCATGTAAAGTATAAGGAAAAGTGTGAGGAGGCACTGAAAAAAGAGAAATGCAAGAGATAGGGCGAAGTCACAGCATTTGCTGTCAGCTCCGCACAAGACAGCTCTGAGGTGTAATTTCCATAGGTTTTGTTGCTATGTTCATGTTCCTCTGCACAGGTTTTTAATGTCATCATTACCCAGCATCTCATCCATATCTTCATTTATTTATATACCAGTATTACAAAGGTTGCTTTCTATTAAGCAGCTTTGTAGTTTCCAAGGGAACTTGCCCAGGACTTTAAAGACAGCATAACCTTAATCCATTTCCCCAACTCACACACATGTACAGGCCTACAGATTGCACAGGCATGCACACATGTACACCCTCTATATTCTTCCCTCATGCACACATGTACACCCTCTATATCCTTCCTCAGTTTCACTGAAAGTCTGAAGCTATTTAGAGTCAGGGCAAAGGGAACTGATTTGGACTGACCATTTCTATACCACAGTCATCTGGGACCCTGCATTCACACTGTCCACATGGTTGGATCACATTCACCCATGGATATACACACAAGCTGGGTGAAATCAGTAACTTCAGGCCAAATGCTGACAAAGTCTATGGTGGCTGTTACTCTGCTAATGGGCAAGACACAGCAATAAATGACTATTAAACTCAGTCCTTATAGAGACTGAAGTGCTATTTAAATGAAGGGTGTTTTTGCCAGAATTAAAGCCAAGGAATGACTTCATGTTTTAGCCACCGGTTGGTAAAACAGTTGTAATCTCTTCCTCCAAAGCATCCACAAGGTAGGCAGGAGAATCCAGTCCTTGGGAGTTGGACTAGGTGACCCTCAGGGGCCCTGTGACTCTATTGCCACCACTACATCCTTGCGGACACCAAGCAACTGCAGTATAAGAAAGTTACAAAACACCTTATTAACTAGCCAGGGTCATCTGCCATCACAAGTTTAACCCTCCATCCCCTGATATTTCGTACCTAAGGAGCTTGAGTGCAAGAGAAAAGTCATTACTTCTACTCAGTGCGTGTGTCTGCATGTGCAATTAAGGTGCATGAACAATCTCTGGGGTTTGTTGCTCTGAGTGATGTATCTTCATATGCACATGGAAGTGCAGTAAATTGAGGCAGGTCAGAGCAGCCCTGGCTGGCAGGGGGTCTGGGGGGGTTGGGGGTGGTCAGCTTGCCAGCCCACGGCTGCTCCCCATGGCTCAACATGCTGTGGATGTGCTGGCTGGGGCACAAAGGTGCTTCAATGTGGGGCTAGCCAGCAGACACCCCCCACACTGAAGCACCCCCATGGTCCAGCCAGCCGGGGCTGTGTCTACACATGCACTGGTGCAGAGTTTTTTTCACTCTGCAGTAGGATAGTACTTATATTTACAAGTACTATGATGCTGCGGGGTAAATCAGTTTACTCCAGCCTAATCTCGCGGGAGGATCACTCTGCAAAATCCGAGCAGTTGCAAAGCTTCCTATTGTACGTGGATGACCTCTACCTGACTCAAGAAGGTTATGGGCCAACGAGAGGTAAAGCGTTGATCGACTTGGTACTGACTACTGGGGATGACCTAATCGGCAACCTAGTGATCGATGGGAAGCTGGGCGACAGCAACCACGAGCTGATCACCTCACCATCCACCGTAAAGTTGGCAAGTCAGTCAACAACACTGAAGTCTTTTACTTCAGGAAAGCCAACTTTGACAAGCTCAGGAAGATTGTCAGTGAGGCCCTAAGGGACCATGACCACAGGAGGAGGGGAGTCCAGGAAGAGCGGTTGCTCCTCAAGGGAGTGATCCTCAATGCACAAACTAATGCTATTCTATCTCGGAGCAAAGGCAGCAAGAGGGCACAGCAGCCCCCCCTGGCTCTCCAGGGACCTAGCAGACCTCCTGAGGCTAAAAAGAAAGGCCTACAAATGATGGAGGATGGGATTCACCTCCAAGGAGGATTATTCTGCACTGGTCCGGTCCTGTAGGGAGCAGACCAGGAAAGCCAAGGCTGCAACTGAACTCCAGCTAGCTTTGAGCATCAAGGACAATAAAAAGTCCTTTTTTCAGATACGTGGGGAGCCGGAGGAAAAGCAGGGGCAACATCAGACCCCTGCTAAACCAGATGGAACACCTGTCAACTGATGCCCAGGAAAAAGCCAACCTATTAAATAGGTACTTTGCGTCAGTCTTTCATCAGTCCAATGGGACGCCCATGCCTGCTACGGGTCAGGGAAGTCCAGGTGAGAGAGATCTCCTACCCTCCATCAATATTGCCCTCGTGAAGGAACACCTCAAGAGGCTGGATACCTTCAAGTCAGCCAGCCCTGACAGTTTACATCCCAGGGTCCTTAAGGATCTGGCGAGCATCATAGCCCAGCCCTTGGCATGGGTCTTTGAGAGCTCCTGGTGCTTTAGTGAAGTGCCTGAAGATTGGAAGAAGACGAATGTGCTGCCAATCTTCAAGAAAGGGAGGAAAGTGAATCCAGCTAACTATAGGCCCATCAGCCTGACTTCTATCCCGGGGAAGATCTTAGAAAAGTTTATTAAAGAGGCCATCCTTAATGGACTGTCCAACGCCAACATCCTGACGGGTAGCCAGCATGGGTTTGTTGCGGGTAGGTCTTGCTTGACCAATCTCATTTCCTTTTACGACCAGGTGACCTATCACCTGGACAAGGGGGAAGAGATTGATGTCATATATCTTGACTTCAAAAAAGCCTTCGATCTGGTATCCCATGGTCACCTCTTGGTGAAACTGGCCAATTGTGGCCATGGGTCCACCACGATTTGCTGGCTGGGAAATTGGCTCCGTGGTTGGACCCAGAGGGTGGTGGTTGATGGAAGTCAATTGTCATGGTGCGCTGTGACCAGTGGGGTCCCCCAGGGCTCTGTCCTTGGACCCATACTGTTCAACGTCTTCATTAATGATGTGGACAATGGAGTAAGAAGTGGACTGGCCAAGTTCGCCGATGACACCAAACTTTGGGACAAAGCATCCAAACCTGAAGACAGGAGGGTGATCCAGGCTGACCTGGACAGGCTCAGCAAATGGGCGGACGAGAATCTGATGGTGTTTAACACTGAAAAATGCAAGGTTTTCCACCTTGGGAGGAAAAACCCACAGCATCCTTATAGGCTCGGCAGTGCTATGTTGGCTAGCACTATGGAAGAAAGAGACGTGGGGGTCATCGTTGACCACAAGATGAACATGAGCCTGCAATGCAATGCTGCGGCTAGTAAAGCGACCAAAACGCTGGCTTGCATCCATAGATGCTTCTCAAGCAAATTCTCCCCTTGTACACGGCCTTGATGAGGCCGCAGCTAGAGTACTGCGCCCAGTTTTGGGCTCCACAATACAAAAAGGATGTGGAGAAGCTTGAGAGAGTCCAAAGAAAAGCCACGCACATGATCAGAGGTCAGGAAAATAGACCTTACGACGACAGGCTGAGAGCTATGGGACTCTTCAGCCTAGAAAAGCGCAGGCTCAGGGGTGATCTGATGGCCACCTATAAGTTTATCAGGGGTGACCACTAGGATCTGGGGGAACGTTTGTTCACCAGAGCGCCCCAAGGGATGACGAGGTCAAATGGTTACAAACTCCTCCAAGACCGTTTCATGATGGCCATAAGGAAGAATTTTTTTACTGTCCAAGCCCCCAAGGTCTGAAACAGCCTGCCATCAGAGGTGGTTCAAGCAACTACATTGAACTCCTTCAAGAGTAAATTGGATGCTTATCTTGCTGGGATCCTATGACCCCAGCTGACTTCCTGCCCCTGGGGCAGGGGGCTGGACTCGATGATCTTCTAAGGTCCCTTCCAGCCATAACGTCTATGAAATCTATGAAATCTATGAAATAGGGATGCACGTGTAGATGCACAACTAATTAGTCTAGTGCACAGTAAACATCTTGTGTAGATATGGTCCACATGAGCTACAATGAGGACTTCATCTACGTATGGTCTTGCTAGCTGCTAGCTGAGCCCTGACTCTGAGGATCTGCAGCAAGGAGGCCAAAGGTTTATCCAGACTTGCAGACGGTTTAGGTGTAGGTTTAGGTTTTGGTCACTGCAGTGAGATAAAGGAAGTGCTTGCTCAGATAATTCTCTGGAGAGAAGAAGACCTGGGTTTTGGTTTCATCTCTGTCAAATATTCTCCCTCTCAGACAAAGCACTGAATGTCTCTAGGACTCAACCCCTCATCCTTCACTTAGTAACAGCAAACTCCTTTCTCTATGTACACAGTGAGGTTTCATGATGGTGCTTTCTCTCGCTGTCTGTACAGCCCCTTGCACAATAAGACCTTGACTTTGTTGGTATCTACAGGGCACATATACAATAATAATAAGGAACAACTTCCAAAGATGAGACTCTGTGTGGCTGAATTTCTGCTGTTTTTAGAATACTTTCTCTGCAAATTATTAGTTTTGCTTTGATAAATGGATTTGCATGTTTTTGACAGCTTTGATAAATGGCTTATGCCAGAAAATATGAAGATTGATATATTGTTTAACCTTAAACTAAACATGTAATCTTGATGTTAAATCATTGCTAGGCTCTTAAACTTGGATTTCATCAGAATATATAATTAAACGTATTACTCCATGAATTTTATAAATACGGTATAAAGTTACTAATGGAGTGTCTTAAATTCTATTAGCATTCATTTAATCTCTTTGGGATCTTTTTAAACATTCATTTAAAATTCTAATCAATTCACATAGATTTTAATGAAATACAATGATAACGAAAGATGTGGAATAAGTATTGAAATGCAAGTGGGGGATCAAAAATAAGCTAAAATAGTACTTAAATATAATCAGTGGGCTATTTCAAGTGCTATAAACATGCAATAACCAACCAGTGCCCAATGCTGGTTTTAAGAGTGTCTTCTGATATAAAATATCCATCCTTAAAATATCATATGATTTTGAAGACATTATATTTGCATGATGTGCTATTTTGGGGCTGACCTGTTATGTTCTGTGTTTTGGGGCAAGAATAGCAGCTTACTGGCCTTGTGAATAGCTTGATTCATAACAGGGTTCAAATCTGAGTGAGTCTTCTCAGTGCCATCTCAATATAAAATAAAAATGAGCATTGATATCAGTACAGATCGTTTTCTTTCGTATATTAAATTATAGCAAGTCCACACGCATGCTCGCGCACACACACACACACACACACACACACGCGCGCGGTCTTGCTTGAATTTGGTATATAAAAGAAAACATTATTTACTGATATCAATATCAACTTTCTGTACTCTCTCTCTCTCTTTCTCTCTCTCTCTCTCTAGATATCTATATCTATAGATACCTAGATATATCTATATATACAGATAGATATAGATATGCAATTATTTTTATTCAGTGACAGATTTAAAATGTAAGAATTTTAGTACAAATTTGATTTAAAATATCCACAGAATTTAGGAAGAGACCTACTCTGTATTATCTGGAGGTTGATTGACTGTAGTACAGTTTCTAGGTCAGCTGTTTAACTAGTATAAACCAATGTAAGCCTATACTTAAACTGGTGCACATGGAAAGTATTATTTTGCCAAGGTAAAGGTCTAGGCTAATAGTATCTGTACATACAAAGAATGCATAATGCACATTGACTTTCAGTCCTTGATGGTAAAATCCTACCCTCTCCCAAGTCCATAGCAAAACTCACATCGATTTCAGTACCCAAAGGATTTCAACCTGAGCAAAGACCATAAGATGCCATATTGTCTGGAAATGTTTGCTGCTGTCCATGGCAAACCACGACCACGTGGCTTGAATGGGTATCTAGATGAGTGTACAGAGGTAAGTGCTACAGTGGTGATAGGTTTTTAAAAAATCAGAATTTTCTTTAGTGAAATTAAGCCAAAATCAGAACACTGGAGTGTCTGGGAATGCTCCTTTGAAACTTCTTTTGGGATGACAAAAGCTTTCTTGTTTTCTGGAAATCAAATAATTTAGAAAATACTTATCCATTTCAGTGAAAATTTAATTTCAGGTTTTTTTTCTCCAAAATATTCAGAACTTAGTTTCAGCATTTCAAAGCTATTTGTGAAAATGTATTAGATTTTATGGGGTTATTTTTATGTCATTTTTATCATTTTTACATTATATCATAACATGTCAGTAGTAAGCTATGCTAACTACTGCTACTGACATAACATAATAGCTGAAATATTCAATTCTATTCTTTACTCCTTAAAAAATATTCAGGGCAGCTGCTATTTAATTCTGACTGAAACATTTTATCTTCTTTCTAGATCAAAGTGTTTCCTGTTTGTTGTAATGAAACTGTTTGATGCATTGAACATTTTTACACCGTGTCAACATATACACTTTGATGTAGAAAAGATAAGATGTTTTAATCCATACTAAGTAGCAGATGTTCTTAATTATATTAAAAATAAAATAAAATACAAATAATAGACCATTTCATCTATTGTGCCATGTTAAGGCACATTGGTAATAAGACATAGAATGCATTATAACTACTAACATGTCAGGAAATGATATTCAAATAATAAAAAAAATAAAAGACTGAAAATGAAATCAAACTGAAATTTGAAAACATTTTTTTAAACAAAGTTTCCATTTATCAAGTGATATTGAAAATATTAATTTTAATAATAGATTAGAATGAAAGCAAATTTTAAAATGTCAGAATTTCCTAAGAAATGAAGATGGCAAATTTCAAGGAGTGGGAACCTTTGTAAGAGGGAAGCCACGTTTTGGCTTGGTTAATTTTTTTGTGATACCGGTACTAATTATGGACAACAGGAAATGGAAATACTACTGGGTTTGATTTACAGAAGTTGCACTGAAGAGATGCTGCAGGAAACCAGTTTGGTGGCTCTTCATGACACGATGCTCTTCATCGTTAGTCTTCATTCATCAAACACTGGAGTGGGGAATGGCGGTCTTTGACCACATATTGAGTCTCAATCAGGTATCAGTGGATAATGTAGAAAGACCCTGGCTTTCCAGACTCCCTTACAGCCTCATTGGGAACGGGCTAGCATCATAGCTAATGATTTCATGTCCTAAACACATGGGGACAAGGCTGCTTTGGTTCCTATTCAAAGGGCACGTCTACACGTCACCCTACAGCGACGTAGTGATGCGCTACATTGCCATGCACTGTACTATGGTGAAGTAGTGATCATGTGTGTCTATATGTGATCGCCAGCTACATCACTGTAGTGGCGTGCTCCCTGGGGTAGTAGGCCGTAGGGTGACATAGCAGCGAAATTTAGCCATCCTCCACATGTATGTCACAGGACCCACCCCTACTGAGCCATGCTTTAGTACTTCCAAAATCACAGTGCTGTAGCAATGTTGCTTACGGCAATGTACCCAAAGAGTACCATCAGCTGAAGATACTCTATTGTGATTCCTTATGTTGGGTCAAGACTTGAACTAGGGTGAGTCCTCCTAAAGTGAGAACTCAGACTTATGAAAATCCTTTGAATAGCATTGTCCTAGGCAGGCAGCTATGCCCCTTTATTTATAACCCTCCTATTGTCCATTCTTTTGCTGTTTTATCTTTTAGAGTTGTGTTTTATCCCATTGCTGTGACCAAAGAGGGGCTGATCCCTGTGAGGACTTACAGACAATCCTTCAAGCTGCCTAGAGCTGACATGAGTTAATGCTACCCAACTATGCATGCTGCAGAAGGAGTTACCTAATTTTGGATAGTGATTCAATTTTAATTGAGCAAAACTATGGGGGCTCACATTAGACCCTTTTGTAAAAAGAGATTCAATGCAATTAATTAAATCAAAATCTCTCAGCATTGCTCCAGGGCTGGTGTTCTTTGCTGCATCTCTCTGTCCCTTCTTGACTTTGCATGTCTGAGATGGTCTGAGATGGTGCAGGGCTGGTCTTTGGTTTGCTTGACTGAACTTTCTGAACTCCATATATTTCCTTGTTACTCAGTGTAGTTTCTTTGGCCTGGACTCTGATATCCTTGCTCACATGAAGTTTATCTCCTCGTGGAATGACTGGGGTCAGCCCAATGATGAGTTGGGCAAGGATGAGTCTGGCTTCATATTGCCCTTTTTTAGTGTTGCTTTATATTCAGCTGCTTTCACAAGCTGTGGGCCAAATGCATCCCCAGCGGATCACTGGATTTCCACAGACTGTGGTTTTCAATTAACTAGCTTTTATATCATCCTCTCCTCCTGAGCGTTAATATTTAAAGAGACTCAATGGGCCGAGAGGATTGACCTTTTCACTTCGAACATTAAAAGAACTCTTGACTTTCTCTCTTCTTGAATGTTGTAGGCTGTTTACAAGGTGGAATGTCAAAGGTTAATGTCTTATAAATACAAATTTGTTGAGTTCCCCACAATGGAACTGTTTCCCAATGGTTTTTCCATGAGTAAAAATAGGCTTTTGATGACCCAGTGATTTCCAACCAATCTTCTGATGCAGTGGCTCTGATTCGCTTGTGAGGTTTGGTAGTGTAATGCCACCACGGCTCTTGTGAGATGCCCACTTCCCTGCTCCCACCCACAACAGTCAAGAAGACTTCATTGCTGCTCAGCCAGGCTGGGCTGTGGTATGGACATGCTACCATGCAAACGGCCCCTTCCCAGCTAGCACATTTGCCTTGGGTATCAACAGGTGCCCATCTTCTTTCCTTTTTCACCCTGAATGTGAATTTAAGATCCAGTCCAACATGTCCATTTTCATATCTCTTTTTCTATTATAGTTACCAGGTTAGAAGACATCAAAAGAGTTATGCTATACTATGCAATTCTGTTATTCCAGTAATACCTCCAACAATTGTGTTCAGTAGCCCAGCACTTCCCAGTCACATTTGGTTTGTTTGGCAGAAACAATTGGTGACAGATAGGGGAGACAAGGCTGAACTCCTCAACGAGTTCTTTGCCTCAGTGTTCCTAAGCGAGGGGCACGACAAGTCTCTCACTGGGGTTGTGGAGAGGCAGCAGCAAGGCACCAGACTTCCATGCGTAGAGCCTGAGACGGTGCAGAGTCACTTGGAAGAACTGGATGCCGTTAAGTCGGCAGGCCCGGATGGGCTCCATCCGAGGGTGCTGAAGGCACTGGCCGACGTCATTGCAGAGCCACTGGCGGGAATATTTGAATGCTCGTGGTGCACGGGCCAAGTCCCGGAGGACTGGAAAAGGGCTAACGTGGTCCCCATTTTCAAAAAGGGGAGGAAGGAGGACCCGGGCAACTATAGGCCGGTCAGTCTCACCTCCATCCTTGGTAAAGTCTTTGAAAAAATTATCAAGGCTCACATTTGTGAGAGCCCGGCAGGACAAATTATGCTAAGGGGAAACCAGCATGGGTTTGTGGCGGGCAGATCGTGCCTGACCAACCTAGTCTCTTTCTATGACCAGGTTACGAAACACCTGGACACAGGAGGAGGGGTGGATGTTGTATACTTAGACTTCAGGAAGGCCTTCGATACGGTATCCCACCCCATACTGGTGAACAAGTTAAGAGGCTGTGATGTGGATGACTGCACAGTCCGGTGGGTGGTGAATTGGCTAGAGGGTCACACCCAAAGAGTCGTGGTAGATGGGTCGGTCTCGACCTGGAAGGGTGTGGGCAGTGGGGTCCCGCAGGGCTCGGTCCTTGGACCGATACTCTTTAATGTCTTCATCAGCGACTTGGACGTGGGAGTGAAATGTACTCTGTCCAAGTTTGCAGATAACACAAAGCTGTGGGGAGAAGTGGACACGCCGGAGGACAGGGAACAGCTGCAGTCAGACCTGGATAGGTTGGACAAGTGGGCAGAAAACAACAGGATGCAGTTCAACAAGGAGAAATGCAAAGTGCTGCACCTAGGGAGGAAAAATGTCCAGCACACCTACAGCCTAGGGAATGACCTGCTGGGTGGCACAGAGGTGGAAAGGGATCTTGGAGTCCTAGTGGCCTCCAAGATGAACATGAGCCGGCAGTGTGACGAAGCCATCAGAAAAGCCAATGGCACTTTATCGTGCATCAGCAGATGCATGACGAATAGTTCCAGGGAGGTGATACTTCCCCTCTATAGGGCGCTGGTCAGACCGCAGTTGGAGTACTGCGTGCAATTCTGGGCGCCACACTTCAAGAAGGATGCGGATAACCTGGAGAGGGTACAGTGAAGGGCAACTCGTATGGTCAAGGGCCTGCAGACCAAGCCCTACGAGGAGAGACTAGAGAAACTGGACCTTTTCATCCTCCGCAAGAGAAGGTTGAGAGGCGACCTTGTGGCTTCCTATAAGTTCATCACGGGGGCACAGAAGGGAATTGGTGAGTATTTATTCACCAAGGCGCCCCCGGGGGTTACAAGAAACAATGGCCACAAGCTAGCAGAGAGCAGATTTAGACTGGACATTAGGAAGAACTTCTTCACAGTTCGAGTGGCCAAGGTCTGGAACGGGCTCCCAAGGGAGGTGGTGCTCTCCCCTACCCTGGGGGTCTTCAAGAGGAGGTTAGACGAGTATCTAGTAGGGGTCATCTAGACCCAGCACTCTTTCCTGCTTATGCAGGGGGTCGGACTTGATGATCTATTGAGGTCCCTTCCGACCCTAACATCTATGAATCTATGAATCTATTGGTATCTGTTTCAGGAAACAATCACTCCATTCAGTATCATGTCCCCAGATCCACGTATCTTCTTTGCAGTAGCTACCCTGCTTTCCCGTAGGGGACTGGACATGATCTGGGGTACGGTGGGCTGTTTCCTTCACAAGAAGAGACTGAGGATGGAGCGTCTCTATCTCTGATGCAATCTTGTTTATTTACAAAGCCCATTTTCTTCAAACACAGATGGGATCAAACAGCGGGAGATAGTTATTAGTTCCCCATTCCCAGTTCCTTTCTTCCAGCACTTAAACCTGAAAGTTGTCTCATGAGGACACGCTGCACCAGTTCAATCTGTTCTCCTCCCTTGGGGTTAGGATCGGATCATGGGGAAACCCCTCTTGGTCCATGTGACTTCTACATGGTTTTATTTTGGGCAGAAGTGCCTAGTGTTTGGCTGTCTACTCCACAAGGCTCAATTATGAAGGGCATATATGCAAAATAGACAGTTAACTATGCAAATTATTCTGCTTATTACACCATCTTGAATAACAAGTGGTGTAGCTAAACTCTTACCAGGTCACTGCCTTCTTGCCCAGGCCCAACCTGATGAGATAAAGAAATCAGACCCTTAATTAGCGTATAAAACAACAAGACTACATTATTAAGAACAAATAATTAATATACAAAGAGAACAAGAAATACACCACTCCACAAATGACAGTCAAACAGCAATGAACAAAATAGAAAGTCTCTCCCTCCTTGGAGAGTTTGCTTTTTCAATAGGGAGGGTGATACGTTACCAATTAGCTTAAGGTGCCCATTCCTGGTGGCACAGTTGGTATTTCTCAGAGGCTTCTTTGCTTCTTGGTCCGAAAGCACTCAAACCGCGTTGTGCCACACACCTTCTTGCACCTTTAACACTACTCTGGCAAGTCAAACAACTCTTTCATAGACTCACTCTCAGATTCACACCTCTCCAGACTTGCACACCTCTCACAGGTGCGGTCTTCTTTTAAGGGATCCAGTCATACCACGATTGTCGATCATGGGTTCAATCCATCATTATCTCAAGAAGGCCATCACTTATCCATCAATTCACATACACACCAGTCATGACTCTTGCCACCTCAGGACGGATGTAGCCATTCCTAAGAGCTTCACATTAATTGTGTTGTGAAACTTGTGATATAATTTACATTTGAACTGTTCATGTCCCTCACCCCAAAATTGGGTCATTGCCCCATAGAGGTCTAAAGATAATCTGTTCCAGTATCTTCTGACCACTGTTTTCTTTGGGCATGGGCAAATGCTACTCCATTTTCTTAACTATTATTCTAACGGCATAAACTTAAGCAAAAACACTAAATCAGGTCATGGAGGAGCCACCTTGGACTTGCACAATTGCTTATTAAGAAGTGTATCTAGAATGAAAGGCAGCTGTTATATCCACGTGTGTCACCCTGGTCTAACCCACCCTTGCTCTTCCCCTTTTTGTTGACTGAACTGCAGCAGCTGTAACGTCCTACAAAATCAACTGTTCCCCAGTTATACTTTCAAGACCAAACAGAAGCCGGGGCATGATTTTTCTGTGACTGTCACAGTACATCAAGTACTGCCAAAGCCTAGGAAATGAATGGGCTTTTACATTTTTCTTGCATCTGTTCTTTCCCATGACTTGCATTTCTGTAAGTCTCCTCCCTGTATTCAGCACAGACCATTTCTGTTCCACACATGAGTGTGTAGAAAAATGGTCAAGGTGTTCAGTCATGCCCACTCAAATGAATGAAGGTGCATTCATTTCCAGAGTATCCCCTAATTGATGTGAATCCCTCCCTTTAAGATCCAAGTGAATCATCAGAGAAAAAAAAATCTATTTTTCATCTGCCTTTTTGGTTGAAATGTCTCTCTCATCCTCTTCCATCCTTTCATGACTGCTGTGGTTTGGACATGCAGAAATGGGTGATGAGAAGAGAAATGGACACTACGATTCTGATTTCAGCTTGATGGGGATGCTCTAATGACAAACCAGATGGCTTCCAAAGTCAGCCTGCCTGGGCAGCAAGGGGCTAAAAGGAGTTGCATTTGTAAGGGGAGAGACAGGCCTCTTCTGGCAGAGGCGGAGGCTCTGTTGTGCCATATTCATAGACCTCAGCTAGGGCTTGGAAGAGCTGTAGACATAGCTGCATGGCCATCATGAAGACTTGCTGGGGGTATGGTGTGTGCTGGGAAACAATAATGTGTTCTGAGTTCAGCATCCAACCAAGGAAAGCCAGGTGAACTTTGGGAGGGATCAAAGATGATACCCAATTCAAAGAAGGAAGGCATTTTTCTACAGTACTTCTACCATGGGAAATGTATGCCTACTGCCAGCACCACAATTACTTGCCATCCTGGCCACACAGCTGTGTCAAAGTCCAGAGATCTCCTGCAACTGCAGTGCCCTGCAAAGATGCAGATCCTACCCGCACTTCCCTTGGTGCTCTGTGTGCTTTGGGCTGACACCACTCCCTCCTGCAGCAGAGAGAGGAAAGGCAGGACTTTTACAGTCAAAAGCCACAGAGAGGGATAAAACCTGCTTCTGCATGCTGCAGCTGCTATTAAGTAGTACCCCATCACCCAAGGGCTGGTTACAAAGCTTCTCGGGCATATCATTACTGAGCAATAGCAATCCACATGTAGTACCCCACTGGGCACGTCTACACAAGATGCTTTAAGCCACATTAGCCTAAATTTAAGGTCCAGTAGGGTGCACATCTATATGTGTGCACCATGAATGCACTTTAAAAATGCCAATTCGAGGCTAATCACACCTAAATTTGATATCTGCAAATGTTAGGTGTGAATAGTTAAAGTGCATTAACGTTGTGTCTGGGGACTGACTTGGAACTAATTTTAGTAAAAAAACAAGTCCCAAGTCAGTCCCAAGACACAGCATTAATGCACTTTAATCTCTGCATGTGTAGACACCTGCCTAAACCCACAAATTAAGTGAATGCTCATTAAATTTAGGCATGCTTAAACGCACATGTAGACACCCCCTGTATGAAGCAACCTGCTATGACCAGTATGAGCACTATGAGTTTGCTTCTCTTGCAAACCTCCTCCACGGCTCAATGACTATTCAACAACATTAGCAGAAGGAAGCTCATCATGAACACAGGGACTTGTGGGGCATCATGACATGATGGGCTGCAGAATAGACCTGTTTGCTTAACGCAGCGAGTCTCAGCCCGGGTGCTGCAGCTCTTCCCTTTTAGCCACTTCTCCCTCAATGCACTGCAGTGCAGGCTTTTCCTTGCCAGCTATTCCACCTCTTTCCCACCCCCTCCAAGCAGGTAAGCACTAAAATAAATACAATTGTTTTTTATCGAAAGGGGTGCTGCTCAATGCACAAAAGTTATGGAAGGATACCTTGAGTCTGAAAAAAATTGAGAACCGCTGGCTTTGAATGTCTCTACATTATCAGTTCTGTGTCTTGCCCAGAAGGCAATCACACAGCATGTAGCAGTACAAAGAATCACACCCTCATGTTGTTAGGGTGAATCGTTAGTGAAGTGTAATCAAATGTAAAAATTATATTTAAAAAAGTCTCATTCTTAGGTGCTTCAAGAAGAGGTGATACACAGTAGGGTACCACGACTCCCATCATAACAGTAAGAAAGGATGAAACAACTAGTGTCTGGGGGTGGTTTTGATTTGCATAGCTTGGTGACTTCTGTGCTTGACTAATAAACTTTGCCCTGAGATAAGAGCTGGAAAGAGACTTGGTCATGGCACAGGTTCCTCCCTGGCCTGATGGAGGAGCTCACATTTTATACAGACTCATCCTAAATCAGTCCATTTCATTTCTCGGTTCTTTCCTTCTTTTCTCTCACTGGTTAAATGTCCATCTGTTCTTTGTTTTGGTTTCCTGTGCCTCGCTGGACTGGGTCTATTTACCTCTCTGTTTAATTCTTCCTGAGTTGTTATTACAGTCGGGAGAATTTTGCTTTTTTCCAGCAAATAGTAAATTTGCCCAAAACATGCGGTTTTGACTGCCCTGAAGCTATTAGCAAATCGGGGTTGAATATGGTGAATAGTTGTAGCTGAGGAAAAGGATAAAAAGGGGGAAACAGACCTAGCTTCACAAGAATGGCAACAAAGAGATGCCTTTTTTCTCAACAGTGCAGTAGTTAAGAGCATGCACCTGCTCTATGCGAGTTGCAAGATCAAACCCCTCATCCGCCTGTGTCTCCCTCTTAAAGCGTTGTCTCTTTAGCTCTTTGCCCTTAACACACAGGCAACTTTTTGTTGTTTTCTTTAGACAAAAGGTGCAATACAGATATATACTCACTGTTAATAAAATTAACTTTTTTCTTTAAATCTACTTCTAATTATGATGGTTAATATGTATTACTCAAGTTGAACTTGGTTTTGACATTGCCATCTTCTGTAATAGAGTAATACATGCAGTTTAATTAAGAAAAAAACAAATTGCAAAAGATAAGAATGATATGAAGATCTATACATCTATATTTGTCTCTATTGGTTTGTGTAGCAACAGAGAGAGGAAGACAGCCTCATTCCCAACAGCAACCACAGCATAACATTTTCACTCTAATCGTACTAATAAGATAGACGATCACATTCATGTGAAACTTCTTCTTTGCAAAAGCATAGTGTTGAGGAGAAAGGTTAGAAAGAGAAGAGACTTGCTTGTGAAACTTTTTTTTTTTTTCCCCATAGGGAGAAATTGCATCTGTGGATATAAAAGGGACCTGGGGAGCTTGAGAATTATGCATTACAATTTGCATAACAGCCACCTTACAGCCTGTGTAAATCCGTATTTCTTGTGCAATAAATAGAAAGCAAAGACATGAGACAAGCAAGAGAAATATAGCAACCATAGCATCCTAATAAATGTAGTAATAGCTCAGGTCTAGGCAAAAATCAAACATCATAAATCTTGTTGCAACATTGTGGAAACAAATCCTAGCGTGTTGGCCCAGTTCTAACATCCTCCACAAACATCATCCATCGCCACGGCAGAGGCAAAAATGTCAAGTTTCACATATCAGGGCACGAAGTAGGAGAAAAATTGTTTAATTGTTACTTCTTTCTTTGATCAGTATCAAGGCCACATGTTGCTAGGCACCGTACAAACCCATCAGAAGACGCGATCCCCTGCCCAAAGAATTTATAAAATAGCACACAGACGTGGGAAGAGAGAGAAGCAGCCTAATATATTTAACTGTCATAGCCTGAGTTGGTATCCACATATTGCTAAGGCATTTCCTACTTTAAAATATGTTTTTATTTGCCTATAAATTTGCCAGACTTTGACTGAAAGATGTTTTTCCATACTAAAATGTCTTGGAAACTTTCAGAGTAAAGAGTCCAGCCATTTCAAGGAAAGAGGGCAAAATGCACTGTCTTGCCCAACTTGAACATAGTTTTACAGCAACTGTATTGAGAAGATGCAATAAATAGCACATGCAGGTTTTGGATCAGGCACCCAAAAACTGAGCAGAGGTTGCCCCCACCCCCCAAAAAGAAACCCCGTGTCAAAGGAAAGTCAGTTTGGAAAGGACCCCACAAGGGCACATCTAGTCCAGCCCCTGCTCAAGGCAGGGTCAATCCTGATTGAACCAACTCATCCAAGTCTCTCCCCAACCTGCTCTTCAGAGTTTCCAAGGATGGAGAGTCAACAACTTCTCTAGGTGCGGGTTCAATGCCTGACCACCCCCCTAGTCAAGATGTTCCTCCTAATCTCCAACCGATGGTAAGCATCCTCTGGTGCAGCTTGAGGCCATTGCTCCCTGCCCTGTCCCCTGTGGCCACAGAGAAACACCCATTTCCATCCCCTCCCTGGTGCCCACCCGCTCCCAGCCGAGGTGCAAAATGCAGAGTGCAGATGGGGCAGGACAACCGGTGGGTGGAGGGGTGCCAGGATTTATTGTTCAAAGTGTTAGGCTAAGAAGGGACTGGGTAAAATTAAAGCAAAGGGGAGGGTGGAGAGGGAAAGAGGGACAGGTGTTGAGAAGTGGGTTGCAGGGATAGACCCCACAGAAGAGTTCAAGAGCAAATTCATAACCTGCTTTCAGAGCCAGGTCTGGATTTTGACTTAAAAGTCATGGTAAAAAGTGCTGAGTAACTGCTTACTGAGTAAGCACAAGCTACCTCGTCTACTGAAGGAGCAAGGATCCTATTAAAAAAAAAAAAAATCAGTAGGGGATTATATAATCTAAAACTGTGTCACACCATGTATGCATAAGAGTGCCAAATTAACATTTCATATACTTAATTCTGCCATTTTCTAAGTTTTGAGTTATTAGCTTTGTAGGACAACATTTTTAATGTGTTCTTTTTTTCTTTTTGCTTGTGCTCTCTGGGCGAATCTACAAGTTCATTAATATGCTGTCATTATGGCTCATTAAGTTTGATCCCTGTAATAACTGGAACTACTGCGTATTAGCACAAATAGATGCTTTTTGTGGGATACTTAATGTGCATTGGATCAAAGCTACTGTGTATTAGTGCATTAGTACCGTTGTTTGCCAGCCACGCTAATGCACCGGAGAGTTAGTCCAATGAGCATTAAGCATCTCATGTAAATGTGCCCTCTGCATGTGTGTAAAATATATCAATACAGAGAGATTTTTTCTTATTCAGACAAATGCTGGAATGTCAGAATAACTCACAGAATGGAAATGCTGATTATTGCTCGGCTCTAATGCAGTTTCAGATGAATTACAGCGGCAGAGTTGGCAGGTTGAAAGTAATGATAAAACAGTGGCCTCTTCCTGAGTGTTGTCTGATACTATTTGTATATCCTCTGTATTTCTTCAGCAAAGGACGTCCTGGACAACTGAAATTCTTTTATTCTTCATTGTGTCTTTTAAGTTTCAAGACAAGTGGATTTGGCTCTGTTATGAAAGAGGTGTCTCTTTTGCAAATATGCAAATTCAAATCACAACCTCAATCACAGAATTTCATTCAGAGTCTGGGATCCACCCACTTTTCAAGCAGATGGAAAGAGTTTCTTTTTAGGTCGCAGTCTCTCTCTCTCTCTCTCTTTTTTAAGCAACTTCACAGTAGCAATTTCACAGTGCTTTTTCTGTTTCCTGTGTGCAGTGGACAGAAATTGGTCATTTTCTGCATAATTTACAATAAGCTGCAAAAGTCAATACATATCATTAACATGAGTAAAAGATGAAAGAAATGCCTATGTTGTGAAAAGCAAGCACATTAAGAGTATGCAGCATATCCAGCATGAATTTCATTATACCACACCATGTAAAAGTAAGACCTTGATGTCCAGGTGCATGTGTGCATGCATGTACGCACACATGCACCAATAAAAGTTCCCTGCTGATGAAACTGGATATGCTGTTTTATACATAGAAAGCTATGGATAACACTTTTTTTTTTTAAAGGATACATTCGTAACAAAAATATCACATATCATCACTTCTTTACACTTGTTTCTAATGAATATCTGAAGGCACTCTGCACAACAGTTTGTTTAACAGCCATATTACAGCCTGGACTAAAAATAAGATTAAACAGCTTTATGAAAATGTAAAGGGATCAAGCTAGCGCATTTGCAGAAGTTCAGAGTGGGTTTATAATACATGACCTCCTGCAAAAAGCGTGTTACAATCTCTCTGTATCTGGATTCACGGAGGATACGAATCATCATGGTCCTGACTGCTGAGCATTGAGTCCTCATCTGAAGCTGCAGCTGGCCATGTTTTTATCCGTGGAGGACCGCTGTTCTCTCCTGAAGAGGGTGGCTGTCATAAAGGCACCAATTACTTCTGCAAAAATGGCAGGCACTTTGCTAACTGCATAGTCATGTCTGTGGAGGGCCTAGATTAATGGACTCAAAGCACCGCTCAGAATAACAACATCCTTGAGTTCGAGATGCAGAAAGGCCCGAGCTCCCTAGCACAATAACCTTGCAAGGAAGATCTCTTTCTTTCCTCCCACATAATATGCTATGTGTGGGTCTTTCCAGTGTGAACGGACATCCGCAGGCCCCATTTTGCTAATCTAGAATATAGCCCCTGTTTTCATAACCAAAACGCCATCCCTCCCCTCCCCACCAGTTGACACTATAATGATTACTACTGTCCTCCTATGCCTCCTCAGAGATGGTTTTAGGAAGTATCTCTGCAGTCCTTACTCCTAGTGATTATTCACAGAAGTACATTGAGCCATGCTGGATAATGCAGGCTGGGTTTCTGATAGCTGAAAGGTAAATGCAAAATATTAAGCTCGTACAAAATCAGTAATCAATGAAGAACGGCATTTGGTCTTGGAACTGGAAACTTCGTGAGGCCTGGATGAGCTCACGTCACGTAATGCCGCCAGCAGCAGCCGTCATGATGCAGCTCCAGCCAGCACGATATTCTCCTTTCTATTGGTCTTTTCCAACTATTCTTGGATCTTCCTTTTCATCATTTTTCCCATTGGTTTCAACCTTCAGACTATATTTCATACGGCTTCCTTCTGTGGACATGTCCCAGCCATCTGCATCTCTCCTCCATTATGCCTCCCACTGTAGCCTGTGGTCCAGCTCCCATCCATGTCGTTCAATTTTCAGGCCAAAATATTTTCATTATTTTCTCCAGGCTTTTGATTTGAAATGTTCTTCGCTGATGCATCATCTCAGAGGTCACCTTCTAGCATTCAGACCCATAAAATAACACACTTTTCATACTGCCTTTATCTATTTAGACTTGGCTTTCAGTGTTATCTGTTTTGTCTTCTAGGTTCTCCACAGTGACACAAAAGATTGAATTGATTTACTGCATTTCCATTTACTGCTAGTGCACTGGAAACCCCCCTCCCGATGAACTCTGTAAGAAGTTTTTGCATAGTTGCAGCCAGTGTTTTAGGAACCATTTAACTTTCTGTATTATGAGAAGCTTGTCTGCGTAGGAAGCAGAGCTTCCTCCGGTCCTGGTTTGCGATCACAGAACAAGCTCTGACGGGAACTAAGTACCTTCACAGACCTCCCTATCTTCCACTCCAGGTGTAACACATACTTCAACCTGCCTTCTCCACCCACACAAAGCAGTGTGTCCACCCAGATGCTCCCAAAACAACCTTCTCAAGCAGCATATCCTGCCAGACACACAAAGCTGTCCCTGGAGAGTGGGTGAAAGAAAGATCAAACCAGGTAAAACAGATGATAGATGCATTTCTTAGTGCAGTGGTATGCAACCTTTTGGCCTATTAAAGGGGTATAGCCATCAACAGGGAACAGCTGCAGGCAGACCTGGACAGGTTGGACAAGTGGGCAGAAAACAACAGGATGCAGTTCAACAAGGAGAAATGCAAAGTGCTGCACCTAGGGAGGAAAAATGTCCAGCACACCTACAGCCTAGGGAATGACCTGCTGGGTGGCACAGAGGTGGAAAGGGATCTTGGAGTTCTAGTGGACTCCAAGATGAACATGAGTCGTCAGTGTGAAGAAGCCATCAGAAAAGCCAATGGCACTTTATCGTGCATCAGCAGATGCATGACGAATAGGTCCAAGGAGGTGATACTTCCCCTCTATCGGGCGCTGGTCAGACCGCAGTTGGAGTACTGTGTGCAATTCTGGGCGCCGCACTTCAAGAAGGATGCGGATAACCTGGAGAGGGTCCAGAGAAGGGCAACTCGTATGGTCAAGGGCCTGCAGACCAAGCCCTACGAGGAGAGACTAGAGAAACTGGACCTTTTCAGCCTCCGCAAGAGAAGGTTGAGAGGCGACCTTGTGGCTGCCTATAAGTTCATCACGGGGGCACAGAAGGGAATTGGTGTGTATTTATTCACCCAGGCGCCCCCGGGGGTTACAAGAAATAATGGCCACAAGCTAGCAGAGAGCAGATTTAGACTGGACATTAGGAAGAACTTCCCAGTTCGAGTGGCCAAGGTCTGGAACGGGCTCCCAAGGGAGGTGGTGCTCTCCCCTACCCTGGGGGTCTTCAAGAGGAGGTTAGATGAGTATCTAGCTGGGGTCATCTAGAACCAGCACTCTTTCCTGCCTATGCAGGGGGTCGGACTCGATGATCTATTGAGGTCCCTTCCGACCCTAACATCTATGAATCTATGAATCTATGAATCAAGGGGGACAGGGTCTGATAACACAGCCCCACACACTGGACTTGTCCTGCAGGCCAGAGGTTGGTTGAGCACCCCTGTCTTAGGGCATCCGTGACAAGTACCCCGATACTTCAAAACCAGCTGTGCACAAGAGGGAGCACCCCTGCCTGATTTTGTTGGGAGCTGGGTAAGACTCCAGTTTAGTGGCTACTTCTGCCATATCAGATGATCAGGAGGAAAAGAAAAATCCCCCCTTCTCCAGGTGTTGCTGTCTGGCACCTGCAGCGCTTCCATCAACACACACGTCATACCGGGGAGCGTAACAACAGTGAAAGATGCTGACATGCAACATCCTCCAGATCCCTCCCTTTCTTCCTTCACTTCTACAAGGAAACAAATTGTTGGGAGAACGGATGCAGCGGGGAATCTGGCTGTGTAAAAAAAAAAGGCACCATCTGACTCACCATGTCTGCTGCCTGGGCTTCCTTATGTCACATCTGCTATCCTGGCAAACACAGATCCTTAATACAGCTAGCACCTGGGGAGAGCCTGCATGGCTACAGAGGAGCAAGCTGGAGCCTACCTTGCACGTAATCAAACAACTGGCAGCCAAGAGTCTTCTGGCAATAATATCCAAGGCAGGAAGCACGCAGCAAGAGGCTCCGATTCCAGGTGGAGTTTGCTGTGCTGTCATTTAGAGGGAAAAAACCTTGTTTTGACTTGAAAATTGAACAAATCTCATCAGGAATTCATTGACTCAGAATAGATCTGAAAAGCCCACAATATCATTTCTAGTTTTCTGACAGTAACTGACTGCACTTTCAAGTCGTAGAGATGCTGAGCTAAAAAAAACCCCAAAAACTTTCATCGACGGCATGTGGAATCATTCTTCATGTTGGCACCGGTGCCTGTCTAGCAGAGCGCCGAGCATCCATCATCCCAAAAAGGGCTGGCAACCTGAAAAATGTTTGACAGTACAGAAGAAAAAGGAGAGTAAGGGATTTTGTTTACTGTCTGGAGGGGAGCTGAGGATGAAGAGAGGGAAAGAGTTCAGGTTGCATGCCTTAGACCTGCTCCTACAGTCACTCACACTCATGAATAAGTGTGAGTGACTGTAGGAGATCAGTCTGTAGGGGATCAGACTGTAGGAGATGCCTTAGACCAGCTCCTACAGTCACTCACACTCATGAATAACTTTATCCCCTAAATTAGAGCTATTGACCTCCATGGCACTGCTCTCATGGAAGGAGCCCCATAGGCTGCCATTACACCCGTGATGTGATGCCCAAATTGCACTTGCGTATGGCCTGCTGGGATCCTGCATCTGAACAGGCCGCTTGATTACAATTCAGGGAGAGCTAACCTGAGGCAAAAGACATGGGCAGTCTCTGGGTGTGCCGAGCAGCAGATCAGGGAGGGGACAGACAGGAGCAGAAAGCAGAGAAGCAGATCAGGCAAAGCCAGGTGACTGGAGGTGCACTGGGGCTGATTCGTGGCATGCTACCAAACCACTGGGTTAGGAGGAGGAAGAATCTGCTGCCTGGATCTCAGTGCTTTGAAACCTCACACCGACAAGAGGAAATGGGAAAGCAGGAGTGGCAGAAACAGTGGGCCACAGACCAAATCGATAATCCAGAGCCCCCCACCCCACACAGATCATGTGCTTGGGGTGCAACGAGAGTCTGTTGATCCCAGATCAGCTTCGTCAGGCATGTTCGGACCCACAGATAAGGTGAGCATGGAAGACGGTCGTCCTCAACTGAGAGGGGCTGCCAAGGGGATGACCCCTGAATTCCTCCCACCCTTGGGATTCTCAGATTCAACCAATGCTGCAACAAGGGGAAACGCAGTCATTTCCTCTTTCACACGCTCTTCCTTTTAGTCATTATTACTAACCTATGTTTCCCACCATTCATAGACAGTTATATCTCCTTTTCTCAGTTGTCCTTACTCTCCCTTGTCTGCCTTTTCAGTTGCTTTATGCCCATTGCAAGAATAGGGACAATAGGTACAATGCAGTCACTCCAGTGCTCTGTAAAACGTCTAGTGGGTGCATATCTTTGATACTATTTGAACATACGGCATTAAATAAAACTTTTTATTTCCACCTTAAGAAATGACAGAATTATAACATTCTGAGAAATTAGTAGAAGAACTATTTGGCAAACAAACAGTCGATGCCCCCATGGATGGACCTGCGTTGTATAACATTCAAAAACAAATGTTATAATCTGATTGTGATATTTTGATTTCGTATGATTCACTGTGGCAATAACACTTTTTCTTACTTAATCATATAGTTTATTAGGGAAATATCTCTGACTGATCTCCTGCATTATCCACTATTTAAAATATCCAGATTGGAAAAAAAAAATCTGAAAATTATTTTTTAATCAATTTTAATCATATTTATGCTCCTATTACTGAATTACTAAATTAAGTAAGCTAGAGGAGACAAGTATGAAAAAAAAATAGAGTTTAATGTTTATGAGCAAGCTATGTTATAGTCAGGATGGTTCAGAAATTAGTTGAGAGGCAAGAATTTCTTAGTGTGATATCTTTTATTGGATCAGCTATGCAGCTAGAATAAAGTTAGACATGCTTTTGAATGCAAGATATTCTTGATCAGGTCTCTAATCACAGGAACCAGGCACAGCATGGTGAAAAACAGCAGAGGGGAGGTGGTGTGAAGAGTTCTCACAGGCAGCAAATACATACTTAGAAGAAGAAAAGAAGCTGGTTTCTGGGAGATCGAGGCCTATCGAAAGGGAGGAAGGTCATTCTTCCCTGTCCTGTGTGGAAAGAATTCAGAACCTGGGTAATGTAATTCATATAATATGTAGACATGAATATATTATAACTTTCAAAGCATTGAATAGGACAGTCATTATTAAGATTCAAAGTTATGTCTATGTTAAATTTTAAGTTTAGTTTTAAGGGATTCAGTAAATTATGGTGCAATAGTTTACTTACTAAAATTTATAAGGTTAAAGAAGATCCATGCAAAGGTTTGTTAACCTCCAGGGACTGTTCAAATGTGGTGCAGGAGATGAAATGCTTCCCAGAATTGAACCCAAATTCTTTCATCTTGGTAGCAGTGGGCGTAGCTGCATGTGTAGTTTTGCATGCCAAAACGTAATGCACCTTTGTTTAAACATTAAGGTGATTTAGGCACACGTCTACACATAGTCATACTAATGTGCATTAAGGTGCATTAAATTTAGGCTGACATAGCTAAGTCGCCTTAGCGCATGTGTAGCTGTGCTAATGTGCATTAACATGGTGTGCATCTATTAACGCCCAGAGAATTAATGAACATTAAGTGTCTACACGTGGGCTAATACGACTTAGTTAAATTTGGTACTTGCTTAATGTGCCTTAAAAATGGTGATTTTAAGTTAATCCTGCTTAAAAGGGCCATGTGTAGACAAGCCCAGTAAGAACCATATTTTTTCTGCCCAATGATAGTTGCATTCAAGTTTTTACTCAAAGAAACAGGAGTCAAGGATTTGTTGATATTTTATTATCAAATTTTGGGATGAAATCCTATCCTCAGTGAAGTCCAGGAAAATTTTGTCAGTGGCATAGCATTTTAATATTATTCTTTAGCTGTTAATATCTTGATCTTAAACATTCACTTTTTGCTGAACATTTGCATAAGGAACCTCCTATTGTTTTTAGACATTTCTCATTACAGAAAATTAATACAGATATCTGTTTCTGAGCACATCAGAATGCACCACCACTATGACTCAACCCGTGCCTTTTAATAAAGTACTTAATTTATTTCACTGGCACTCTGAGTAATTAAAATGAGGTTGAAAAGTGACTAACCATCGACTTTGAAACATTTGCAGCAAAAAAAAAAAAAAGTGTAGTCTGTTCTGTTAATGCATCTGTGTAGTAGCTGAACTGAAACACCCCCAACAGAAGTTCTACTGAAGTGTGATTTTCTCATTCCTATAGTCAGAAACAGAAACCATAAGAAGCAGACAATTAGTGTTTGACGTGGCAAATATTAGAAGAAGCAGCAAAAAAAAGGTGTGTAGGGGGAGGGGGGCAGATTATTTCCTTACATTGAAAGCTTACTTCTAAATTAAGGTGACCTTGATGTTAAGGGTCACCCAGTAAGCTATCCTGGATCACAAGGAACATTAACATGCCATATTAGAGATACATTTCACTACTAGATTTAATATTCTGGTAGAAGCAGATGTTAATACCAATGACTGTACAGGCTGCCCAAGTACTTTTGCCTTCACTGTAGTCTGTAATGAGCATCTTCTACCCAACTTCAGAGCCAGACTTCCATCTGCCTCCCCCTTGGCCTGTAGCTGTTTTCAGCACAATGGGCCTTGATCTTCCTCTTGAAATCTTATATCTGCTGAATTATTCAACAGTTGCACTGGGACGGACGTCCTGAGTCTAGTGCAGTCTCTGCTCGAGGCAAGATCACCCCTCTCTAAGACATCCCACCCACCAAAAACAGAGGGTCTACATGTTCTTAGAAATTCCCAGTAATGGACAGTCTGCAACCCCTCTCTGCTCTGTGCTAAACCACAAGTCTTTCCAGTATTTAATCTCAATGTCCCTCATGGCAATTTAAGTATTCTCGTTTGGTTCCCAGTGGGTATAGAGAACAAGCGATTGCCATTCTCTTTAGAACAACTCTTCTTTTATTTGAAGACTGTTATCAAATCCTCCCTTGGCCTTCTCTTCCCAAACTAAATACTCTGAGTTCTTCCAACAGCTTTATGTCATGTTTTCAAGACCTCTCACACTCTAGACAACTACCTCCATCCAAGACCTCTCATTGTTGCTGCCCTTTGCACTCCCTTCAATTTTTGCACATCTTTCTTGAAATGTGGTGCTCAAACCTAGACACCGTTGCCCAGGTAAGTCTTCAGCAGTGCTACATATAGCGGAAGAATCACTTCCTGTGCCTTGCACATGATGTCCCTGCTAATACAACCCTGATAGTATTCATTTTGTTTTGTTTTGTTTTTTGCAACAATACTGCACTGCTGAGTCCTATTCAGCTCGTGGCCTGCTATCCTTTCACACCATTCTTCTAATTCCTCATAGTCACGTTGAATCCAAATCCTAATTCTGTCTTCTAGAGTGCCTGCAGCTTTGTCCCGGGTACAGATTTACTAAGTGGGCACGCACCTCCATCCTCTAAGTCACTGATGAAGGTATGGGGCAGTACTGGACCTAGGGCAGACCCCTGGGGAGCCTCACTTTGTAGCATCATTGAGCCATTGATGCCTACTCATTAGTCGTGATGATGCTACCAGTTGTGCACCTGCTTGATAATAGTAAGGGTTTCATGGGAAGGTTTCAAAAGCTTTTTTGCAGTGCAGCTGTGTCCCAACTGCAGCTCCTCCTCGCTACAAAACCCGTGGCCTTGTTATAGAGGGAAATCAGATTGGTTAGGCATGACTTGCTCTTGACAAATCCATTCTGGCTGTTCCTTATCACCTCCTTATCCGGTAGGTGCTTACAAATCAACTGTTTGACACTGATATGTTTCAGTATCTTTCTAGGGACTGAAGTTAGACCAAACAGTGTAGTCAGCTGACAACTGACCTTTTATGTGAAGGCTGAAAAAGACATCGGATACCTCGACTTTCTTTGCATCATCCATTATTAGTTTCCCTGTCCCATTCACTAAGGGACCTATACTTCTCTCAGTGCTCTTCGTCCATTTATCATATCTATCGAATGCTTTAGCATTGCCTTTTTATGTTTCTTGTTTAATGTATCCCTGTTTTTGCCTTGGCCTTTCTCATTTTGTCCATGCCTGATGATACTGTATTCTTAGGCTCATTTTGCAATCTCTTGGCTTCTCTCTTCTCCGCTTATCTCCCGAACTGGTCCTTCAGTGTCCTCTTCATAGATTTCATAGATTTCATAGACATTAGGGCTGGAAGGGACCTCGGAAGATCATCGAGTCCAGCCCCCTGCTCCAGGGGCAGGAAGTCAGCAGGGTTCATAGGATCCCAGCAAGATGAGCATCCAGTTTGCTCTTGAAGGTGTTCAATGTGAGCGCTTGAACCACCTCCGGCGGCAGGCTGTTCCAGACCTTGGGGGCTCGGACAGTAAAGAAATTCTTCCTTATGTCCAGCCTGAAACGGTCCTGTCGTAGTTTATGACCATTCAACCTAGTCATCATCCCTTGGGGCGCTCTGGTGAACAAACGTTCCCCAGATACTGGTGGTCACCCCGATAAACTTATAGGTGGCCATCAGATCACCCCTGAGCCTGCGCTTTTCCAGGCTAAAGAGCCCCAGGGCTCTCAGCCTGTCGTCGTAGGGTGTGCTTCCCTGACCTCTGATCATGCGCAGGGCTCTTCTCTGCACTCTCTCAAGCTTCTCCACATCCTTTTTTAATTGTGGAGCCCAAAACTGGATGCAGTACTCCAGCTGCGGCCTCGCTAGGGCCGAGTACAAGGGGAGAATGACGTCCCGGGATTTGCTTGACAAGCATCTATGGATGCAACCCAGCGTTTTGGTTGCTTTACTAGCCGCAGCATCGCACTGCAGGCTCATGTTCATCTTTTGGTCAATGATGACCCCCAAGTCTCTTTCTTCCATAGTGTTAGCCAACATAGCACTGCCGAGCCTATAAGGATGCTGCGGTTAGGAGCCTATAAGGATGCTTCCATCTTCTTCTCAGGGGGTCCTGTGGGGCTTTGTCCTTTTTCCCCTTCTCTGGTCCCTCTACTGCTTATTTCTGGATAAACTCATCTGCAAAGACACTGACAACTGCCCTCTCTATGCTCACGTCTTACAAATGCTACTCTCTGTTTCAGGCCTTTCTTTTTCCGTCTCTGCAACCTCCTAGTTGATGTTTCCCTGTTACCTCATCCACGTGGCCAAAGACAAATGATTATTTCATCACCCTTCACCCACCCTCATCTCCTTCTTTCCTGTTCCCTTTGGTCACTCTGGACAACTACCTCCATCCAGCCTGTTTTTTTTCTTACTCTGGCTTTAGTGTCAGTGTTGCCCATCCAGGCTATGTCTGAGCCCATCAGATTCTTTGTGCACGCTGTCTCTAAGATATAGCCTTCCCTATCCATCTCAGCCAAGCCCCAACCCTACGTGTCTCCATTACCATCCATCACTATCACACACTTTCTCACTAGCTTTGAAAGATGCAGTCTTCCCCTGCCCATTTCCATTCACAGTATTGCTGCCAGCATCCAGGTCCCAGCCACTGCCTCCGATCACATCACCCTGGTCTTGGCGTCCCTTTCCTGGCTCCCTCTTCTCCATGGCACCAAACTGAAGTCATTTGTCCTCATGTTCAAGGACTTCCACAGTTTATTGCCACTCTGCCTATCATCTCTCATTCAGAATCAGGAGGCCAGCTCCTGTCTAGCCATGTCAGCCTTATTACCCACTTATTAACTTGTCCATCAAGCCCCTTCACACTTGCCTCCCCCTGCGAACCATCACACGCTTGGGAGGAGCTGTCCATAAACATTCACAAAACTGCCTCGTTACTCTCCTGAAAATTGTTCTTTAAAACTCTCTTTTGTTGTGAGGTCTGCAAATGCTGCCTTGACATCAGTTGGGTTGCTGATGTGCTCTGACCCCTACCTGTCATGCTGCCAATACTGTATTCTCATCATTTCCAGGTGCTCCTCTACCTGCCTACCCTCTTCCAGGGTTTCTTCCATATATTTGGGTGGTCAGTGGGAGCCTTTTGGCTGTACAGTGCATAGCACAACAGCATGACAGTCTGTGGCTGGGGATCCTGGTTGTATTTAATATTAACATTAGTACTAGCTCATGAGGAGTCACCCAGAAACCAAACCTCCAGATCTGACATGAGTAGAGGTCTACTGAAATCACAGGGGGACTTACCAATTTTTACATACCATGGTTATTTCATGGTGGCCCTGCCTTTTAGCACTGATTGGCTGAGAGGCCCCAGCTCTTGGTGCTGATAGGCTAAAAGTCCCCAGCAGGGGAAAGAGGAATGAGGGGGCTACTACCATCTTGTCTGTTGCCCTTCATACTGCCCCACCAGCCAGTGCCTTCCTCTCCAAGCAGCGAGGACCACTGCCTCCCACTGGGGAGCCAGCATTTTATTTGTATTATCTTTTTTTTTCCTCGATTTTGTGCATTTCATGCAGATTTCTGCAAAATCTGTGAATCTGCAAATGAAGTAAATCCCTAGATATAAGAAATGACTCCAAAGCTAGATACTTGCTGGTAAGAAGCTACATGTTGCACAGAAAGTCTCGTAATTAAGGAAGTCTGAAATAAACCTTGACATCCATAATCCCAGCATCTCCCAGTTGGTGAACATGTTCTTTTGGATCCATAATCCAGATGTGGAGGAAGCACGACTCTGACACCAAAGGTGCTCTAGGTTATTCCCCATGGTGGGGTCCTACTGAGGCCTGGCCAACACAAGCCTCAGAAAGGGCCACAGAATATCTCAGAAGGAGATTGGGTTGGGAATTTTTCGATGAAACTGCTGCTGCTATTGTAAAGTTCCAGTTCATCAAAACAGAAACTTTTTGGGGAAACAATTTGGTTTCATTAAGAAGCTTGCCTTCAGGATGATATTGCTTAAAAGCAATATGAGAGAGAAAGAAAGAGAGAGAGAGAAAGCCTAGCCTGGAATAGCAACCAGTTTTTCGGTTATGGCCCTCAGGTAGGAAAGAGGAGACCAGGGTTCAACTCCTCAGTCCAAATCTGATACAGAAGGGGCTTTAACCCAGTTTCTCATCCTAAATGCAGCCTCTAAACACTGCACTGGTTTCTCCCTTTACCTCATCTCTCTGATATATGAAGTCCCCAAGAAGAACAAACCAGTATCAAAAACCTAAAATGTTTCACTTAAACAAAACCTCCTTGTTTACTAATTGGGCCTACACAAGAGTTAGAGCTAGCAGTTAGTGGACCATTGCCTTGTAGGAGAGACCACAGGCATGCTGAGGTTGCTGACATGTATACTGGGATAATTGTGATGGGTGCCATTCACCCCAAGCCATCTATTTTTACATATTTATTCATTTTCAATTGTGCGGCTTGTCTGTGAGTTGGTGCGGTTTGTCTGAACGCACTCACTATTCAGAATTGCTCAGTAACTGTTTTACAAACTGCTTTTGAACTGCTCTTTTCAGTCTTCCTTTTAACTTCTATGATGTGTGATTCTTGGAATCAGAGAATCACAGAAAACGAGGTTTGGAAGGACCTCAGGAGGTCACATCTAGTCTAAACCTGCTCAAAGCAGGGCCCGGCTAAGCTAAATCATCCCAGCCAACGCATGACACTATCAATACAGCATCTGGTTGCCAAAATTACTTATTATTGGTCTTGTTGCTGTAGACATTTCCTGACGGCCTGAAATGAGCATTTCTAGCTGGACTTATACTCACCTGATGTTTGACAGAATTTTTGCTTTTTTAAGAACATTTTTGCAAACTGGACCACAAAACCGAATCCCCAACTCCAAAATGCACTCACCTATGCACATACACTCTGCCCTAACGGATGTTTGCCGAACGCAAAGGCAGGGGTACGACCGGCAAAAGCAAACTAGACAGACAATTCACTAAGGCACTAGGGGAAGGGTGTTAAAAGTGTTTCCTCAAGTCAGAGAACAACACTGACCTTTGCAGCTCAGTCTCAACTTGTCTACAGATACGGGAGTGTGGGAAACTCCAAATCTGGTGTGTCTATTACCCTGCCATTTTGGGGAACTGGAAAATGCTAAGAAGATATTCAGGAAGAGAGTTTGATAGAGGACAAACCCAACCAGGAGCTCTGGGAAGCATTTCATTTCCTGCACCATATTTGAACAGTCGTTGGAGGTTAACAAACCAGTGCATGGCTCTTCTTTAACCTTATACATTTTAGTAAGCCTATTTAGTAAACTATTGCACCATAATTTACTGAATCCCTTAAAACTAAACTTAAAAACGAACATAGATATAACTTTGAATCTTAATAATGACTGTCCTACTCAATTTGTGTGGAACAGCTCGTGAGGGCAGAAAGCAAATGCTCAGATCTGCTAAACCAAACCCCTTCCTATGCCTCAGTCTTCCCATGGTAGTAAAGTGACCCCTGTTCTCCCCCACATTGGAAGCCAAGTACTGGGGGCCACACTCCCAGTGCCTCGCTCCCAGTGCCTGTGGTCAACTCTGTTGAGCTGTCCTGCAGGATGCTCTGGATCTGACCAATTGCTTGCTCTTGGGATCAGAAAATACCCAGTGGATTACTGTTTTTAGTTAAATGGAATAAGAATTGGGATCATAACCTCAGGGCACAATATAGGAGCATCGTGGGCACCCCAGAGTCCAGCCAGCGAGCGGCTAGGCTCATAAGCCAGTTGCCAAAGATGCGTAGCATTTTGGATGTAGCTGGGACAACTTCTGTTGCAATAAGAAGAAGCAAATGGGAGTCTTCACAGACTAAAGCCCATGTTGATGCCCCTGCCCCTCCTGCTGCAGGGAGGCAAAAAGAAACTGGGTCCTGGGGATAAGCCAACAAAAGTCTGCTCTGGAGTTACTTGGTTGTTTGGTGGGGCCCCATCACCTTGCACTGGAGATAAGTAATTGCCTGGTATTTGAGCGGGCATGTGCAAATCCTGTCCCCTTGTTAAAACACTAAAGTAGCCACCTGCCCTTTAAATCCATCCCTGCCTTTGCCTTGCACTTGCTCGTGTTGCCCTGATCAATGCAAGAAAGCCTATGCTTTCCGCTCCCTAGCTTAGGTAGCCAAACACAGCGGGTGTACTGACCGAAATGATATCAGGCCTCTGATGCAATTCAGCCAAGTCATAGGAAGGCATTGTTTTCCCTGACGACCGATGCCCTGGTGCTTGTTGGAAAGGAGCCACGGTGGCTATTTCAGGTAGGAAATCTCACACAAGAGCTGGTTTTTACATCTCAGCCCAGGGAAGACGAGAACTTGATGTGTCTGCCCGAGCATGTGTCAGGCCCAGATCTGAGTGTCTGTCGCTGTCAGAACAGCTCAGATGCTGCACATCTTGTGTCTCTTTCCCGAGCCGGCCAGTGATAGCACCACGGGTGCCGTGGTCGTGTGCCTGGGGGACGGGGGCTGTTTCTGGGAGGGTTGCGAGATGGCTTCTGAACGCTACATCTGCCATTCGTTGATGCTTTGCCTTTAATTTTTTTTTAATTGCATCAGCTAATTTCTTCATTTTTTTTGCCTTTTTCTTTTCCATAAATGACATAAGCCAAATACAGTCCTGGCTGGGGGGGTGTTTCTGTACTGCATGCAATACAGGTCCATCTGCACAGCAAAGCTGGGATGGGACTGATGCCTGCATTTTTGAATAAGTGATCCTGGAAGTAGGTGCACTGTCCGTGCAACCAGTCGATGGTGCTGAGCATTGGGAGATGAGGCTTTATCTCTTGGGGGGCATTTGCAAAAGAAAGTTCATGTGCGTCCCAAAGCCAGGACATCTCCCAGCTGGCAGGGGAACAAGTAAGTGCCCTATGGGGACTTCTTACCATCTTGTACCATCTATACTTTTCCCAGAGCCTGACAAAGGGACTTTGATCCCGAAAACTTGCAGAAAAGGACAAGTTTCTTGCCATTTTCCAGTTGGTCTAATAAAAGGTATCATTTTGGAACCAAAAGTACTAGTTTTTTGTATCCCCAATGACTAGGCACTCGCTGTGGTTGCCCATCTAGGAGGGAGGATAGCACAAGGACTGTATTTCTTGTCCCTTCTTTTGGGTCCCAATCTTTGAAACAAAGAGTCCTGAGAATAAGAAAGGGTTTTCGTTGCTGTTGTTAGCAACCCAGCAGAAAGGGAACTTCTCTCCTTCATGCTTTATTGATGCTGTCAGGCTATTTTTCTTTTGCAAGCACATAATAAAAGAACAAGCAAACAAACAACATTTAAATCTTGAGCCATTTTCACGTGGTGTGGCTGTGAAATGAGGCAGGAGGCCTGCTCTGACACAGCCCAATAGCTCATCTACCTGCCCATCACTTGGGGTCACTGCCGAACCACGGGTGTCCACGTGGCAGCTGGACCACGGAAGCCTAGAGCATCACCATGCGCCCTAGAGACCCTAAAGCTGATGCATTGAACTGAAATAGCAAGGGGAAGAAGAGGAGGACTAATTTTTTTCTTGCTCCATAAAAACACTTATTTGTTACTTAAATTCCATGATGAAAATGTTGCTAGTGACGCTGTAACAAAAGGTGGTGTTATTGGCCTGCTGGACTGTTGATTTACTGTCATTCTGGTGGACCGAAACAATATATTTCCAAATGTTCACATCCATCACAGCCTGGGAAAACTAGGTAGTATCACACAATTTATTCTAGGGACTTCTTGGATATTTAGGGCATTTTATAACACGGATAGAATGGAAACTGGATTTCCTATAATTAGACTATAACAGAGCTCACAATATTTCCAGGTAATGAAGACAATCACACAGTTTCATCTGAATTAAGTGTTGTCCCACTGAGCAGGCTGCTGGTCAGGAGATTAGGCTAATGGTGGTTATATTTTCACTCAACACCACTTTTTAACTCCATAGCTTATATAGAATATAGTTTAAAAAAAAAACAAACCCAAAACTCAGAGCACCTCTACAAGCTCATCAAGCTTAATTAAAATCTGATGCCGTTTATGACTGAGAAATTGGCATATAATTACCTAAATAAACTACCCAAGCTCTGCCAATCTAAACCGTATCATGTTTTGACTGTATAGACATTCATTATAACATCTATTGTTTAGATTTGCTGACAAAATGACTAAGAAGCTTCCTTGTCAGCGACGGGAGCAGCAGGTCCCATCACAATCCTATTGCCATTCGTCTTTATTGCCTGCCTCTTCTAACACATTGTGAATATAAACTATGGTGCAACGGTCGCACATGTGAGATGCATGGAGACTTTGAATGCAGGGCTGGACAGCAGAGGTGCATCTTCAAATCCAGGAATGCACAATCACCAGCACACACCAAATCATTCCCATTTTCACACCAGTTGGTTTGGCACGCTGCACCCTACGTCTCCATTTATTTCAGTGGAAAACCAGCAACACCAGCAGAGAGTCTGGCCTCTGGAAATGGCTTTGGGCTCCATTCTCCAATCTACCACTATTTTTTAGGAATATTGGGCCATAAGAGGCCCTTGGGACATTGAGGGCCCCTTATCCTCTGCAATTCATTTACTCAGTTGCCACTTCAAAGCCTCACATGCAGCTGCAAAGCAGGACACCTGAAGCATGGAGAAGCCCAGAGGAGATGAGCTCTGCAACGACCATGATGGCTTGTAAAGGCTCAGGACATCTCAGGAAAAGAAACCCTCCCTCCCTGCACCCCACCCCAGCCCAGCCCAGGCCAGGGGGATGATTCTTCCCTGTCCCCAAAAGACCGTCTGAGCCTGGACTCTCTCGGGTTTTTAAGTACCGGCAAGAGCATCCGTGCACCCCAGTACAAACCCCAAGCCTTAACTGTGCGCCATGTGCCAGTGTCTCAGAAGAAGGGGAAACCTCTCCTCCTTGACCCTCAGAAGACAGTGTCTTTGATGACAGGAAAAAAAAAAAAAACATGGCTTTTTTATTTTCTGGAGGCCATCCACCATTTAGGAGAGTGACCTCGGTATTCCCACCTGGGGGTCTGTATACCGCACCCACTGACTGCTGAGACAGGAGACCCTGTCCCAGCACAACATCCCTTCCATATGCTTACCACGTTCAGCCTCGTTCGGTCCTTGTCATTGCCCTTGGGATTGGGACGGCACAGATGTTAAGTCCAGAAGGGTGCCTGAGAAAAGGTGTTTGTGCCTGAAAGCTTGCAAAGAACTTTTTTTCCAACTTTTTAGTTGGTCTAAAAAAAGATATCACATCTATCCAAATAACCTGGCCTGTCTATGTCCTCAGACCAACACAGCTACAACCAACGAGTCCAGAAGGAAATGTCCTACCCTTCTATACATCATAGGCTAGCTAATTGCACTAATGATTTCTGCATTGGACCTGGTAAGTTCCAGGCAAGCTGTCGCTTATGTTTTATATTCAGTCTGCATTTAAAGATTTTAGATGATAGAAACTGGTTGAGAATGGGTTAGATAGGGCTGACCCTGCCTTGAGCAGGGGGTTGGACTAGATGATTTCTTCAGGTCCCTTCTAGCCTTATTTCTCTACGATGCTATGATCACGCACCTAGCCAAGCTGCATGGTGCCTAAAGGACCAACAACAAAGATCAGTAGTCCACAAAAAGGATTTATTATAGCTAGAAATCTGGAGACTGCTCTCTGTGTTGCAAACCCCTATGGGATTGCATAAAAAATGGATAAAGAATAATAATAAAATGGCACAGGCCAAAGTTACCTTGCTCTTGTTCCTATGAAAAATGACTGTTACACAGAAAACCTCGCGGTGCTCCCCAGAACCATTGTGTCACCGCTATAACATCCTTCATTGTAGAGACCACTGTTTCAGACAGATAGAAAAAGTGAATAGCTTTGATTGAAGCAGAAATGCAAACAGAGATGCAGGTGCTTTCACTCTGAATGGGGTAGCAGTGCATTATTTGAAAGAAAATCCCTGTTTACACTGTACAGAAAGGTGCGAAGGTCACGGGGAGTCAACATGTTCGGGAGAATGAGTTTTCAACAAAGAGATTACATTTTGAGAGCAGAAAGCACACGGTTGCAGTACAGTTCATACTCACGGCTGCTAGCGAGCCCCTGGATTTTGTCAGACTCTTCTGAATAATCACTGGAATGCTAACGAGCTGGGACACCGTCTTCTGACACGAGGGATGATTAGATCATGAATTCACACTTCTTCTCTCTCTGTCTCGCCTGCTGGTGACTTTCTCACATGTGCCGGCCGCCTTGGTGTCCCCCGGAGGGAAACACTAGAATCAGGCCCTTCGCTGTCCTTCCAGGGGGCAAGAGTAGGACAAACACTGCCTCCTCCAACAACAGCCACGGTTGCAATTACAGCCCAATCTTGTTCTTAACACTTGGCAAGATCTCCCCCCAAGAAAAAGATCCAGCTACATTTTTTTCCAGCCAAATCCTGATGCTTCCTGATGTAATCGGAGCCCATATAATGGAAGAGCAGCATTTCTATTCCTCCCGCGGATGGTCATAGACTCACAGACAACAAGGGCTGGAAGGGAGCTCAGGAGGTCACATCTAGTCCAACCCCTGCTCCAAGCAGGACCAGCCACAGCTACATCATCCCAGCCAAGGCTTAATAAACCTCCAAGGATGGAGACTGCACCACCTCTCTGGGTAGCCTGTTCCAGGGATTTACTACTCTCCTAGTGAGAAAGTTTTTCCTAATATCCAACCTCAACTTCCCTTGCTGCAGCTTGAGCCCATTGCTCCTTGTCCTGTCATCTGCCCCCACTGAGACCAGCCCAGCTCCATCCTCTTTGCAGCCCCCCTGCAGGGAGGTGAAGGCTGCTATTCAATCCCCCTCGGTCTTCTCTTCCCCAGACTCAATCAGCCCAGCTCCCTCAGCCTCTCCTCACCAGTCCTGTCCCCCAGCCCACAACCATTTCCATTGCCCTCCACTGGACTCTCTCCAGTGTGTCCACATCCTTTCTGTAGTGGGGTCCCAAAACTGGACACCGGACTCCAGATGTGGTTTCACCAGTGCTGAATAGAGGGGAGGAATCACTGCCCTCGATCTGCTGGCACCGCTCCTACCCATACAGCCCAGGATGCCAGTAGCTTTCTTGGCACCAAAGGCACACTGCTGGCTCCTGTCCAGCTTCTTGTCCCCTGTCCCCCCAGGTCCTTTTCTGCAGAGCTGCTGCCCAGCCCGTCACCCCCAGCCTGCACCGGTGCAGCGAATTGCTCCCTCCTCAGTGCAGGACTTTGCACTTGTCCTTGTTGAACCTCATGAGCATCCTTTAGGTCCAAGCCTCCAATGTGTCGAGGTCACTCTGAATCCTAGCCCGACCCTCCAGCATATTTACTACTCCCCCCATCTTGGTGTCATTTGAAAACATGCTTAGGGTTCAATTAATCCCATCTTCCAGATCATTAATTATGATATTGAACAAAACCTGCCCCAGGACTGACCCCTGGGGCACTTCACTTGTATAAGCTTTCTGTACAAGCCCACAGAGATGATGAGAAGTGGATGGAGAGTGGATGGAGGATCCCACCAAAGCACCAGTTCTCTCAAGGGCTGCGTCTTCTCAGCTACCAGTTACAGTAAGTTTAGTAAAAATGTACTTCCACCCAACAGAGGTGGTTTGCTCTCTACATAAGGATTAACACAACAGGATTACAGCACGCATCTGGACATGCCTGGCCTAAGAAGCCTGGCCTTCTAGATCAATATGAGGCAGATTTTCTCATAAGTGAGCACAGACATGTTTGAGTAGACATGCATGCACGTCACTTGCGTGAACAAATGAATAGTTACATGTCTAATTCTGCACTTATTGGTGCAGTTACCACCATTGCTTTCTGTTCAGACAAATTTGCTTCATACACATACTTCTTTCTTTAAACTCTACTTTAGATTTTTAATTTTGGATTTGTATTAAGAGCTGGGATACAAAGCTGATTTGCTTCACAGGCCACACCTGGATTCAAAGTGTTTCTGGTACATGTGCTGTGATGCGTACCTTAGTGCAGATGGATGGAGGTTTTATTACACTGCTTTCTGCACTGACCCTTTAGGAGAGTGGAGTCTCTTTACCTGATGGTGCAGTGGCCATTTGATGGATCAGTTGTTGCTGCAAGTGAAACATGGCATTCCTTCTCTCATGACATTTCCTTAATCAGATTTTTTATTCTTGATCTGCATTTCAAGCCATGATGACTGGAAATGATCCATTTACTTTTTATGAGTAGAAAAACCTGTCATCTGGAGAGAGACTTAACACCAAGGGGGTGTGACTAGATTTGCATTAATGCATAGAGGTTCAACCTGTAATAACTTGTAATATCTGTACCTGTTATTACTTGTTTTTAGTAATAACATGTATTAACTAAATGTGCAGTAACTTCCATGCACAGTTTTAGGTGACACTACTGCACTGTAGACTAATTCTACTGCACATTGGTGTATTAGCGTGGGTTTTGCCCATTGCGCTAATGTGAGGTACAATTAGTCTACTGCCCTTGAAGCGCCTCGTATAGTAGACACACCTAGAGAGTATCTAATTGATCCCCTAAAACAGCACCTTTTCAAAACTTCCTGTTGTAATGATATTTTGCTTAGTCTGATGTGTTGTTATAAGCAGTGGAAGAGCGCAGCGCAGAATGCCTAATGCTCTATTTTAGCATCGTAATTGCTGTAGATGCTATACATCTTTCTGTTTTACCATTAAAAAAAAAAAAAAAAAAGATGAGCTCTTTTAAGCATTAAATCAGACTTGTTATACCTAAGTTCAATAAAGTTTCCTGTAATGAGTTTTCCAAATGTTAAACTTGTTCTTCTTCTCTTCTGATTGAAAATAAATGCTTTTCATGCCTGTTATGATTCACTCAGTAATTTCCAGTTAGCAAATGTTCTGGTCTCCTCACCTAGGTTTGCTCTCATTTCATTGATTCATAGATTCATAGATGTAGGGTTGGAAGGAACTGTGCAGATCTTCTAGTCCAAGCCCCCGCCCTGGGCAGGAGAGAAAACTGGGCTCAAACGACCCTGGCAAGGTGTTCATCCAGCCTCCTTTTAAAGACCTCGAGGGTAGGAGCCAGCACCACTTCTCTTGGAAGTTGGTTCCAGATCCTAGCCGTCCTGACTGTGAAGTGGTTCCTACGGATGTCTAATCTGAACCTGCTCTCCACCAATTTATGGCCGTTATTCCTCATTACTCCGGGAGGCGCTCGGGGGAACAAGGTCCTCATCAAAAGCCTGAAAGTTTGAGGTGCAAAACATTTTGCTCCTAGACATTACATCAGATTTCTTGTTGCTGAAAGTCCTTCCTCTCTGTGGAGGTGTTAATTGCCGGGAGTCAGTGAACGGGTGATCAGAGGGGTGAACAAGTGAAAGCAAATGATAGGCTCACCATCCTCCCCTTCACCTGTGTAAAGCAACCTGGGGCTATTGCTTGCTATAGACACAAGTGCAATGCATAAGATTAAAAAGTTCTTCCTGTAGGACGCATGCATGTCTTTTATAGAGGCCTCCTGTCATCTGAAGAGTGCATACACGTATACTGGGAGATTGTTGGTGATCACAGAGCTGTGGTTTTATTTCCCAAATAATTCAGAAATATCACCTGAGTTTGTGGAGTGATTACAGCTCAAGCCAGGGCTTTTGTGATCCACTGATCTGTGCTGTGTGTACCTGGAAGAGGATGAAAAGCTTGCCAGAATAAAGCACTATGTAAAAGGGTTTGTCTGGGCAATCAGACCTTCCCAAGTACATCTGGAAACCTCAAAAGAAAAATCCCGCAGACACAGACCCTCATCCAAAGCCTAGTGCGGTCAATGGGGGTGCTTCTTCCTTTAGTGAGGCCCAGAGCAATCAATGTCCATCAGCCACGTGCAAGCTGTGCCAGATTGTGCAGGCAGTGCATCGCAAGCAGATGAACCTGGTTTTATTATTAGCGGTGTGTGCAATCTGGTGCTGGGTGCTCTGAAAAGCAATTGCCAGTGGGATCCTGTATAGCAGGGGTGCTGCATTTATCAGATGAATATCTGAGAAGAGTTCTCTCATACCGTGAATGAGAAACTGAAGCATTTTTGTTTTCAAACCTGGTCCCAGTAGCATTCTTGGATCCAGACACCAGCCCTCTGGCCCTAACAGCCCACAAAAGGCCACCAAGAAGGCTACCTTCAATACACTGCCTCCCGGTTGCTACCACCGAACTTCAGGAGTGCACAGACTAAATCCCTTTACATCCAAAGAGGCACCTTGGGATAGCAAGGGTGGAAGCATCCTTCTAGTACCCAGGTAGCTGCAAACCTAGTACAAGTATGAGGGAGTCTCATCACTTTAGCAGACAAGGAAACGTCTGCTAGTGAGCTTGTCATCCCAACGTGGCCAGGCCTTGGTGAGCTATCATGAACACAGCCTGAGCTGGGTTAGGCTTCATATGGCTGCAGAGGGTGTTCAGCCTGGCTAGCATCGCTGTTGTGCAAACCTGGATACTTGCATTGAAAGGTATTCTGAGATGAACTGGATTAAAAACAGCACAAGACAGCCTCAGACTCAAAGGTTAAAAGCAAAAGGATGTACACCAGGCAGAAGGGAGAGGAGAAAAAAGAGACTCAGCAGGGGCTTAACAGAGCAATGAGTGTGGCCTGGTGCAGACAAGTATACAAATGGCCAAGAACATGATCAGATGCGCTGCGTGTGGTGGAGGGGTTTGGGGCAGACTTTGAAAAGCACTGAATACCAAAGGGACTTAGGTGCCCTTGAAAATAGGATTTGAGGCTCCATAGAAATTTAGGCAGACAAATATTTGGGTTGGTCTAATAAAAGATATTAAATTCACCCAAGGAACTTTGTCTGCCTATGTCCTTAGACCAACATGGCTACAACCTAAACCCCTGCATAGAAATTTAGGGGCATTTGAAAATGGTACCCCTCACAAACCGATGGATCATTAAACGGCTGCTTGCCGTGAGCAGTGGCTTTTGGCTGTTGGTGGCCAGAAAGTTGGTGCTTGGCAGGAGAAATGTGATAGCATTGGGGTACAGGGAGAGCTATGGGCCTGGTGTGGAAAATGGGTCCTGTTGCAAAGCCCGAGACCTGCAGGAGGGATATTTTGCTGTAGCCGGAGCATGGTCACAGCTACCCAGAAAAGCTGCCCTTTGTGTCGCGGTGCCAACCTGCACCAGAGCAAACGAGGTCGGCTGTCACCAGTGTCTGGACACTGAATGGTGCCTGGTCAGCAAGGGGGGCGTCGATGAGGGATTGCATCTCTTTGCACCCCATGGACCCGGCCGTGCTGGCTGGAGTCGGAGGCACCGCTGTGCCCGAGGTGCAGTTAGCTGGTGGTTGATGTCAGGTTACTGCAGAGACACCTCCTCGCTGCTGCTGAGTCAGGGAGGAGAGATTCAGTTTCTAGCTTTAGCATTGAGACTCGATTATTCTAGATGAACTGGAGAGCTGGGCAAAGCTGGGAGACTGTGAGTGACCGCTAGACACCTCAAGAAAAGAGCGGGGGGTTTCTGCTGCAGGGCTCGCCTTGCTTTCCCTTCTCTCAGCCTGCTAGTTTTGCTGGATTCAGCTCCCCAGGGGTGCAGACTGCAGGACCCAGTCCTGAGAAATCACAGGGTGTTTCCGACCGGCACGCGGGGTTGCAGGAATGGCCTCTTGCACATCGAGAGCAACAAGTCTGCCACCCTCCTGATGCCCACCCTGGCTCTGTGCGCCGCCCACCCTGCTAACGAACAGCGATGTCCATGGGATTGCGATGCTGACAGACCACAGCGGCATGTCACCAAACGGACAGCGAGCAAGCAGACTGAGAACAAATCTAAATGAGATCTCTAATTAACCTCTCAGGGTGTCCTCCGGCTGCCTTTGTCTGCTTCTCTTTCCAGGTATAACTCAGTGCCTCGCTGTAGGTCAGCACAGCATCTGGAGCAGCCAGCGGGTCATCTGCTCACAGTGCTAACATCTGTTCTTTCTCCAGCAGGACCTGCCTGGGACTCACCCTCCCACTTCTAGCTCAGGACACAGCAGAACAAGTGAAACCCTTCTGCTTCCAGCGACACGGTGCTGAGGCTGCAGGACAGGGGATGGCGAGCCTCCGCGGAGGTAGCCCAGAGCATGTGGCACGCGTGATACGGAGGGAGGAGATGATTACGCAGGTGTGCAAGAGCGGACAGCGAGGGTGGAAGGGATGGCAGCGCAGATGTTTCTCTGTGCTGGGCTGGTTGCCTCTTCAGGGCTGAGCGCTGGATTTCCTCTCGGTGCCAGCCCTGCTGAATACAAACACCAGTTGCCAGATAATCCAGGCAGCTCTGGCATGAAGGTACTAAGCAAAAAAAAAGCAAATGCCCTTTCCCCTGGGGAAAAGGAGAAGCAGAGGTCTAGGACTTGTATGAAGTGGTAGTGGATTAGAAGCAGTCAGCAGGAGGAGTGTGAAAAGGGAGTCTGGGAGAAGAGGGGTGTGAGAGGAGCACAGGAGGAGGTGTGCAAAACAATGTAAGAGCTTAATAAAGTGAAGTGTGCTAGGGACTGCGCTGGTCCTTTAAAGCACACTGCAAGCCCATCACTGTCTTAGTGTGAGTTTCAGACAGAGCAGCGGGGGATTCTGGGAAATGTAGTCCCTGCCTCTGATAGGAGGGGTCAGCTTTGCTGCAGTGTATGCTGGGAATAGTGCTTGGGTATATAAGGAGCCTTTGTGCAGCCCAGGCAGAGAGAAAGCAAGGCTGGGTGTGAGGTTGAGTGCTGAGCTGATGGGCATGGGCATGGGCATGGGCATGGGCATGGGCATGGGCATGGGCATGGGCATGGGCATGGGCATGGGCATGGGCATGGGCATGGGCATGGGCATGGGCATGGGCATGACAGAGCCTCAAGCAGGAAGAGAAAAACTGAATGAGAAGCTGGCAGGGCCCGAGGGAGTAGCCCGGGGGCAGGAGCAGGCTGGTAAATGAGCATGTGAGAATTGCTGAATTCAGAGCCTGTTTCTCTGCTCTCAGCGCCTGGGGTAGTTCCTGCGGCCTCCCAGGAGATGCGAGGATGTTTAGACAAGCCCACTTCTGGCTGGGGCTTTTGGGAGCAGTGGCTCAGGCTTGGCAGCCCCTCTGATGGCCCAGGGGGTCTGCTTTAAACTCAGCCGTGACCAACACTGCCAGTTCCAGTAAGAGCCCTTGTACTGGCAAACAGATTAGTGGTGCCAGCAGGAGCAGGCTGCAGGAGAGCTTGACTCTAAATGTTAACAAACACCTCTCGATAAGGATCAGAAGAGATTAGCCAGGCTCCTCATGGGTGAACTCAGTGCATCTAAGCAATCTGATGCAGTCAAGGAGCTAGAATAATTTAGCAAGCACTTTCGGTGCCGTCTGCCGGGGCCACGTTGGTGCAGCCTCACCTCGTGGCATGAGGGGGACTGATCACTTCCAAAAACACACCTTGAGAGGTGACACGATCCCTTTTCCCTGATTCCCTTATCCTTGTTTATCTCTGTAGTTAGTAAAATGGATAAAAAAAAAGAAGGGGGAAAGCTTTGCTACTAAAAAGAGTCTGCTTGAGCACCTGGAAGCTGCTGGGTGGTCTCCAGAATTGAACCGTCTTGCCCAGCCTGAGAATCAATATTAAAAAAGGCCAACTATGTTTTGCATTGATCCCACATATTCAAGTAAGATGGCAGAGTTCAAAGGGATGCTGGTGATAGCAAGGGGCTTGGCCTTCTGAGGAACAGCTCAGGGCCTGGATCAGGCCATAGAGGAGGAGAATAGATGAACCGCTTGGGTAATAAACCTTGATAGAGAGTCAAGACTGCAAGAAAAGCAGTACAGCACCTATGGAGGGATGGCGTCTCTGAAGCTCCACCACAGGGAATAAGACATACAAAAAACTAGAACTCTTGGTTCCAAAATGATACCTTTTATTAGACCAACTGGAAAATGGCAAGAAAATTGTCCTTTTCTGCAAGCTTTCGGGACTCAAAGTCCCTTCGTCAGGCTCTGGGAAAAGTGTAGATGGTACAAGATGATAAAAAGTCCCCATAGGTTGGAAATAAACTTCATTTTTGCACAGAGGGAGCTGAAGATGGAAGTCTGTCCCTCTGGGTTCATGAGAGTGTCTTTGTAGCTCTTAGTTTTCACTCTTTTTTTGTCCTACAGAAAAATAATAGAGCAACTTTTTGTTGTAGAGAACTCAGGTCACAACTAGGGGTTTCTATTTGAAGCAGGCTCTGATACATATCACAGGCATGGGGCTAAGTCGTCTGATCTATCAGATGTGCCCACAGCTGTCTGATTAAGGAAGTAAGGAGCCTTAATGAGGTGCAAACAACTGGGTCCATGCTGATTGCCTTCAGTTACCACATGAGGAACTTTAACGAGGTGCAAACAGTTGAGCCACATGGCTCCAGCCAGGGGACTTGCATTGATTTGGGCTTTGCTTTTAATGCATAATGCAAACAGATGCTAAATGGCTACAGATGTGACCCAGATGCACCTAAAAGCATCTTGTGCTATATAAGGTCAAGGAAATAAAAATAAAGTTCTGGGAATATTCAGAAGCCATTGGATTTTTGGTGCTTTTTGCACATAAAAAGTGCATCTTACTTTTAGAATAAGACTAGGGAACTCCATAAATGTGATGTCTTTGGGGGATACAAATAGGGGTTTATTTTGCATTTTCTCATGCAATACTAGAGCCAGAACGTAGGGCCATCTTGCCCGGTATCCTGCATCGCAGTGTCAGGGGGCGGAGGTTGAAGAGGAGTGGGAGCAGGGTCCCCCTCCCCACAACACTGTTTCTATCACTTGTAACCTCCACCATTTCACGTCTAGGAGGTTCAGACCGGAGGCCATATCCCTTGGTCCCATGTTCAACAGCACCTTTCCGCCAAGAATGTGTTCAGTCCCTTTTTGAATCTGGCTCAACTGCCTGCTTCCTCCACATCTGGGTGCAGCAAGTTACACACTTTAATTACCCCTTGGGTAATTAAAACAACACTAAAACAATTAAAACAAAGAAACAATAACTTCCCATTATTAGTTTGAAACTTCCTATCTACTAGTTTCATTTTATGACCCCTAGTTCTTGCATTGAGAGACAGTAAATAATAAATCCTTATTGATTTTATTGTCACAATTTGGTATTCTGTAAACCCTTCTCATGTTCTCTCTCCACCATCTGTTTTTATAAACTGAAGAGGCCTAGCCTCTTTAGTCTCTCCTCATATGGAAACCCTCCCTAGCACTGTGCATCCTTCCTGCCTTTCTCTGGACCTTCTCTAGTTCCTCTGTATCCTTTTGCAGATGTGGGGACCAGACCTGGGCACAGTATTCAAGATATGGATGCACCATGGATTTATAAAGAGGCATGATGATTTTTTTTTATATTGGTAACACTTCCTTCCCTTCTTAATAACGTGCTATTTGCCTTTGTGATGGCTGAGTGGATGTTTTTAGGGAACTGCCCACATTGACCCCCGGGTCTCTTTCGGGTGCAGTACCAGCTCGTGTGGATCCCACCTAGGAGACATGCATGAAACTCGTGCAACTCTTTGCCTCAGGATGACGTGGAGGAGGATAGTTCAACCCTCTTCAAAAGGGAGTTTGATCAGTTCTTGGAGGAAAGGTCCTTTTAAGTCCTGAACATGGTAGATAGTGGGGGCAGCTCCTGAACCTTTGAATGCTGGAAGCTGCAGGGGGAGAGGAGCCAGGTTGGGGGAAACTCTGGACATGCCCTGTCCCCTGCCCCTCAGCGTCTGCTCTCTGTCACCACGTGAGACAGGAGACACAGCTGGATTGAACTACCCGGTAAATGGCAGTGTTTAGTTTTTGGTGACTAGCACAACGCTATGGTGCTGCACGAGGCTACATTCAGAAAGCACAGTGCTCACCGTACGGAGCAAGACCATTGCTTGAAGCTAAAATGCTACACGGAGCTGCATGTGGATGACGTGAGTGACGATGGCATACTATTGTCTCCTTCTGTGTTTCTAGTTATGGAGATCATGGCTTCGGGGGGTAGCATCTCCTTAGCATCGACAGAGCACTGAACTTGAAAAGCCCTGCAAGACTAGTCCCTCCTAGCAGACCAGCTTGACATGCTCTTTCATGAATTCTTCTCTGGCTGAAATCATTTTAATCATCATTCTTCATCCACACCTATTTAATTATTTTTTACTAAGCATTTCTTTAGCTGAAGCACCTCGGCAGTTACGAGCTCTTTCTCATCTTTGGTTTATTTTAATTTGGTTTTAACTCTCACTGATTTAACATGACATTAAAGATACTGCTAACATCGATTCTAATTCACCTACTTTTTATTTGATTGAGTGTGAGAGCAGGCTGAATACTGCAATTCCCTTGGAAAGGGCAGGGCTGCAGCCTACACAGCAGCAAGCTGGGGAAAAGAGAAGCTCACAATGAGGGGTCAGATTTGACCCCCTAGTTCATTGACAAAGGACACAGGGTTGGCATTGAGAATGGTCCTGGCTCTGAAGGCCTTGCTGGGGGGATCACTACTGAAGAGGGATCACAGACAATGAGGGTTGAAGGGAGCTCAGGAGGTCACATCTAGTGCAACCCGCTGCTCCAAGTGGGAACCAGCAGCGGGAAGGAGAGGAGGCAGCACACGTGTGTCCCGCACGCACGTGTGCCCTTTTACCAACCAACTGACCGGAGGCGGTGGCGGCAGCAGCAACAACAGAGGAATCGGCAGCGGGGGCAGCAGCAGCTGATCCCCCGAAGGTAAGTGGGGTGGAGGGACCCGGCGCAGCTGAGCCGGATCCGGAGGGGAAGGCCCTCGGGTCCCATATAGCTGAGCCGGTAGGGAGCCGCGCTCCCGAGCCGTGCGGCGCGAACAGAGCACGCAAACAGGCACACTCTGTGAGAGCACACCGGCGTTTGCGCAGGCATTCACGCCGTCAGGCGGGCAGGAAGGGCCAGGAGTGGGACTCCTGTAGGGGTAGGGAGTAGACACCTCACAGGTCTACAACCAGCAGCTTATAGAACGGTGTCTATGAGGAGTGCTGCTAGGGCCTCTGCCCAGGGGGACAAGGCTACCCGGGGCAGGTCTGAGGCCTCCACCCAGACTGAGCCCATGGGGGAGCTGATGTCCCCCTACCTCCTGGCCTCTGGGGGATCCCCAGCAGGGCCAGGGGGGGCAGAGATTGGGGGCCCCCACACCTGTCCGGCAGGTGCCCGTCTTAGGGCTCTGGAGGCGCACGTGAGGGAGCTCCGGGAGGATGTTAGCAGGCTGAGGGGGATCAGGGAGGCGGAGGATGAAATGGACAGCTATTTCCTTTCCCTGCAGGCCCAGGCACCCAAGGAAGAAGCACCCCGGGGAATGCCCTCCGCAGCAGAGTGGCAGACGGTCACGGCCAGGACCGGAGCAGCTCGCAGAGAATCGGTACCAGCTTCTCCAGTCCGACTGGGGAACAGGTACGAGGCCCTGGCGACCCTGCAGGAGATGGAAGGGGAGGAGGAAATCCTTGGGCAAGAAGAAACACCACGTTCTTCACACTCCAAACAGAGCAAGAGATCCACGAGGACCCAGAGGAAGAGGCGACGAGTGCTCGTCATAGGCGACTCCATCCTGAGAGGTACGGAAGGACCCATCTGTCACCAGGACCCCTCGGCACGAGAGGTATGCTGCCTCCCTGGAGCAAAGATTCGGGATGTGACAGAGGTAATCCAGGCCAGGATCAAGCCCTCCGATTATTACCCCATGGTCCTAGTCCATGTGGGTACTAATGATGCGGCCAGGAGAACCCCCGATCACCTGATGGCGGACTACAGTGCTCTGGGTGGCGTGCTGAAGGAGTTCGGTGCCCAGGTGGTTTTCTCTTCCATCCTACCAGTGACCGGACGAGGAAGACGGCATGAGAACTGCATCCGAGAGACCAACTGGCGGCTTCGGCAGTGGTGTCTCGAGACAGGCTTCGGCTTCCTGGACAACGACCCGCACATCACGACGAGGGACATGCTCAGCTGGGATGGGCTTCACCTGTCCCCCAAAGATAAGCGAGTGTTTTCTACTAGGTTGGCGGATCTCCTCCGGCTGGCTTTAAACTAGGCTCATCGGGGGGAGGGGAGTACGAGGGCAGGGGAAGCTGTGGACCACCAAACCATGTGGCACCCACAAGGACAGCCCAGCCTGAAGAAGGAGAACATTGGGAACCTGAAAGCCATGGGGAGACCAGCACTACAGAACAGGTAAGGAACAAGAAGGTAAGAAACAATGGGCCCCATGGGACTGGGAGCGGGGGGGCAGCAACGGCACCAGTCGCAGAGCTCAAGTGCCTATATACTAATGCTAGGAGCATGGGGAACAAGCAGGATGAACTAGCGCTCCTGCTTGCACTAAACACCTATGACTTAGTGGGGCTAACAGAGACCTGGTGGGATTCATCCCATGACTGGGCGGTACATATTGAGGGCTATAGATTGTATAGAAAGGACAGGTCGGGGAAGAAAGGGGGGGGGGGGGTTGCACTTTATGTCAGTGAGCAATACACATCAACCCTCATCAAGACAGAATCCGAGGTTGAGGAAGTAGAAGGATTGTGGGTTAGGCTACATGGGGGGCAAGGAGAAAGGGATTTGGTGGTAGGGGTCTGCTACAGACCCCCACACCAAGGGGAAGAAATAGATGCGGGGCTCCTGAGGCAACTCTCGGAGACCATAAAAGCTAAAGAGGCGGTAGTCATGGGGGACCTAAACTACCCGGACATCTGCTGGGAGACGCAGACAGCAAGGTCCCATCGCTCACGCAGGTTTCTAACCTGTGTACAGGACCTCCACCTGACACAGGAGGTGCATGGTCCCACTAGGGGGAATGCCATACTGGATCTGGTATTGGCAACGGGGGATGACATGATAGGGGACCTCCAGATCGGTAGCCATTTGGGAGACAGTGATCACCTAATAATAGAATTCAACATAAGACGGCGAGTGGGTAAGGTAACTAGTAGGGTGAAAGTGCTAGACTTTAGGAAAGCTGATCTCAATGCACTCAGGCGATTAGTCAAGGACGCACTGCAGAGTAGGAGATTTGAAGGGATGGGAGCCCAAGAAGGGTGGCTGTGCCTAAAGGAAACGATCCTTTGGGCACAAAGCAAGACGATCCCCGAGCGAGGCAAAAAAGGGAAAGGGGCCAGGAGGCTAACATGGCTGACCAGAGAAATCCAGGGCAGCCTAAGGGCCAAAAGGGGAGCACATAAAAAGTGGAAACAGGGTGAGATCACTAAAGATGAATATACTTCCTCTGCTCGTGCTTGTAGGGAGGCAGTTAGGCGGGCCAAAGCTACCATGGAGCTGAGGATGGCAACCCAAGTAAAGGACAACAAGAAATTGTTTTATAGATATATTGGGAGTAAAAGGAAGGCCCAGGGAGGAATAGGACCCCTGCTAAATGGGCAGAAACAATTGGTGACAGACAGAGGGGACAAGGCTGAACTCCTCAACGAGTTCTTTGCCTCAGTGTTCCTAAGCGAGGGGCACGACAAGTCTCTCACTGGGGTTGTAGAGAGGCAGCAGCAAGGCGCCAGACTGCCACGTGTAGATCCTGAGGTGGTGCAGAGTCACTTGGAAGAACTGGATGCCTTTAAGTCGGCAGGCCCGGATGGGCTCCATCCGAGGGTGCTGAAGGCACTGGCCGACGTCATTGCAGAGCCACTGGCGGGAATATTCGAATGCTCGTGGTGCACGGGCCAAGTCCCGGAGGACTGGAAAAGGGCTAACGTGGTCCCCATTTTCAAAAAGGGGAGGAAGGAGAACCCGGGCAACTATAGGCCAGTCAGTCTCACCTCCATCCTTGGTAAAGTATTTGAAAAAATTATCAAGGCTCACATTTGTGAGAGCCCGGCAGGGCAAATTATGCTGAGGGGAAACCAGCATGGGTTTGTGGCGGGCAGATCGTGCCTGACCAATCTAGTCTCTTTCTATGACCAGGTTACGAAACGCCTGGACACAGGAGGAGGGGTGGATGTCGTATACTTAGACTTCAGGAAGGCCTTCGATACGGTATCCCACCCCATACTGGTGAACAAGTTAAGAGGCTGTGATGTGGATGACTGCACAGTCCGGTGGGTGGCGAATTGGCTAGAGGGTCGCACCCAGAGAGTCGTGGTGGATGGGTCGGTCTCGACCTGGAAGGGTGTGGGCAGTGGGGTCCCGCAGGGCTTGGTCCTTGGACCGATACTCTTTAATGTCTTCATCAGCGACTTGGACGAGGGAGTGAAATGTACTCTGTCCAAGTTTGCAGATGACACAAAGCTATGGGGAGAAGTGGACACGCCGGAGGGCAGGGAACAGCTGCAGGCAGACCTGGATAGGTTGGACAAGTGGGCAGAAAACAACAGGATGCAGTTCAACAAGGAGAAATGCAAAGTGCTGCACCTAGGGAGGAAAAATGTCCAGCACACCTACAGCCTAGGGAATGACCTGCTGGGTGGCACAGAGGTGGAAAGGGATCTTGGAGTCCTAGTGGCCTCCAAGATGAACATGAGCCAGCAGTGTGACGAAGCCATCAGAAAAGCCAATGGCACTTTATCGTGCATCAGCAGATGCATGACGAATAGGTCCAAGGAGGTGATACTTCCCCTCTGTCGGACTCTGGTCAGACCGCAGTTGGAGTACTGCGTGCAATTCTGGGCGCCACACTTCAAAAAGGATGCGGATATCCTGGAGAGGGTCCAGAGAAGGGCCACTCGTATGGTCAAGGGCCTGCAGACCAAGCCCTACGAGGAGAGACTAGAGAACCTGGACCTTTTCAGCCTCCGCAAGAGAAGGTTGAGAGGCGACCTTGTGGCTGCCTATAAGTTCATCACGGGGGCACAGAAGGGAATTGGTGAGGATTTATTCACCAAGGCGCCCCCGGGGGTTACAAGAAACAATGGCCACAAGCTAGCAGAGAGCAGATTTAGATTGGACATTAGGAAGAACTTCTTCAGAGTTCGAGTGGCCAAGGTGTGGAACGGGCTCCCAAGGGAGGTGGCGCTCTCCCCTACCCTGGGGGTCTTCAAGAGGAGGTTAGATGAGTATCTAGCTGGGGTCATCTAGACCCAGCACTCTTTCCTGCCTATGCAGGGGGTCGGACTCGATGATCTATTGAGGTCCCTTCCGACCCTAACATCTATGATTCTATGAATCTATGACCAACCCCAACTAAATCATCTCACCCAAGGTTTTGTCTAGACGGGTCTTCAACACCTCCAAGGATGGAAACTGCACCACCGCTCTGGGTAACTTGGTCCAGTGCTTCACCACCCTTCTCATGCCTACATTTTTCTTAATATCCAACCTCAACTTCCCTTGCTGCCCATTGCTCCTTCTGTCATGTGCCCCCACTGAGATCAGTCCAGCTCCATCCTCTTTGCAGCCCCCCTGCAGGGAGGTGAAGGCTGCTTTTATGGTGGTTAGAGACATAAAAGGAGTAAGCCGATGTTTTGCAAGCAGCAGGGACTGCAGTGCATGACTGGTTGGGGAGGGAGAGGTTGATGTGTGCATGCAGGGGTTAAACCCAGCTGAGCCATCAGGGACCATGGGGCAGCCTGATGCTTTGCACAGAGAAACTTCAAAGAGTTACTGTGATCCAGTCGCACCATGCACATCGCTTCTGGGCAGGGAGAGGTGTGTCCTTGGTCTTCCTGCCCAGGAAGCCTCATCTGATAGGAGTCTTCCCTTCTGCAGGAGCATCATAGACTCATGGGGTGGGAGGGTCTGACAGGGTCATCTGGTCCAACAGCCCCTGCACAGGATCTGGCCCTGGGTGTTCACATCTGCTCTGTGACCTCATAGATGTGCTAACTGCACATTTTAAATGTTGCATCACATCGTGAGCACGACTGCTTGGGGACCTCAACCAACTGTGCAACTGAGCATCTCTAGAAGAGATTGGTGTTTCATTATTTTTTTCACTAAATGCACACAAAATTACAGCTTTGATGGTTTAGTGCTGCTAAACATTGGTTCATAGGAGGAAACAAGCACCTCTGGTCGGCACCTAATGGTATTTGTCTCTATCTACTCACTTTTGAAAAGCTGTGTTGACTTTGTAATGCAAAGACTAATTGTGTGGGATTTCATTTTCCTGATGACAAATCTGCTATGCAACATTTAACACAAAACAAATGACATGTGGTGGTTAGGAAGAAGACTTGTGCCTACTGGCTGACATAGGATGCAGGGATCACAGAGTGAAATCACATTATTTGGGGGTTTTACTTCTGTTCTCTCCCCCATCCCCATAAAAGTAAAATGTTTTTCATCCTAGTAGTAACTGTTTAATTAGAAAAAAAGTCACTAATCTAATGACTTCCCGGTGTTTATGTTTCCACAAATTCATAGATTAAGGACAGAAGGGACCATGATGACCTCTGGGGTCCTCTCGGGTATTGCACATGCTAGGCCATGCCATTAACTGATACTGTATTTAGCCCATACCTTCTGTTGGAGCTGTGGGATACCTGCGTCCAGCCTCGATTTAAGGAAGGGAAGGAGAATCCACCACATCCCAGTGTTTAATTATCATTGCAATTAAAAAGACGTGCCTCACTTGCAGTCTGAATGTGTCCATCCTCAGCTCCTAAACCTGGGGCTTTCCTTGCCTTCTGCTCACAGACTCTTGCACGTTGATTCCTAATAGTAGAAGGATCATTAATCTGTTGAGATTCATAGTAGTAGAAGGATCGTTAAGGAGGGGTGAAGGGAGCTCAGGAGGTCACACCTAGTCCACCCCCTGCTCCGAGCAGGACCAGCCCCAACTACATCATCCCAGACAAGGCTTTGTCTACCTGGGTTTTGAAAACCTCCAAAGATGGAGACTCCTCCACCTCTCTGTGCAACCTATTCAATGCTTCACCACCCTCCTAATGAGAGAGGTTTTTTTTTCCTAATATTGAACCTAATCTTCCCTTTCTGCAACTTGAGAGCAGTTCTCCCTGTTCTGTCAATAACTAGGTATTTACAAGTGAATTAACAATTAGCATTGCCATCTATTGTGTAAACACGTTTTAACCTTTTAACGCAACCTCTGCCATGGTTTTGCAGAAGTCTAGTACATTGTGGGAAGGCTAAGAGAGACCCGTCAACTGCCTCCACAAAGCACTTTACATTAACACAGTTAGCTTTACCGATGAGCATGATGATCTCGATTATTGTCTTTCACTCTACAAGTCAGAATTTTTGGTGGTATCTTTTTTAATAACTTTTATTCTGCACTTCCTAACTGTAGCTTTGTGTTAATTGCTATCAGCTTCCCAATTTTCTGTTTGTTTGCTATATTACTACTTTTTTTGTCATCCCTATCGTTTAGTTTAGTTTACCAAAGTGTCCCTACAGATGATCAGCTCAACACTTTCTGACAGTCCTTAAAATCAAAGTTAATTGCTAGTATAAATTACAGAAATTCCTTCTGGTTTTGAACTGGAAGGATGATAAATGGCAAAACAGGAGTCACAGACAAAATTCCAGTGCAATATGTCCCCAGATAGATAAAATAAAAGCTAGTGTATGTGATATAAAGAGGGAAAGGCCATTTCTAAAGGCCACTAGAATAACTGATCTTTGTACAACCAGTAATTAGGGAGAGACACCTAATTTTCAGAGTCTGACCAGTTCCATACAAAAAAAGTTTAAGGCTTCCACCTCAGGTCCCAAGTTTCCTAAAATAATTCAGAAATATGAATGTCCCGTGCTCCCTTGTCTCCATCGTGCCCCTTTCCAGCCAGCCTCCCCTCAACAACTCTTTCCCTGAAGCATTTGCACTAAATCTAATGACACCGTGGCCTCCTGCTGATCTATTTATCCACAATTTGCAAACAGGAAAAGAGTTAAATGTGTCCAATAAATCTTTTTGCAGTGAATAGCGTGAAGAGCTTTTAAAGGAAACATTCATAAAGAAGATTAAATTTGGGGTCTGTCAACCTTGAAAATGTTCTCACAATGCAAAACAAATGGGGGGAAATATTTATATCATGACATAATTGTATCTGGGCTTTTGGAGGGTATCATTAGCTAAATAACAGTTTCCTATGGATAATTAGATTCATTTAATCTATAATGCAATCATGTGATGTCAGTGTAGCTGGAAATATTAAAGTGCTTTGAAAGAAGAAGAAATAGTAAGAATCACATTTTTTTTTTTTTTTTTGGAGATCTAAAGTGTCTGCCCTAAGGATCTTAGTGCTTCTAATTGTCTGTGCGCGTATCTATTCTAATGGGATTTCCCAGGACAGTAATTGAGGAATTCATTCATTCACAGGGATCCTTTACTGCCTCCATTTGCCTGCTTCAGCTCAGCACTCTGTCTTGCAAATGTGTCTGTCTGGCAGCTGAAGAGGCATCGGGGTACGTAACACAGATATAGGCCCGGGTCTTGCATTCCTAACTCAACTCATTCCTAACTCCAAGGAAACTCAGGGTGTTTCAACACTGGGACAGGTTACCCAGAGAGGGTGTGAATCTCCATGCTTGGCAGTCTTTTAAGGGCAGGTTAGACAAAAACTTCTCTGGGATGGTTTAGATGGGGATGATCCTGACCTGAGCAGAGGGTTGAGGTAGATGACTTTGTGAGGTCCCTTCCAGCCCTACTTGTCTTTGATTCTAGCTTTGTGTCAGGGTCCATATGCTGATTTCAGTATGTAAAATGATGCAATGCAGCAGACAAATTCTTCTCTTAAAATGAAGAATCCCACATTGTATTCCTATCTCTGCTTCAGCAATGGCTGCATGGACCCACAAACGGTGCACTAGAGCATAGTGAAGAACCAGGCATTTTGGCAAGGACATCAGGGCAATGCAGTGCAATGCAGATGGTAGGGTATTGTCCCTGAGAGCAATGCTCAGAAGAGAACAGGGGTCTTTGGTTGTAAAGGTCTTGCCTGAACAAAGAGAAAAATGTTCCAGATGCCCTTGGTCCCTCTGCACTTTTCCTTAAATAGCAAGTGAAGATCTCAAAACCTGCACCAGATCCTTTATGAGGCCGCCAGCTGAGAGGGCTTCCCTCTTCAGCATTTGTGATGTGGTGTATCCTGGGATCCAAGCACCTCTGAATCAAAGGGAAGTATCTCTCCAGCTTGCCCTCGTGTGATCCTGCATACCTAAAGCCCATCTGCTTCTTGCTACTAGGCACAACAGTTTCTCAGTGGGCTCCAGTCCTGGCCTACTAGTACTGGGTGAGGATGGCTGGTCACCATTGCAGTCAACTCTGCCATCTGTTCCCCAACTAACAGCCACACTTTTGTGGTCAGACAGGGTCTAATGTCCCAAGGATGCGGGTTGCACCTATGCATGTCTTGACTGATAGATGGGTAGGGTCCACGAGCCATCCATGAACAAATGTCTGTCCAGAGCCTGATGCTCTACTAGGCCCACATGCTGGGTCTCCCCTTTCTTCATGGGGACTACATATGTTCTCTGCTCTGGGGTGTCTATCTGGACTTCAGAGATCCCAGTTTGCATATAGCTACAACCCATCTGTGGGCAATGCCTGTGACAGTGGCCTGGTTGTCCATGCACAAAGCAGACTGAGCATTGCCTTTTCTCTTGGCCTAGGGCTATGTCCCAGGGGGAAAGTCTCTCACCTCCCAAATCAGCGATCTGATCTTGCCTTTGTCTTCATGGAGGCCAAAGCAGGGTTCCTGAAGCTGGTACGTGGCCTCCTCACTATGGCCTCCTAGCTATAGGAGGCCCCTGGTGCTTTGAGGTCTTGCTGAGTGTTTCCCACCTCCTAATTCAGCTTCAAGAATGGTCTCATTGGCTGTGTCTACACGAGCGGTGGACTAAGCTTACTGCACTGTCATTTAATTCTTGCATAACCAAGTACTAAATGACTATGCAGCAACCAGCATTACAGTGCCGTAGCATCCCCAAAAGGTTTGTTTCTGATGCTACTTTGCAGTAGCTCATTACTACTGTGCCGTAACGTTGCAGCGCAGTTGGTGCCCCAATGCTACCGCATGGTAGCATCTCGTGTAGATGCGGACAATGAGAGCTAGAGCATAGTGAAGGGCAAGATATTTTTAGCAAATTGGACTGCCTCCTTGAGCTCGTTAGTTAGCTTGGTGTCAGCCAGAGTGCTCCTGGAGCCCTGCCGATGGCATTTGCTGAATTATCAATATGACTTTGGGAGAGTGGGACTCCCGTTTCAGCCATCAAGCAGTTTGCAAGCATCTGTGGTGCTGTGCAATGGCTTGGGGCTGGTGCCTGGGTAAATAAAGGGACCTTCTTTGAACTGGCACTGGTATACCTCCTCACTGAAACCCAGAGGGTGTCATAACCTCATGCAGCCTCAGCTGTCATGGCTGGGTAGGCTGCCTAAGCCTCTTCTGTGAGGTAAGGGGATAGTGTAGTGGCCCCGCGATCCCAGGACCATTGCCACATCTCAGCCACCCGCACAAAAGTCTCCAGAGAAGCCTTGGGTCCATTTGGCCCCTTCTTTGGGAGGGCTTTGAGCCCTTCTGCTTGGGCTGAGTCAAACTTAAGTGCACAGTAAAACCCTCCTGCATGCTGGGCTTTCCCTGGTCCAGGAGCCAGAGCATGAAATGCAGTTCCCAGTGCCGATCGCTCAGGCTGCCCCCGTGCTCCACAGTCTGTACTGAGAGAGCTGCAAGAAGGCAGGGCAGACTGAAGTGCTTGTGTCATGTACACCCAGTCGCACCCCCATGCCTGCCCATCATTCCCTCCTTTCCAGGCACCCGTGTGCTGCAGCCCGGCTCTGCCACGGGCAGCCCCAGGGGCACGGCAGACAAGCTCTGCCACCGGCAGTGGGGCTCCCCGGCCCAGGAAGGACACGGGGAGTGCGTGCACATCTATCCCTCTGGATGAGGTGATAGGGTTTACTGCGGTGCCGCCAGTCCCAGCAGCACTGTGGTTAGAAATGCCAGCACTGTAGCCAGAGCTTCATGTAAAAACCTTCCAAAAATGCTATGTGCAGACTGGGTCTCATGCTGAGAGAGGGGCAGCCAACATTTGAGTCTTACTATAACGGTTTAATCTTGCCAAGTTGACAAGTCCTCAACATCTTTGGTGATGCACCCCCTTTCTTTCTCGTAATTCCTTCCTCGAGGCAGTCTCTAGTGCTCCTCAAGCCTTATCTCATAGACTTGGTGCTCTGGGCATGTGGCGTGTCTACGTTTGTTTGCTTTTCTTATCTTGTGGATACCGTACTTCTTGAATCCTGAGCTGTTAACTCATGGCATTGCCTGCAGTGCCTGGCCATGCGACAAACTCTCTTTCACACATTGGGCCCTTTCTTCTGTCCTTTTTCTAGAAAAGAAGCAAATGTAATGTAGTGCTGCTCAGCTGGATGCCACCCTTTCGACATGGATACATGCACATGCATGCACACGTCTCCCCCTGGTACGCCAACACCAGCTGGATGAATGAGGGCCCCTATACCCCTCCACCACCCATCTACACTCATCCTTGCCCAGCCCTACACCCACCCTGCTTGCACCACTGGCTCTGCTTGGGAACCACTCACTTCCTCCACCATGTCCCTGCCGATCTGTTTCTATTAACTTCCAGGCCCTTCTTTAAGATGTAATGCATGAAATGAACCATCCAACCAATACTACACATCAGCGGTGCTCAACTTCTGGCTGGCAGGACTGTGTCATGACCCACCCTACACTGTCCCCATGCAGGATCTGGCTGGTTGAGCATTGGTGCATTAAACAAATAAGTGCCTAAATAACTCGTGAAGGAAAAGGATGGGTGACCCAATTCCAGTGAGCACGTCTTCTGCTGTGCTCTGGACCCCGGGGCTAAGGGCGCCTCTGCTGAGTAGTTGCTCCCACACAACAGAGCAGCAAACATGATGGTCTCCTCTTCCAGGGGTGTTTCTCACACACAAGCTATGTCTTGTAGTGGACGCCCCATGCAGGGTGTTGGGCCGGGCCCCACTACAGGGATGCATCCCACAAACTTCATGATGTGCGTAGATGAAAAACCTAACGAGTGTTATCGTCATGCCATTCTCTGATTCTTGCACACCTTTATCCCTTGCAGCAAGCAGGTCGCCCTGGGGTGGCCTGAAAGTCCACGTTCTTAATTATGGACCAAAATATGTGCATGTGCCCATAAATGCACTAGATGCAACCAGTGGCACTCTCTTGCTAATTACAATTAGTGTTTCTGAGAGGCCCATAAAGCTACTGCACCCCCAGAGGAGACAAAGCACATCTGTACACAGCACAAACAAGCTATCTGAGGAAATCTGTTACCCTTCTGATTAATTACCGAAACCCAAGGGGAGAATTGCCTATTGCTCTTGGCTCATTTTCAGAGCATATAGCACCAACCCTGGAGCCTGATGGGTTTTGAATCACCCAGGTAATTCGAGACTGCTCTGACATAACAATTCTGCCTGATGGCACTTGAGCTTCGGCGCGTTCACAGCGGGAACAGGGCTGCAGCGTTGTTTGAAGCAGAGCTTCAGTGGGGATTGCCTCAACCATGTGAGCCCAGGCAAGAAACGCTGCCAAGCTGTCGCTGTCACTATCGCTGTAGCACGACTGGCTCCCTGCCGCTGTCCCCATCCTCCTGGATCGGCAGGCTGAAGCACCACATTAAAATGCTGATAGCATTGTTTGGGATGAAAAGCAAAGCACTGACATGCACACCCAAACCAGGAGGCACTGGTCGGGGAGGCTCTTCAGTGGGTTTCTCCATGGAAGAGAATGGTCTGGAGCTAGTTTATCCAGTTCATGACAAGTGGACGCTTACAGCTCCTCTGTCAAAGCTAGGTCATGCACAGGAGTCTTGTAGTTGAGTGTACCCAAGTTAAAGGCCTTAAGTGCAAGCACTTTTAAAGAGGTTAACTAACTAATGAGCAAAGCTGGCATTAGTCCCAACTGGCAGTTGCCTGCCAAGGATGTGGCTGCCTTAGCATTACCTTAGCATCCCTGTATGTGTCCAAATGCTGCTGGAGGCAGGTACAAATTGATGCTCTCTGTACCCAAGTCTCTAGGCTCTCAGCAGGTGTTTGCTTTGGGAGGGGGGTTGGCATAGACCCTTCCAGTGAGGAGCTGTGCAGGAGGCGGAGGGGGCAGGAGGCAGCTCCCACCTGGAGCTGATGCTTGAGAGTCGCAAGTCCTGGGTCCGTTCTTGGCTCTGTGGCCAAACTTGGCTTTCCCATATACATTCCCCTGCCTCAGCACAGGGTGGAGATCCTCATCTCTCTCAAAGGATGAAAGGATCGAAGCAGAGTCTAAGGGCTAAGATTCCTCAGGAGTGACCTGATGCAAAGCCTGAGAAATCAAGGGAAATACCTCATATCAAGCCTCTCTGAACATGCCAGTCATGGTATTAATACCCATGGCAATGCCAAAGGCTTGGTGCCACTGATATCTCCATTGATTCCAACTAGAACAAGGAAAAGGATTCGAAACAGAAAACCTTTTGGTAGTGAAACACTGGAAAAGATTACCCAGAGAAGTTAGGGAGTCTCCATCCTTGGAGATGTTTAAGCCCTGGGTAGACAAAGCCTGGCTGGGATGATGCAGGTGGGGCTGGTCCTGCTTGGAGCAGGGGTTGGAGTAGATGTGACCTCCCGAGCTCCCTTCAACCCTCGTTGTCTGTGATTTTACCATTGCAATCTGGACACTTTGCTTCTCTGACAATCAGCCTTTCAAGTGCTGCTATGAGACTCCTAGCACACGCAGCAGTCAGCACCCTCCAAAAAAGCCAAGCCAGGCGTGCAGCAGCGATTGCTCTGTGCAGAAGCTAGCTCCTGGACCCTTTCTATCCTAGAAGCACTGCACTCAATAAAGCATACAGATCATAAAAAGGTGCCTTCTCTAGAGAGAGGTATTACCCCATGTGAAAGTGGCACTGCCAATCCCTTTTTTTGAAGATGATTTCTACCATGGTTCAAAGATAAATCGTAATTCCCATTCTTAAGCCACACATCCATCCACAGAAGTTACTGGTCTTTCTGCAAGGGGAAAGTCGGCTACAGGCTATGTGCACTGGACTTCACGGACCTGGAGCAAGCCCCGGAGAAGCCTGTACTCATGGGGTGTCCAGCCCAGAGTTGGCAGGTCCCAGAGCACCTGCTAGTGTCCCCTGCCTGTAAGTCACATCAGCGGCCAAACCCCTGGCCCAAGCAGGCTGTAATTCATTCCCAGCTGCCGTGCAGGTGGGGCAAGAAAATCTGTTATTTCTCGCTTCGTTAGCATGGCTCCCTCAGGTCATTTCCTGGCCAGGAGTAACAGTGGTCCCAGTTGATCGGTCTCTTTTCAGGATGGAAAGCACGCTGCTTTCTAGCAGGCTTGTTTTGGGGTCTCACGGCCCCCAGCTGAGAGCAGTCAGAAAATCTTCAAAGGCAGATGATTCCTCCTCGGTCCTCTCCCGGCGTGTCTGGGATATTCCAGGCCTGTCTGCTGCAAGTGAGCTATTAAGAAAACCAAAGAGTCAATCACGAATGCTCAGGAGTGCCAAAGCAACCTGTTCTAGTTATTAACTGCTGCACCATTTCCCCAGAAGAACAGGAAATACAATATTGGAGTCGGGAGCAGAGGAAGAGGGAAATCATGGTGAATCCTTGTGAAGCCATGATATTCTTTTCTGCTGACTTGGAAGATCGTCCATCCTGTTGTGAATATTGTTCCCAGGCACCTGCATGTGTGCACAAGCACCCAGCCCTGCAGCAGCATGGAAGACTTGTCCTCCCTCCATCGTGAGCGGTGTTGGACAAGGAGGGGGACAAGTCAGAGCTGCAGTGGAGAGCGGTGTTTGCTTTCAGTGGAAATAGAAAGGAAATGGTGGTGGTAGATGACAGAACCAGGTGTTTTCTCTGCGGATGTAGTAATGGCCGCAGGCTGCAGCAGGGGAATTTAGGCTGGAGATTTAGGAGGATCTTTCTAACTATGAGGGTGATCAGGCATTGCAACAGGCTGCCTTAAGTTGTGGTATCTCCATCCGTTGAAGTCTGCAGACACTTGGGCAGACTGGGAAGGTTTAGTAGAGGTGAGTCTACCTTGAGCAGCGGGCTGGACTCGATGAACCTGTGACGTTCCCTTGCAGCCCAACTTCTGTATGATCCCATGATCTCTTCTGCAGCAGTTAGACAGCACAGACTCCTATGAAGGCAGAATACCCTTGTCAGAGGTAAAGCTTGCAGGCATGCCTCCGGTGCCAATATCTGCCTCCGTCCTAGCCTAGGTGGCTAGAGGCTTACCTCCACCGCCCTGCACTTTGCACAAGTCGTGCTTCTATGCTGCTGTGACTCATGGCAGGTCCAGGGCCAGTGCACACCAGCCCTCAGGAACAGGGCCCTGCCCGAAGGTTTGTCCATCCTGCTCCGGCACTGCAGATTTTGGGGGTCAGCAGAGATCCTGTTTTTTCAAGGGATAAAGTATCTGCCATGTCCCTCGATCTATTGCCGCTGTGGTTAATTAGCCCTGTTGTAAAATGTTTGCACCTTGCTTGCGTGTTGTTTCTGGTTTCAGGTTGCACCTGCCGAGCCCATGTCCCTTTGTCCCCTTGTAAACGTCTCTGCACCCTGATCAAGGGGCCCCTTGACTTTCTTGTCAATGAGCTAAACAGATGCATCTCCTTACGGCTCACCCTGCAAGGCCTTCAGTCATGTTCAGCACTCTTCTCTGATCCCATTCCCGGCTTTCATCCTCCCTTTGAATGCAACAGTATCCACTATTATTCTCCACAATGCCACTTAGAGGTAAGAACACCTTCCAGCTCCTCCCTGATGTTTCCTGTTGGTTTGACTACATTAGCCCCTTGTGCCAGGGCTTCAAACCATGTCTGTCACCGTTGGTGCATGGACACAATTTTGAACTAGACAGTAAGGAAGGCTGTAAAGCTCATTTGACAAGTTTCTATGAGCCCATGTTGCTTGACATCGATTATATTCCTATTCCCATCTCTGCTGGGCCATCATTTTGAATATTTAAGGATATCTGACCTACTGTTGCCAGGTTGTCTTTTTGCAAATAGTGGTGCAGTGCTGGGGAAGAGAGAGCGCTAGGGGTGAATGGGAATTGAGGAAGGTAAGCGTGAAGGGGGAAGAGCCCATGTGTTCTCTGTTAACCAGCTGTTTCAGAAAAAGGAGAGCCCCAGTAAATAGCAATTCATAGCGTAAGCCTCACGCATGTGCACAACCGTCCTTCTCCACGTTCCAATAATTACTTGCAACTCGTTTTCCTTTATTATAACATTGTCAATGAGTGGGACTGTTTTTTGTTGTGTTTGTTTTTTTTTTCCCCCTGCACTAAATATATCTTTGTAGAAATTTGGCAAGTGGATAAATACAGTGATGATGTAAGTTATTTACTGGGTTGTTTCCAGATCACACAGTAGAATTACTACCAGCAGATTTACTACAGAGCTCCCTTTGTTTATAATATAATGGAGTTGTCAGGTATTTTACAACACATTTATTACAATACCTCGGTGTACTTCATAGGCGGCAGAAAACAGCTCAGAGCAAGAACCCAGGTGTTTTCTTTTATGGTAAATTGTTGAATTCTCTTCCTATCTTTATTCATTGTTAATTTCTCTTAGTTCTTGCCTCCGTCTGTCTTGAAAGAGTTTTACAAAGGAAAGGTCACACTGAAATTTCTTTCCCTATTTGCTTCTAATGCTTAGTGTTTGCTTATCTTTCCTGGAGTCTTTTCTGAACCATTTTCTTCTAACAGAGTCTGTTCTGTACAATATCAGTCACTCAAGGCAGTAGCTTTATAAACTCCTGTTTCCAGATATTGCTTTTACCTCCTCTCCCTCCTCTTGAATTAAATTTCAGCACACAGCTGCTATCAAAGCTGCTCAAGAGTCTGGGGTGCTATTTAAAGGAGAGAAAAAGAAGGGAACCTACGTGGCAAAGCTGCTGAGCTTTTAAGTGACGTTATTGAGACCCGCTGTCAGGCACCAACTGCAGCACGGAGGGATGCTGGGCATGAGGGCGCATCCTCGGGGAAGGGCTCTGCCACCTCCCAGGCTCTTCCTCCTTCCAAGGGGGAAGGGGCTCTGGGTCCACAGCTGCACCCTGAACACCAGGCTTTCAGGACTTTCCTGCCTCAGCTCCCCTTTGTACACTGAAGTTTTACTGCAGGAAGGTGGATTTCTGCATGAAAGCAGATGCTGGGATGGGGATGGCTGGTGATATACACCCCTGTTCTCTTGATCTCATTCTTCCAGGGGCAAGGCTTGCTCTGGTCCATGCAAGTAGCTGGCACTCCTCCCATACACCTTGCACAGAGAGTCACAGAGCCGCACAGAAGTTCAAAGCTGGAAGGGGCCTCGGGAGATCATCGGGTCCAGGCCCCTGCTTTTGGCAGGAAAGACCGCTGTGGTCAAGTAACCCAATGAGGTGTGAGTCCAGGCTCCTTTGGAAGATCTCCAGGGTAGGTGCCTGCACCACCCCGCTGGGAGCCTATTCCAGAGTCTGGTCACACAAACTATGAAGAAGTTTTTCTTTATATCTAGTTTGAAACTTTCTAGGAGTTTATGACCTTCTCTGGACTCTCTCAAGCATCTCCACATCCCTCGTGAAGTGCAGCACCCAGAACTGGATGCCGTGCTCCAGCTGCGGTCTCCCCAGGGCCGAGCAGAGCGGGAGATTCACTTCCTGAGGTTTCCTTGAGATGCATCAGTTGATGCACGCCAGCGTATTGTTTGCAGCTAACTGTAGCATCACACTGGTGGCTCATATTGATTTTATGGTCAATTATGACCCCCAGGTCCCTTTCGGCTGTGGTGCTAGTCCTTCATGCAGACCTTGGAAAACGGTCTAATCCTCTAACATGCAGGACATGACCACATTATCTGCAGGCCGTTGGGGAAGATGGCATGCTGCACAGAGCAATAAGGATGGAAAGAGATTATTTTTTATAGGGAGCTGAGTGGCAGAGTGAGGGGTTTTCTTTAAAATAATTTATTGCAACACAGCCAGGACATTTTGTAGTGTTCGGGTGTGGGCGTGCAGGGCATGCAGAGCTGTCTGTCAGCATTGTTTGATTATTTAAATAGAAACGTCAGAGGAGCTAGGCTGTCAATTGGTATTGCTGTGATGCCTATTCTTTTCAACCCTGGATGCTTTACAGCCCATGTTGTGACCTCTCCCGTGTAACCTAGGGCAGCGCTGTTATTGGGATGGGGAACAAAGGAGCATGAAGGACGTGTCCGAGATCACAAAGGCCGTCCACGACAGAGTGGGGAACTGGACCCAGCGCGCTCACCTCAGCCTAGCCGCGGCTGCCAGCGAACTGAAAAGCAGCGTCTTATTTTCCAGCCCTTCTAGCAGCAGAAGGTTGTTTCTCCAACGGCCCTGTCCCTGCGGTGAGCTGAAAGCTTGCTTCTGCTGCCACGGGAGTCGATGACAAACTTCTGCTAACTCCCGGTGGAGCGGGCTTGCACCCTCTGTGCACCGGGCATGGTGGAGCCATTACGTCCTTCCACAATGGTCACAATGGTGCATAATGCAGTCTGCACTGGCGGTTCCCCGCTCAACTCCATGCAGCTTGGAGTGAACCTCAGATGCTGTCACGACTCACCAGGAACAAGCCTTCATTCTGCTTCAGGTGCTCCAGAAACACCCGTCGTTCCTAGCCACAGGAGATATTAGATGCAAGCATTTTGCAGCACAAGCTTTGCCAGGCAGATGAGACAAGCTCCCTAAACGAGCAGCTGAGAGAGATGTCACTGGGGCTCAGATGCAAATTGACCGGCCTCCAGGCTACGTTACATCTCTCAGGAGTCCAAGCTTCACTTTTTTGGTAGCGTGTGTTGCCGGACCCCATCAGTCCTGCTGAGCAGGGAGAAAATGGACTTGTTTTCACTGTCTCTGGTCAAAGTCTACCCGGTCATTGGGCTACTGTGGTTAATGCATACTGGTTTCTCTAGCCAGCCATGCACCGTCGGGCAACATAGCTTCACCGTGTCTCTTGGGCTCTGATTCCCCAGCTTGAATGTCCAGTTACTGGTTTGCAGCGGGGCGAGCTGGAGACAGCCTGCAACCCCGGTCCCACGTAGGCTTCTGGGGCCAGGGCAAGATGCAGTAGTAGCTCTGACCTTGTGCCTCACCTGCAGTCAGATCACAGTGGTATAAATCCAGTGCAAGCTGGGAATTGGATGAGATGTAATATGTCCATAATGTGTGTGGATGGCAGGAAAAGATAAGGAACCCAATCCTTCTGTGATAGGAGGGGATATCAGGAGCATTGCAGCTGAGATCAGAAGAGATGGACTGCAAGAAGGAGGTCCAGTATATTCTGGTGGTATAAATATCCATGTGTTGTAGTGCTTGTGTACTGGCTCCCAAGAGTTTGGGTTTATTCCTCTCACCATCGGAGACAGGAGAAGTCCACAGCAAATAAAGCACAGCCGTGAGAAAGGTGTAAGGAAGAAGACGGTGACATCCCAAAGCACCAGCAGGAGACGACTGGTCCAGAACAGCTCCTGATGCTCTGGTGAAACATCAGCATACATCTCACCGGCTCCTGAAGTGCAGCCTGCTGGGTCAGGGGTAGACGAGGAGAGAAGACTTTACAGAACAAAGAAATAGGAAAGGGCATGGGTGGATCTAGGATTTTGAAAAGCGGGGTGCAAAAGATATGGTGCATCATCACATATAACACGAGACATATTTTTCTCCAGTTAAAAATAAACTAGAAGCTTCACTCATATGCTAAGGGTTTAGCAGTGTGTTATTCAGTCTAAGATTGAAGCAAAGACGCAAAGACAACTTTAGCTTCATTGCAATGAGTTAAAAGTAGTCTGCAGGGCTGTGAAGTAGGAGCTTCGTTAGCAGGAGTGGCTAACAGATGGCAGAACAAAGGATTGGTGGACCACCATAACCACTGAAAAAAAGAGAAGACTTTGGGGCCTCTGGCTCTTCTTGGACCGCCCTCACCCCTGCTCAGAGCCTCGAGCACCGTTGCGTGCTCCTGGGGGCTTTGGTTTCTTCTCAGGGTTGGAGGCCTGGACCTTGCACGGCTCTGGGGCTTGGTCCGCTCCCAGACCCTCCGCGCAGCGTCTCCTGCACTGGGCTCCCAGTCTCGTGCCAGGAGTTGTAACCCCGGTCGGATGGCTCCCTGTCTCGCTGGCTCTGTGCACCAGGCTGCATACTGGGAGCCCTGGCTGCACACCAGGGGCTGCAGACCTGAGCATCATGCTCCCAGGGTCTGGCTCCATGCACCGTGCCGTGCACCGGGAGCCCTGGCTGCACACCAGGGGTTGCAGACCCAAACCTCGTGCTCCCAGGGTCTGGCTCTGTGCTCACATGAGGAGTCTTTAGGGCTCTTCAGGGCACTAGGTCCACCTGCTGGGCAGCTCTCCCCAGCTCTTCTTCTGCCCCGCTCTCTTCTCTGTCCCCGGATGCATCTTCCCCTTGTGCTGGGCGCGCTGCTCCTTTTGTTCTCTCCAGAGACTCTGCCCGGGAGTGCTACCACACCTCACAATGCAGGCTTCAACCAGGTCCGTGACTCCTCGCACCCCCACCCGGGGGCTGAGGCAGGGAAAGCCCCTCCCAGCCATTACCTGATTGGTGGATGTGCTCCACCATTGCACCCATTGCTCCTTGTCCTGTCATCTGCCCCCACTGAGGACAGTCCAGCTCCCTCTTCTTTGCAGCCCCCCAGCAGGGAGGTGAAGGCTGCTATTCAATCCCCCTCGGTCTTCCCTTCTCCAGACTAAATCAGCCCATTTCCCTCACCTGTCCCCCAGCCCTCCGACCATTTTTGATGCCCTCCACTGGACTCTCTCCAACTTGCCCACATCCTTTCTGTAGTGGGGGGGACACAGCTGGACACAGGACTCCAGATGTGGCCTCCCCAGTGCTGAATAGAGGGAAGAATCACTGTCCTCGATCTGCTGGCAATGCTCCCACCAATGCAGCCCAGGATGCTGTTATCCTTCCTGGCCCCAAGGGCACACTGCTGGCTCCTGTTCAGCTTCTTGCCCCCATCACCCCCAGTTCCTTTATGCAGAGCTGCTGCCCAGCCCGTCACCCCCAGCCTGCACCGAAGTAAGGCAAGAAGGGCTGTGCATGTGAGGGCAATTCTGGTTCCCGAAGGGCTTGGAGATTTCAGCATCAGCTGCATCCAAATAGAAAACAAACCCCACAAATGCTGAAATTCTCTGGAAAGGAGAAACAAAGCTAACCAACTAACCCACACACACATTCACACACACATGCACACACACACTGGTGGGGTGGAGCCAGAGGGTTTTGTATGGATGACACTGAAACCTTTTTCACTTTCTTTGTTCATTTTTCATCATTGTATAGCTAGCAAAAGGTTCTTGGGCCACTGGTCCCTTTGCACCTGGTCTCTAAACTGAGCCTAGTGCGTGTGATTGGACCTATTCTTGGGATGAGACTCTATAATAATGTAAGTTCACTATTGTCCTTTCTTAAATTTGGCTCCTTAAGCAAATCTCATGACCCAGTGACCACAGGGGGAATCTTCACCAGCCCAGGACACATCTGAACTGCACATAAATGCTGTGAGCTGAACACACACTTCTCCCTGGCAGATGCAGCCTTTTGATATTTGGATTGTGATGTGATGGCACTGGGACGTGGCATCCCAGTGCAAATGCCGTCAGTTCCTTATTCAGTATGGATACTAACTCAAGGGTCACGTCTTAGCTTTGGCCTCTGAAAGGAGTTCAGGAGTGTGTCTGAAGTCACCTAAACCTGTGGTTAACAGAACAATCTTTCTTTTTCCCTTCAAACATACCTACACATCTCATTGTCTCTATCCAAAGTGCGTGTCCCATCCTCTGTCCTCGTCCCCTACCAGGATTTACGGCAGTGAGGTCAACTCCCAATGCTACGTGCAAGAAACACACCCCCATTGTCAGGACCCAGGTGACGAGTCCTGTAACAGTGTCTAAGTAGAAAAAAGTGGTAGTGCCTGGCTCTGTGCTGGATCTCACAAGTGCTGGAATCACATCAATTTTCATCATGGTTAAGCGGCTAATGTGCTATCGGTGTGTTTTCTTGTCCCCGAGGAGGCTCCTTTCTGCTGTGGCTGGGAGGACTTTGTTTATTGGTACACGCTTCGAACTAATCTCGCCCACAAGCTCCTTTCTCAAATCATGTGTGAATTCTTCATGGCAAAAATTACAGCTGCCTCCAGTGATTCTGTCCTTGAAAGTGTCCTTAACCTGCCACTGGAAATGGTGCATTATATTATAGTTAGCCGCATTGCATTAACCTTGTTCCTAGTTACACCCTTCATTTTCAGCTGCTCGGGATTTCGCATCCAAACTGCTGATGCTGAAGAGTAGCATGTGCTAACAACCAGTTATTGGGGAACACTATTTCCTTTTCTTTTGCAGCAGCCAGACAATGTGTAATTAAATAGAGTTTAAATGGGAAACATTCATTTCTAGACAAATGGATAATAAAGAGAAAACTCTTGAATATATATGTCTATAGTTGCACTTCAGTAGCACAGGATCTTTGCACCCAGTTGGAAATAGCAGTACTTTTCCCAAGGGCAGCCTCACTTTGGATGTGCCTAGATGAGATGCTTACTGTGCAGTAGCTCGTTACTACTGTGCAGTAGCATCAAGGGGCACGAACCGTCACGTGATGCTATTGCACAGTAGTAACGGGCTCCTGCACAGTAAGCATCACCAGGCAACTGTGCCAGGACACTACTGTGCAGGAACACTTGTTACTACACAGTCATTTAGTACTCCGTTATGCAAATCCTAAATGACTTGCAGTAACAACTATTTACAATTAGTCACAACTAGTACCAACAGCACAGTGGACATCTCATGTAGACGTGCCCTTTGAGACCTACAGATGTGAACTATTTCAGGTGTAAAGACTAGACATTTACACTTCACGAGGAAGAAAAGATTTATTTTCCAGTGAGCTATTTTGTCTCTCTTTAAGTAGAAATTATGACATTAGTACATGTTTTCCAGCCTTTTCAGTGATTCTGCTGTCTTGTTTCAGCATTTTGCGATGACGTTGAAATCCATTGGAAGGGCTGGCATAAGAGTAAACTGATCTTACTGAGCGTAGAGCAGTGAGGAAGCTGCATACGCTGTTTTTCATGGGCATTAGTTACCTGTATAAAGATTAAACTCTAATAAGCAACTCCATTGGGTCCTTAACCCCATCTTTTCTGTGCAATTATCACCCAGATAACTATTGCCTGTCCTTTCTGCACCCACATTTAAACTGGTTCTGCAACTGAATTGAGTTTGCATTGTTTCGGGTGTAAGATGCCAAACTAAGAGTTACAAATACCGCCCAGTCCTCAATTCACCGCCAGCACCTGGCTGACAATTCAGGGCAGTAGCGAAGAAGAACCAAGCACATAACCGGTCGAGTGAGGGCACAGATACTCTTAATTGTAAATATTACAGATGACAAGTCGCAGATGTGCTTAAGGGAACGATTCTTCATAAACAGCTAGAGCCATTTTGTTTTCATGAAGGCCTTCATTTTTAAATGAAGACAATTCCTTTGAGAAGAATAAAACAAGCTTGTTAGCACTTACATCTGGTTTGCCAGTCTCACTGGGGGTTCATGATAAATTTATTCTTGTCAGAGAGAGTGCCACTCTCCAATAGCCGTGGGGCTTTGACTACATGAAATACACCTTACACCAACTTCTGTTTGCCTCCAGAGTTGGCCAAGGTTCACTGAAGGGGCTGGGAAGTATTCCTATATAGCCATGGCCAAATTTTGTCCTAATAGTCTAAGTATGCACTCCTTCCTGCATGTCAGGAAATGCTGAATGCTGCATGTGCACAAATCTAAATGGAGACAAATATTTGCATAGGCCTGTTACATAATTGCAAACTGGTCAAATAATTGCTATAATTGTAAATATGAGCAATAATAAAAAAAAAAAAATCTGTACAGGTAAAAAAAACAAAAACAACCAAACAATCACCTCCCCCCCCCCAAAAAAAAATATCCAACTAAATTTGGCTCCTCCTTTTACAAAGATGGCCCTAAAAGTACATTGCAAAATTCAAGATAATGCATTTATTGGTGTCAGCCAAACTTCCTCAAGAATCGGTTAAGAAAGAAAGAAAGAAAGCAGCTTTCAGATAAATAAAAGTGAATACAGGATCTTTGAAGAAACACCAAAGACAGTGAAGTCACGTGGCTGTTTGCTAGACCTCTGTAGGTGTTTACTTTGTGATTTGCATCAGTTAATGGAAATTTACTACTATATAATCAGTGAGAATGTTTTCATTGTAAATGCACTGTTATTACAAATTCATTTGGTATTCATCGTAATATCACTGACCATAACGAACTGATTTGGTATTCATTTGGGTGTCATATGTGTGTTCCATATTTCCACAAGAGCGCTATTGTAATTCAACAGTAGTTTTTAGTAGTTAATATAGAAATGAAATAATTCCATCTAGGCCTTCATTTCAAATTTGGAAAGATGCAATCATCGTATTTCAGTACCTCCACACAGCTCTGTTGGGCAAGATGTTGCAGCATTATGCACATTTTGTTCAAGGTCAATGAGTTAAACACAACCTGGTTAATTAACACAGTAATCTGGAGTTCCTGAAAGTAGTCTGGCTGTCTGATTTCCAACCTGCAGTTTGGAGCATGGGGACTTCCAGAAAGACGTTTCCATTAGAAGTGCACATCCACGCGTCTGTCCCGGAGATGCAACTCATCCTTTGCCTTCCCCATGTCCTTCTGGTCATGTACTGAAATGAAGCCCCTGACACAGACTCCACTTCTCCAGACTTCACATCCTCTGGCTCTGAGGCTTGAGAGCAGTTTCTGGGGGAATCCAAGGAGTCAACACCTCTTGAAGCCCACCGCGGTTATGGCTGGGAGGAAGTGCTGAACGCTGCCTTCAGCCAGCCTTATGCAGGCCAGCCTTGCAGGAGGTGGGTGTGAGGAGTCTCCCAGTAACACCACCTTCCCAAACTCAACACAGTACTGGTCTCAGGCAGGTGCAGGGCTCGCTTGGATCTAATGGCTGTTCTCCCTGGTGAGTCTCACTTATGGAAACCTTTGGAAAAGCCCAGACAGTCTGCTTGGTTAGGCAAGAGCAGGACAGGGCTGACTCCAGACAGACAAAAGCCTCCTGTATTCACATAAAACAAAATACCAGTCATGGCTTGAGAGGCTGCCTGCTCCTGTGGCTGGACTCTCCACGAAACGCTGCCACGTGTCCTGGGACACCACGGTACACTGCACTGGTCTGGGAGAGGAGAAGATACAGGAAGACTATTGCTTGCACATGAAGGATAGCTGCATGCACGGCGCATGGCTAAGCTGCATGCATGGCACATTGCCATAGTCCAGTCCAAACATGAACAACTATAATGAGACGAAAGAAGGGATAGTTTTGTGGCCAGATGCTGACAAATGACTTATTTCCTGGCTGCTGCCGTGGAGATGGTTTGGAAAAGTGTCTCTGCCACATGGGCCGTTCCTCTTTAATTTATAAACAATAGCTGTAAATTGTAATGTTCAGCGTAGATCACAGCCTTCAGCGCATTGAATGGATGCGTCGTGTCTGGAAAGTGGGAACATGGCTGCGAAAATGGAATAGTTTTGCTTTGGGAGATCATCAGGGTCATTCCTGATAGATGGGCTGATGGTCAATAGCTCGTTACCATTGCAATTTTGAATGTGGACAATCCTAGTAGAAGTTGGGACACTAACCCAGTTATAAACTTGCTTTACAAGCAACACACCCTGTAAGCAAAGGTATTGTATTACTGGAAGGACCTGAAGGACCGGAGGCATGGGGGGAGCTTTCCTTCAGGAAATGAACCTGACCCCAAAGTCTCTGAGGGATCCCAAGGGCTGTGATGGAGGCCCGTATTCATGGGTGCAGTGTTTATAACTAGATCCATAACTCTCCTGAGAGCTAAAAGCCCAGGGTGTAAGGTGTAGACTTTCTTTTGGCAAAGTGACGCTCCTTCTTTACCCATCTCGGATCGCAGAAGACTTAAGCTATAAGTCACAGCCCATCGCTAGCATCTGACAAAGTGGACAGTTGCCTATGAAAGCTCTTGCATCTCTGAGCCAAGCCGTCTCTACCGGCCTGCCTTCTCCAGGGCTCGTCAGACAGAAGATCTGGGAGAACGTGAATTTTCTACTGGGAAGATTTTGGAGGGTCAGTATGTTTTCAGGGCTAGGGTGGTTGGACTGCACATCCCAAAGAAGGGTCCGATCCAGGGAGTTTGTACCCCAGGGAGACACCAGATCACTCAGGTCCTAGACCCCAATTGTCTTGGAAGTAGATGGGGTATAAACGTTGGGGCAGTGAACCCAGCCAGGGCTGTACAAACCCATACTGAAGATGGGGAGGACTGTGATAGAGCTTACAGAAGATCCTGCTGGGATGGTGCCCACGTGGACTATTGCAGCAGCCTGGTTTCTGGGGTGTGAGCAGGAAGGCGCTGGCAGCGTGAACAAGAGCTGTCAGCATCCAAACAGCGCTCGAGTGACTATAGCAATCTTCTTGGTTTTAATGTAATGGACCCTGCACTGGGTTTTAAATTTAAATCTGGACCTCATGGAGATTCAGCACATAAGCCTGCATGGGGGTGTATGCCAGCTGATGCATGCTCAGGCTGTTCTAGGAGATTGCTAAAGGCAGAGGTTTTGATTCAGCTGATTACAGGTCGGTTTGTTTTTTAAAGCCACGCAGGTTTGCAGGTTGTGTTTTGGTTTAGGAATAGCGAATCCTACATCCGTGCAGGAAGCTGCCTATAAATAAATCTTTTTTTTCCAGCTGTATGAGTCTAATGGTGTGGTCATCATTTCATGGGCAGTATTCCCTCTGGAGTTAGTAGAAGATTGGGATACCAATAAACGACAGCATTTGGCCCTTGCTGTATCACAACCGAATGACGGGCCGGATTTGGTTCTGAATGATAGTACATCCAACCTAGAGTGATGCCATTAAACTTAGTGGAAGTGCACACTCAGAAGCAGGGCTTGCTTGTATTTCACCATGCATGCTAGGCTTTGTTCTGCCGTTGCCTGATTAGGAAGTATAGGGAATGCTGTGAAAAATACTCCTTCACCACCAATTCTCATGACTTCACTACAAGCCAGAATGTATTTATTAGGCTGACAGTAGAAAGTGAGCCAAGGAACATGAAAAATTGTGCCCACAAGCCTGAGAGCATGCCAGACTTCTCCCGCAAGCAAGAGCAAATGAAGCTTCTGAAAGGGGTAGTAATGTCCTAACATTCAGCATAAAGTAATCATGGCACCAGGGTTTCTTTCCAAATGTGATTTCTCTTGCTCTGGGTTTGAATGTGTGTCATGAGCCTCAGGCTGGACTGATGATTGTGTCAGAGAGATGGAGAGCATTGTGCATTAGGCTTCAAAATATCAGGGCTTTTTGTGTTCCTGTTTCCCAACTGCTTCTATCAAAACCCTGGAACAACTGAAAGGTAAAGAGCGTTAAGGGCAGAGCCACGGGACAGCTTCTTATAGTGCAGTTTTTGCACTGTCGTGAAGACAGCTACCATTCCCTGCATTGGTTTGAAACCCAGAATACCTAAGATGTGACGTCCCTGGCAATATCCACCATAAATAACTGATCTCAAAACTATTGTCCATTTCTGTGGACTTCAGCAGGCCATTGGCTCATAATCCCTGCACATGCAATGCTGTGCATTTTCTCCTTTCCCCCCTATTTATCCTCCCCATCCCTGCAATTCACTGTCCAGTTTTGCAGGACTATAAACAGTCCTCTCCCTAAATGCCTACAAAAGCATGGAAGAGCACACACCAACTGCTGAAACTTCCTTAGCCTGACAAAGGGTTTTTGAACTCGAAAGCTTGCTTAATAACTATTCTCCAACTATTTGGGTTGGTCTAATAAAAGATATCAAATTCACCCAAGGAACCTTGTCTGCCTATGTCCTTAGCCCAACACAGCTACAACCTACATCCCTAGAAAAGCATGTGGCCTGCAAGCCTAGAGTTATATGACTAAGCCTTTATATTAACTGGCTTCAGGGATTTTTACCTATGTGTTGCTAGACTTGCTATTAACCCTGGATGTTCATTTTAATTGAGCAGCTGTTGAGAAAAGCTCTCTTTCACCCACTCCCTGATATCGGTTTTTGACACATATTTTAAATGAGTATCTGTCCGTAGAGACTAATAGACTGGTCACCCCAAGGCTGGACCCCAGGACGGTTTATACTGATTGGGTTTGTAGTCAAAAGCAAGACAGAGCTTTCCACGTGTGCAGAACATGGCAGACTCACTGGGTAACCACTGAAAGCATATTACAGAAAGGATGTGGACACATTGGAGAGAGTCCAGTGGAGAGCAATGAAAATGGTTGGGGGACTGGGCACAGGACTGGTGAGGAGAGGCTGAGGGAACTGGGCTGATTTAGTCTGCAGAAGAGAAGACCAAGGGAGGATTTGACAGCGGCCTTCACCTCCCTGCAGGGGGGCTGCAAAGAGGATGGAGCTGACTGTCCTCAGTGGGGGCAGATGATAGAAGGAGCAATGGGCTCAAGCTGCAGCAAGGGAAGTTGAGGTTGGATATTAGGAAAAACCTTCTCACTAGGAGGGTGGTGAAGCAGTGGACCAGGCTCCTCAGAGAAGTGATAGCGTCTCCATCCTTGGAGGTGTTGAAGACCCGGGTAGACAAAGCCCTGGCTGGGATGATGTAGTTGGGACTGGTCCTGCTTGGAGCAGGGGGTTGGACTAGATGTGACCTCCTGAGATCCCTTCCACCCTCTTTTTCTGTGATTCTGTTGTTTCTAACAGAAATATCAACTCCATTGATTCCAGCATGTCCCAGCTTATCCTGGATGATGTTCAAGGCCCGGATCTTGATCTACGAAGTCATCAGTTGGTTAGCTCCTGGATATATTAGACAACATCTCTCCTTCCATGGCACATCAGGAAAACTGCCCTCTATTGGACCAGTGCAAAGCCCAGGCAGAGACAGCTGAAACCCAGAGATTAAAACATTTGAAGTTGAGGTGGTTTGTTTGAGGAGTGAGCTGCTAGAAGAAGTGAGCTGAGAGGGGACTCAAAGACCCAGCCCAACTACTGGTAATGTTTTCCACCTATGACCAATATATTGAAGAAAAGCTTGCATCCCTCCTACCAGAACAACGAGGAAAGAGCTGGAGCCCCAGGGGTTTGGTTTTGGATGCTGCCTGCAGGTCAAATGTCGCCATGTTGCTTTGATTGTCAAGGAGTCATAGAAATAAATGCAACATGCCTGTCAGGCTAAGTCACTTGGTAGTAAATGTGGCATTTTGCTTGGCCTTGAGTAAGTGGAGGTGGATGCTGATGTGCTCCGCGCTGCTGGGACCGTAAGGAAGGGCTGTGCAGGGGGAACGGATTGGCTGCATCGTCGTCTGGTCCCTTCTGATCGCAGAGAGGGCAGCTGCAGTCTTTGGAAGTGGAGAGAGAAGAGGAACGTGCGTGTGAGAGGGCTGGTATCACCACAACGTAAGTGTGAAACCCACAGCAGTCAAGGTGCACAGCTGCCTTTGCTCCCCATAGAGTCCAACCTGTGCTGCTTTCACAGTCTGGCTGGAGGAGTCCCAAATGCTCTGAGTTTCCAAGATTTATAAATGCAATTTATAAATGCAGCCCACCACCTTCCATACATTCAACCTCAGCAGAAGCCTGAGCTGACAGTCACTCTTTCCCTTGCTTTCAGGAAGGAAAGCCTTGGCTCCCTCTGTGGTGCTTTCTCCAGCTCATTGTTTCTGAGAGTCTGCCAGTGCCTCCGTGGTAAGTGTGCATCTCTTGCAGTGAAGTGTCTTCCCTTCATTTGTTTTGGATTGTTTGTTTCCCATTCACTTTGGCTGGATTTCAAGGTTAAAAAATAATATCACTTTTTTGTGCCAAGAAAGTTGAAAGTAATTGGACAGCAAGAGGATAAAACCTATCACCGTAGAATGGAAGAAATATTTCAGCAAGGTATATAACTACCAGTTTCTAAATGAGTTATGAGGCTTGCAACACAAGAGTGGATATGTTACTTATAGTCAGAGCCAATAAATATCGGTAGCAATTCTTTTCCTTCACTCTGCGTTAATCTAGAAACAAGAAGCAACCTCCATATAAATCTTCAGGTGCTCAAGTAATATGCAATATAAGTTTACAGACAGCTTAAAAGTTACCTCCATTTGTGAGCATGATGCGACATACAGTCCAGATGGAAAGCTGTGGTGAAGCCCAGCCCATGGGTAAGCACCACTTCTCTGATGCAATCACCTCTAGTAACATCCAACATCCTATCCACAGAGGAGGGCTTCTGTGAATTTTGCTTTGCAGTTTTCCAAATATCCGGTCACTCAGAGCAGACAAGGTACTTCCTTGGGGCCAAGAAAACCTGAGATAAATTGCTTTAGGCTCGCATGGAGATCCAAAGGTTTCCTGAAGTCTTGTTGGGATTTGCCAGCAATACAGACCTCAGAAGACTTGCAAAGGGGACTGGCCTCAGTTCCTACCCGCTCCGGCAGGCCCTTGCTGCTGCCTCTTGCACGATGCCATCCAAGAACCTCCTAAGCTTGGCAGAAGAAGGTGTCCCTTCCTGCAGGTCGCAGGAGGCCTTTAGGAGGAGCCCTGGCTCAGGATAGAGGATCGGGGTTCAGGAGCTTGTGAAGGCTCGTGGGCCGAGGGACTTGCAGATAAACTGGTCTATTCTTGTTAGGAAACCTGCCTGCCAAGGGCTTATGTCTGAGGCAGGAATACCTGGGTACCATCTTCTGTCCGGAAAAGTGAAGCCATGTAATGTTCAGAGTCTGTTTTGACCAAAATATTGTTTATAGATCTGATTCTTTAAAAGAAAGACCCAAGGATTTCCCTGACTGTTTGATGTGCTGTCTGAATTTCAACTCATTGACAGAATTTGAAGCTGTGCAGTAAATCTCACCTGGGAGAGTCCAGCAAACTGTGGCTTGTTTTGATTTTGTTTTTAAGCTGTCTTCTGATTTCTACTTTTGACACAAAGGAGCCAAAAACAAGGAGAAAATGACTGAGTGAATACCCAAGCGCCTTTGCATCACAAAAGTACTAGCGCCTCTTTGCCCACAGCCTGTTGTGTATTTATGATTGCTCAAGGATAGTTTATCTACTCTACCACAGACAAGGAAATGGAAACATCATGCATACTTGACTGTGAGTGTTGTATACGTGTAAGCCCAATTCTCCCGACAGGTATGGAGTGGAGAAAATGCGTTTCATCGTGTGGATTTTCAAGGGAACAGGAAGCAAATTCAGTGACATGTACTGCATATCTGGAGGATATGAGACCTTTGTTTTCTCAGCTTGTCCTCCTCTTTGTTCTGAAGCTTCTGTTGAGCCTGGCTGGAAAACATTTCTATTATGCAAAAAAAAAAAAAAAATCCAGGTTTCAAACATTTTCATTCTGCTATAGAAGAAAAATGAGATCTTCTGATAGTATGCTTGTGATGCTTTTCTGTCACATTTGGTTGTCTTTGTGGCAGAAAGCCACCTTTGTCTCTCCCCAAAGTCTCTGCTCTGTGACAATTGTGATGAGGATGGGCTCAGCAGAGGACACATCCTTACCCCATCTCTTTGGGTAACCTGAGCTGGACACGTTCCTGATGGAGGGGGGAAACCTGCTCCCTCTGCCTACATGGCTGGCATCACATACGTGAGTGAGGGGCTTCCTTCCTGGTGGGCTAAAGTCTGCCTGGCAACTAGAGATGTATTTCAAATTGGTTGGCTGACAGCCAACAGCTGCTGACCTCCTTTGGACCAGGAAAATGAGGTCATAAAGGCTATATAAGTTAAGGACTGCCAGGAGGAGGGGATGGCAGCCCTGAGGGATACTCAGGAACAAAGAAGAGCTGAACCATCTGAAACTTGCTTTACCTCTCAAAACTCATGATCAAGGAACTGCCTGCCTCCAGAGGGATTCTCCAGCTGCCTCTGGATGATACTTGTGAGTAAGCTAACTGAGATCCAACTAGATATATAGCTTGCAGTAACTCAGATGCGAGATCAAAGGCTACCGCAGCCACAGCAGTTTGCTCTATGGGATTTCTCTGATATTGCTCTACCCTGGACCCTATTCTAACCCTACCCTCTGTAACCAATAAAGTTCTCCTTTGTACCTAGTGTGGGAAACTTATTGAGGGGTGGGCTTAATTATGCCCAGGAGGCCCCTTGGGTCTGCAGACTAAGGGAGACTATCCTTTTTGGCCCCCGACTTGGGGAAGTGCCCCAAGTTCTTGTATTGGGTCAAGTACCCATAGGACTATTAGGCCTGTGTTTCCCCAAGGACACAGGACCCAGACAGTCCCTTCTCAGGGTGGTGGCACCACAAGTTACCCTGGACTCTGCGGTGGGGCTCGAAAGGGGGTCTGCCAGGGCTTAGGTGCCCCTGGAGAGACAAGTGGAGTCCAGAAGGTGGATGGGCATAGTGAGGTGGGAGGCTCAATGCAGGAGCTCCCCCTACTGGCCCGCCACAGTCTTATCTGTACAGACCATAAACTCTTTGGGGAAAGAATGAGAATTAAAACTAAGAACAATACGCCAAAGTTCTCTTTTCTTCAGATTTTGCATGATGCTAAACTTTGCAAAACATACATGGCCAATAGACCAATCTCAATAATCTTCCCATTACTGCTACTTGGGCTTGGCAGTGCACACCTTCTTCAGATTGGTGACCGTGTTGTTAGGTGAGCAGCCCCCCAGATAGTAGTGTTCTTCAGGAGTAGACAGGTGTGCATTTGGTATCAGCATTCAATACTTGCAAATGTTTTCCTATTTGAACCATTCACTAGGCATGAGACTTTGTCCTTTGCCTAGAAAAGAGACAGTTGTGCACATCTGCCCCGTTGATCAGGAAGCACCTCCTCCTCACCTATAGCCCAGCATTGCCTTACACACTACACAAGCATCCATCTGATAAAGCAACTCCAGGAGCATCCCTGCTATTTACTGGGCTATGAAGCAGGTGTTTCCAGACTAGAAACAGGGGTCACACCAGACAACAACCAACAGGATATGCTGTCTTCAATGTGTGTGTGTCCTGAAACAATTACAAAAGTCCAGATTTGCACCCACCTAGAAAAGGACCCCATGAATTCATTCTGCAGCGTCCCAGCCTGAGTGCGCTATACATGAAGTTGGTTGTAGTTGTGTTGGTCTAAGGACACAGGCAGACAAGGTTCTTTGGGTAAATGTGATATCTCTTATTACACCAACTAAATAGTTGGAAAAACTGTTCTTTGCAAGTATTTGAATACAAATACCCTTCTTCAGACACAGGCAGAAGAAGGGTGTTTGTATCCTGTGTCTGAAGAAGGGTGTTTATGCCCAAAAGCTTGCAAAGGACATTTTTGCAACTACTTAGTTGGTCAAATAAAAGATATCACATTTATCCAAAGACCCTTGTCTGCCTGTAGATGAAGTTGCTTTCAGAGAGTGGGAAATGCAGCATTTTCTGGAAGCCTCAGGCCAAAGGATGCTACTTGTTGACCCATCTGCAAAAGGATCCCTAGCTTTTTGGACTGGGGAGTGAAATGCAGCTAAGCGTGATGCTAGCTTCACAGGTCCCTTGTGTGGTGTTGGCTCCAGAAACTGGCCTACCTTTCCCATGCTGTGTCAATGGGCCGCAATGCTTTTGGGAAGACTTTGGTCTTTTGTTCATTGCTAAACATGTGCTATGAGTTCAAGGGCAGACACGATCCTTTGGTTAAATCCAATATCTTTTATTAGACCACCTAAAATAGTTGGAAAAATTCTTCTTTGCAAGATTTTGGGTACAAACACCCTTCTTCAGGCAGAGGAAGCATCTTTAGTTGTTGTGTGCTCTTCCAGAATGGGATAGAAGCCAGTATGCAAGAATGCTGGTCAGTGAAAATGCAAATGTGTGGCAGACAATGGGTGAGAAACAGGTTGTAAATGGTGATCTGGTCATAAAATGTAGCTAGTACGATGTAGATAGGTCACCTGGGGCTATTGGGTGTTAGGCAGGTTATAATATGTCATAACTCCAATGTCTATATTTAGTCATGATTTTTTGTATCCAATAGATTTATGACATGAAGTTCATTGGCTCGTCTAAGAAAGGTGTTTTGTACATTCCCTTTGAGGATTAGAACTGAGATATTGGAGAAAAAAAGTGGTTGTCCTGTGAGAAATGTGCACTCACAGGCCATCGGGTATTTTTGTCTTTGATAGATTTTTGGTGTGCATTCATTCTGGTGCGTAGTTATTGTTTGGTTTCTCCTGCCTATTTTCCATCAAGGCATTTGGTGCACTAGATGAGCTATATAACATTTCTGGAGGTGCAGGTGTGAAATCCAGGAATGCTGATGGTTCTGTTGTGGGATGTAGTTATTGTGGGAGTGGTGGAGAAGTGTTAGCACGTTTTGCATTTCTTGTCCTGACATGGTCTGGATCCATTCGTTGTGCTTTGGGCCTTAGGACGTTTGCTTCTGGTGATGAAGTTGGTGAGGTTCAGTGCTTGTTTAAAGGCTTGGATGGGTGGTTCTGCAAAGATCGCTTTAAGAATTGGGTCTTCCTCTAGTATGAGCTAAAGGATTATGATACCAGTATGGCACTATGGCACCCTGCCATGTAACTGTGCTGTATTGCCTTTGCCCTTTTATGACTAAGGAAAGGAAAATATCCCTTGCCAAATAAATTGGTGCCGCATTTTCCTCTCTTTGCCCCTTTTTGGTGGGGAAAAACACCTATTTTTAATGCAGAACTAAAGAGAGATTATTTTTCATTTAAAATTCCTCCAAAATATCACAGATTAAGAAAAAAAAAAAAGGAAGTATAGTAAGGCTACGATTATTGTAGGTGAATAGAAAAAGTAGGGAGATGGTAAAAACAATTAAGCCCATGCTGGATTTTTAAATTTTATCTTATTTTATTTTTTTCATTTTTTGACAACGTGGAAATAATTTCAGCTTTATACCCTAGACTTTTTTATTTTTATTTTTATTTTTCTCTTCACTCTGACCACCCCCCACCAATCTCTCTCTTTCCCCTAGTGCATGGAGAAAGAAAGATGGGAGGAAAAGCAATATGTGTGTCCTAGAGAAGCAAATGTTTTCTCTACCTTTAACATTTCCTCTTACTTTTCTTTTCTTTATTTTTTTTTTCTTTTTATGCCATTAGAGGGAGGGAAAAAAAGCAGTGGGCTTAAAAAGAGGACACAGATTGCATTTTTTTTTTCATACTATTTCAAGTGCAGCTAGTTAGATGGATTGGTATAGATATGTTTAAAGTAGTCCGAAGTGTATCAAAACAGGCCATTTTGCCTGATGGAGCTGTATGTCCTTTGCAAACCTCTTATTTAGTTGAAAAACCTTTTAATCAAAACAGTTTTATCAGCTCTATTAAACCAGGTAATTATGGGCTCCTGGTGATGCTGTGGCCAAGAGGGCTGAAGGTATGAGTCCTTGCCTGAACAAATAGGAGTGTTAAGTAACTTCCCCAGGTTATACCAGCCGAGGGACCGGTCTATAAACAGGCCATTAAAAGCCTTTCTAATCTGACGTGTGCCTTTCCTTGAAAAGTTTCCTTTGGACAATTTTTAATTGACTGCTCCTAACTCTGTCCTGTAGAGGCAAATACTCGTATATCACCCTTCATCCACCTTGTGATTTTCTATTTAAAAAGGAGATTTTTTTTTTTTTTTTAGGCTACAAATTTTGCTGTTCCATCCTGAATCACTTCCCAGTTTGAATGCACTCCTATCACTCTGTGTGTTACGTACACCACACGTGTTTCTTTATTACAGTGACCTCCGGGAGTATGTGCATCTTCTTCAGGCGCAGGGATGGGGACGGGCATCTTCCTCTCCCTCGAAGAGCACAGCGTGTCGGTGAGCACACCTGCCTCCTTGCAGACGATCCACCCCGTGGCCCACGGTCCCGGCCTGAAGGAGCCATCTGGACAGCAGACGAGGTAATTTAGTCCTTGGCCTCTCTTGTGTAGTAGGTGCTCCTGGCGCCAGGGACCAGGCTGTGTCATGTGAAGCATGACAAATCAGGGTATTAACCGTAATGATGAATAATCTATGGGACTGAAGCAATAGCGATCAATAAATAATAAGTCTGAGAGCACCAGCACTTTCATGTAGGTCATGGAAAATCTTCCTCCACCCAGACCTCAACTCTTCCTTTCCTTCTCCTGTTGATTTCTCTTATTCTTCTTTGGAGACTAATTGCATTTTATATGGAGCTGCTTTGCTGAGCTTTACATACTGGCTGTTTCTTTGGGGGGTTAAATGCTGAAAAGAGCAGGAATCAGAGCAAATACAGTGCACAGGTAGAAACTCAGTTGCCAGATAGCCGAGAAACTAAGACTGTGTGAGCCTGCATACTAATACGCTATGCTAATGGATCAATTACTTGTCATATTCAAACGGGCAGCGCTTTAATATTTGATGCTGAATGTACTTCCATTGTGTAAATGCTGATGTTGTTTAATGCAGGCATTGGCAGGAAGGTGACTATAATGTCACTACTTAGGGGATGCGCTTCTCTTTCTCAGCTTCTCCACTTTACCACAACCTCCGTTCTCTGGGGTTACCTCACTTCTCTTGTCCGAGCCTTTGGGCAACATCAGAAGTTCAAGGAATTGTTCTGTGGATTTTGAAACTGGTTCACTAATTTATCAATATGAACTCAGAGACGAACTCGCAAATGGTGGGAACATGGTTGGCTCAGTGGACGAGGGGAGGGTTTGTCTAGAAGGAAAAGCAATTCCCTTCTCCAGCATTTTTTTTTCCATTCATTTTCCACCCCCCTGCACCACACACACTATATTTTTAATAAATGCAGGAAAAATCATTTTTTTCTAACTGGAAAAAAGAAAAAAAAAGTATCATAGTGTTACTTTGTTACTTCTCACATTAAAGAGGTAGGAAGTTGACATCTTTCATACATCAAAGATTTGTGATGTGGCCAAATGCTATGCTAAGGGAGAAGATGCAAGTAAAATTAGATATATTTTCTCACTTTTATCTATATCTAAGCTTCAAAGTGGAAATGTTTTTTAAACATGAAAGGTAAATGTACTCATTTTTCAGCTGTCCTTTTTAACTTTTCTACCTTTCCCTGACTGTTTTTTGGGGTTTTTTTCTTCCTGGGGGGAGAAATGAAAAAAATAAAAATAAAAATAAAAAAGCCCTGCAGGTGGATTGGCATTGCCTCTCACTTTTCAATAGGGAATTCTTTCCATTTTAAAATAAAGCAATTTAATAAAGTTCAATTTGAGCAGGGAAAAACGTTTTTAACTAAATCTGTTTTTGACACAAACCCAAAGTGTTTCATCCAGCTCTGCAGCTGGGCTCTCATCAATACACATGTGGTTTGTATTGAACTCTTCTGATTTTCCGGGTGAAGAAAGCCTTGAGCATATGGTGATGCTGGAAGGTGCTAGTGACTCGCCAGCAAGTGGGTCTTGGTTTCAAAGGCATCCTTAAAACCAGTGGGTTTGCCAAGCCTGCTTTCAGCAATCAACTCCCTTTTGCAGTGAAAGCAAATTAGGGATATTGGGGGCTACATCCTAGGGAAGGTCTGGGAGATGCATCTGCCCTGGAGAAAAGCTCAATGGGGTTGTTTGGGGGCAGAAATGTGTGTGCTGGGGGCAGAAAACTGGCCAAAGGAATGAGGGTGACCCTGAGAAGAAGCAAAAATGTGGTGCTTTGCGGGCAGAGCACCTGGAAGAGCACGTGGAGGTTAAGTGAGGAACCCACTCGGTGGTGACTTCTCCTCTTTCTTTCTTGTTTTGTGTGTGAGCTCCCCATCTCTCCGGGAACGAAGAGCTGGCCAGAGAGGAACATGGATGGCTAGCTGTCAGCATCGCAGCCGGCGGCACTGCAGACAGCTGTGAAAGATCCCAGGAGCGGCATCTCTTGACACAGCCCTTTGATAGGGGAGTGTTTTGATTTCCACACAGAGCTTAATACTTCTGAAGCTGCGACACCAGTGCCTCTCCTCCAAGAGGCACCTCAGGGCCTCTCCATATGGGATCCATAAACTCCACATGTCTGACCGTTTAGCAGGTTAACAGCAGCTTTTCCTAACACCTGTGTTGCAGGCATCTTTGCTGGAGGTGGATTGAGGAATTTAACGCACAAGAAACCTGGACATGAAGGTTTTCTTATTGGTTTGCACATCAGCAGCCCTCTGAGATGTCCACAGCATCATTGTCGGCAGATAAAGCATCCGGAGCAAGTCCCTGGGGCTCAGGGTGCAGCGCTAAGAGAGTGACTGGCAGGCCACTGCCTTTCTCTGTGGGCACAGTAGCAGATCCCAGGGCAGTGATGATCTACATTAATTGCAAGAGTTCCCAGAGACTTTTCCGTCAGCGTGGCAGAGGCAGGTTTCTGAGCGCTGGACACCCAGCTCCTCATTGGAAAGAGGCCAGCGGAGGGCAATAAAAACAGTCATGGGGCTACAGGCATGACTGGTGAGGAGAGGTTGAGGGAAATGGGCTGGTTTAGTCTGCAGAAGAGAAGACCGAGGGGGATTGAATAGCAGCCTTCACCTCCCTGCAGGGGGGCTGCAAAGAGGATGGAGCGGGACTGGTCTCAGATGACAGGACAAGAGCAATGGGCTCAATCTGCAGCAAGGGAAGTTTAAGTTGGATATTAGTAAAAATTATCTTCCTAGGGTGCAGGGTGGTGAAGCAGTGGAACAGGCTGCCCGGAGAGGTGGTGGACGCCCAACATCCTTGGGTGTTTTCAATACCGTGGCTGGGATGATGTAGTTGGGGCTGGTCCTGCTTGAAGCAGGGGGTTGGACTAGATGCGACTTCCTGAGGTCCTTTTCAACCCAAATTTTCTATGATTCATCTCAGAAAACTTGACTCTGCACGTTCCCATGGTCCAGCCGTTGCCTTTATTAGTCAAATGTGGAAACACCTCTTTTCTGGAGCCCCCTTCCTGCTCTTCTGTGTTACCTGTACAGACTAACACCGCCTCACCCTCAAGCTCGGGCGCTTGTGTCCACTCCCCTTCCCTCTCCCCTCCTCCCGTGCTGGGCAGTGCCTCATCCTAGTTCATCCAGGAAACCGGATGGAGGTGGCCTTTTGGAGCAAGGCACCGTGCTTGATTGCTCAGGGGCTAATTAAGCGGCTCTACAGGGCTCTCCACCTAGCCCGGTCAAAGTACAAGAGACCCAGCAAGTGAAAGCGCCAATCTTGGGCCCACTTTTAGCAGCACAACCCTGCCTCTGGGACTTCCTCCTCTTCCATGGCAGTGACGGCAGTTTGAAATTTTTCTTTCAGACTTTTTGGGCAATGACTGCTTCAGTCACCAGCCCCTTGAAGGCTAGGATGTCTGCACCTCTGTGCGGGCATCTCCCATCGTGTGATGTGCTGCACGGCGGACAATAGACATCTGTCACTTGCTAGCACGTGCCGCGCTGGACCCAGGGGTAATTCTGAGGGGTTGTTGGTAGCAAATGCTGATTTCCACCCCCACCACGACCACCTCTCTGCCTGTGTCTGCCTGTCTAATAGTAAATATGGGATTAACTCACTGTTCCCTTGGTGCTTTATGCTTTTCTTCCTGCCTTGACCACCTGGGGTCTGACCCTGTACCCAAAATGACAGTGCCCTAACACAGTGGTTGTTAAAACTGATGGGGCTGTGCACTAGCGACGCCGACTTTGTTGTTCTGGTTGTCCCAGTGGATTCACTGGGCAGCTTTAGGTCACTTGTTAACCAACTTTTCTACCTCTTTTCTCACCTCCCCCACTTTTTTGAATGGGGATGAGAGTGCAAGGCAGTGTTGGGCAGGTCTTGTGACAATCAGGTAGTTTAGTTTAATATCCGTGCGCTGCTTTGATCATGCAATGTGCCGAGTATCCTTACTCTGCAGACTCTCCATAAGCAGAGGTGAGAGGATCGGGCCTGCCATCCTCTTTCAGCACAGTCCAGAAAAGCGTGCACTTCCAGCGAAGCAGGAAAAGAGACTATCGGGGTCAGGTCATACGTAAGCCAAAGATATTCAGAGCAGTGCATCTGCTGCTGCCCTAAGGCAGTGACCATTGTATGGGGTTGAGTGTAAAGCAACCGGGGGATAAATGGTCTTGTCTAGTGGTTAGAGCTGTGCTAGAGAGGGGTAAGTCCATGCCAGCAGGCACCAGAGGTCTGAAACCAGGAAGGAGAGGTCAGGAACAAGGAGGCAAGGCAGCAGGTGTCCTTCAATAAGGGCCTTGCTGTCCATCCTGGTCAATGGGCACAATGTACCCGGCTTGACCCATCCTAGCAGGTGGGGCTGGCAGCCAGCGTTCCCGAACACGGAGGCAGCAAACCGCTGCGGTCCACGTTGCACGCGCGCCCCTCGTGCCGCAGCGTTGCAAAGCACCGGCGCCCCAGGTCCAGCATGCAAAGGAGTGCAGCTCCAGAGAAATGAATGCTAATCATTACAAAATTAATTCCTTCAATTAAAATAGTATAATACACTGCTGGAACGCTCGATAGAGTGAATACGAGATAAAATTACTTTACAGTCCAATTAAATCTCAACAAGATTTGCTGAGGATGCGATGGCATTTATTGAATTATCTTTGAACCTCTTATGCAAATCAGAGTTGGACCTGAATGCAGTGGGCTAATTTTGGGCTGTATCTACATGAAGCCGTTGTAATACTTCTAAAAAAAATGGACTGAACTTTCTTTAAGGTTACGGCTTGACAGGAGCCCAGCTCTACATAGAAAGGCACTTGAGGAGGCTGCTGTTCAATCCCCCTTTGTATCTGGAGAACTGATTAAAAGCAAAAGCTTTCAGATAGTCTGTGAATTTCCTGCTTCCCTTGATTTTTAAGGTTAACTTAAACTCTACTGAAGCAATCCTTTAACTTGACATGGAAGCATTTAACTGCAATTTGTAAGTACAACAGATTTTTTTTTTTTAATTGTTCAAGAGCTAGAGAGCTTCATAGCTTCTTTAGAAGAAATTAGCACTTACGAGGCAATTTCTCACCAAACATGTGAGTGGTTTGGATTTCAATGGCCAGGCAAGTTGAGTAAGGTAACTATAATTTAAATGACTTGTGTAAAGAAAGTAATGTGTGGCCTTCTAATAAGTTGTGTTAATCACAAGAAAATAAGATTATACAAAATCAGTGCAGTCATCCTAAAATGTGCTAGTTGGTGGGTCTCAAAAGTGATTATAAATGGGAAGCTATCATCCAAAGGGGAGTAGGATCAGGGCTAAGGCATTCGCTTGCTGGGCTGATGTGTTTTGGATCCACATTTTAAAGTGTTTAAATAACAGCAGGTTGCAGAGGTGGCTGTCCCCCTGGGCAGCAGTGGTGGACCGAGAAGCCTGGCTACTATCAGAGGCGGCGAAGCCAGCTAACAGCTGCGACTACTTCTATTTTTGTGCCCCCACCGCAAATCAGTACCTGAGGCTGCTCCTCTGCTTATCCCCCACACCCCACTTAGTTAGGCTACCATCAGGTTGTTTGATAGCAAAAACCCACCCTGAAAACCCACACAGACGAACACCACACTATTTCTTCTCAGACCAAAACTCTGGTTTTCATTTTTGTCAGTGAAACAGAAGAAAACACCATCTTGGTTGAACTGAAACATTTTGCTTTGGGGCTATTTACCCCTTAAAAATGCTTTTGAAGCTGTAACTAGTACTGGCTCATCTCCATGCTGAACCTCGTTGGTACAGGAGAAAATCTAGCACATTGCATTCATTAGGACCCAGAGCGCCTAAGGCAGGGAGAGGACTGGGATGCTTTGCTGCGTTGGTTATTCTTTCTTTGGAGTTACGGATGTATTTAAACCTGGATGTATGAAATGGAAGTTTTAACACACGTTTTCTAAGCCTCTGGCTTTGTTTCCCCTTAATGCGTTTGATTGTCCCATTATTTAAATGTGTGTGCTTTCTGTAATAGGGCGTTGGCTCTGAAAATATCAGTTGTTGGAGGGCTATTTCTTGATGAATAACGACACTTGGAGAGAGATCTTTACAGGTTCAGGTGTGAGTAATAAAATATTTGATTCAGAAGGGGATATTTTGCTACTCTGCTTCAATAAACAGGAACGTGAACCAAAACGCATGGCCAGCTGTACACAGGCTTGTTGCACATGGGGCTGGCCACGTGCTAGGGAGCGGGGCTGCCCTAGACTGGAGGCAGGGAACAACGGGAGAACAGACTGCAGCTATTTATGAGACTGAAAATTAAGGTAGAGTGTATGTAATACACACCTATGTGAACGTCTGACACGTCATGTATATTATATTTTTTTCTGCGCAGAAGTGCTGTGGAACAGCCGCCGCTTTTCAGAGCACAGGGCTTATTCTCTCAGCTGGAAGCCTGTAGGCTCCTAGGTTTTGACTACTGCCTTGAAGCAGCTAGGGAAGATGAAAAGGAAATGGAGCTTGCACTTCTTTGGGAGACCAGCTATTCCCCTGCTGCAGCTCGGCAAGGGGCCAAAGCCACGGGGGTGGCAGGTGCAAAGTGGATGGGGAAGAGGGTGGTGAGCTCTAGTAGTTGAACAAACATAATCAGGAATGTAGGACAACGAGTCCAGCCTGGGTCAGACATTTCCTCCTGTAGCCACAGATGTAAGTGCTCCCTTTTCTAAGCCAGTATTTCTGTATTAGCATCAACTCTTCCTTGGAGCACCAGAAACCTGTTTTAGGACCATTCAGATATACCTGTTATCCATGAGGAAATGACACATGGGGCCCGAAGACTAAGCAAAGATGGCTCCATGCACAGTTCAGCATGCCATGTGCTGCATATCAACTTTGGCACGTGTCGTTTGCAAAACGCCCTTGTTCTTCAGATGCATTTTCTGTTCCATGATCTGAAATTAGCTCAGTTGCAAATGCCATGAACCGTACCCAGAAAGCAGGTTGTTTTCTTAGGGACTGAATGAAATAGCAGGGCTGTTTGCAGAGCATGAGTCTCTAGTGGCAGCGGTAGGAAAAATGCAGATAGGCAGCTTAAGCGATTTTGAGGCCCTGAGGAAAACACATCCATGTAAAGGTCCCTATTAGAAGTATTATGGACTTACTGAGACAGCTGATGCATGAAGAACTTTATCCTCAGTTGCTAATAGATCGCTGTGTCAGAAGTAGGAGTGACATGTTAAAGTTAGGATTGCAACGGGATCGAACCTAAAAGATACAGAAGAAAAAATTACGAACTGAGTTCAATTTAACACTAGGGAAAGTCATTAGAATAATCGGACACATATGATTCAATAGCAACAGGCCCAACGTGTGCTGATAAAGCAGAGATACAACCACTAACTTCGAACAAAGGCACACATGTGCATGCAGATACAGGTGCAATGGTTAGGTCTTCATCCACATAAAACTTGAAAAGGCCAATACATTGCAGTGACACAAAGCAGTGCATTGGAACATAAGAAGTAAAGCAACAGGAAGACCCACATGAACAAAGATATCAGCACTGAAAAATCAGCATCATTTTTGTTAGGTTTTGTAACCTAAAAAAAGGTCAAGGTATCCAGTTTACTCAGCTGGAAAACACTTCTAAGGAAGGAGTGTTTAGCAACACGGAGTCTGTGAAGTTTTTACATAATGGTACAGAAAAAGGAAAAAAATAGTGATGAGTCGTATATGACCATCTTCGGTCCAGAAAGACCTACCAATGACATTCCTAATTAAGTGACCTGCATCCCAGAGACAAAGTATAAGAAACCTCTACCCCACATCATAAAACTAATATAACCTGTATAATAAAGATTAGCTAAGCATAGAGGGCATCCACTCTGCACAGTGAGGAAATACAATGGTAATTACAGATACAAGGAAAAACTTCACCAGAAAAAAACAACAATATTGGGACTAAATGCCTATGTTACATAAAAAGGCAAAATATTTGTAAAGTTGTGGCTTCCTATTTGACATCTCTTGGCTGCATCCAGGTGAGCACAGACATTTAGTTCCCGAGGGATAAATAGCAGCGGTGCACCTGCTGCACTAGATAAAAAGGCTAATAGCAGGAAATCCCTAAAAGAGTATTTTGGAGCAGGGGAAACTAAGGAAAGATTCCCTGATATGGCTGAAGGATAGGAATATCATGAGCTTGGAGGAACCGTAGGAGTAAATCAGTTCAGTGGGGAAGGGAAACTCTGGTGCAAGCTGGGTTTGCGTAGATAGTCAAGATGGACTAGTCTAAAGGACATGCCTTAGAAGTCCTCCACAGCAAGTGCACGAGTTGCACCAGACACCCAATTCAGATACTGACAGATCAGGCTGGACAAAAAGAGCATTAAATTAACTGCTTTTGCTGCTCTTTTTAGAGGGTAGCACTTACGGAGAAGGCCTGCTGGTTGCACCATCATAACAGGAGAAATTCCTAGACCAAGTGCATGAAATAGTAAAAGGTCTGGAGGCAGTCAGAGTCATGGAGGGCATTCGAGTGTACAGACTGCAGCACTTACCGGAGAGGAGCATGGAAAAAGCTTGCTAGCACTATACATGCAGTGCAAAAAGGGAATTGCAGCACAATAAACATCAGTGCAGGGAAGGCGAGTTACTTTGGTCACATTGTAGAAAAAAGGAGTTGTATCTGATGCAAAAGAAGTGAAAGATAATGCAGTTCAACACTAACTTCAGACACCATGTGCCCACGCGTGCACACACAGGAAACCAACCAGGAATGGTGCTGTTATGATCAAAATGTACCCAAATTAACTAAAGTCTCAGTGCCTCCAGGAGAACTGGAGATGGGGAAGGAGGTGTCAGTCTTTGTTACAATAAAGATTTTCCAGATGTGAAAGAGGAAAGCACCTCAGAAGCACAACAGGAAAAAAAAAAAACTATGCAGCTAAAAAAACCCCCAAAACTATGGAAAATACTGTTGCAAATAGACACTTCACAAGCAGATCATGGAGTGGGATGGCTGAAGGAATAAATTCTGGTGGCATACAGGTTGGGAGCAGGGAAACCGGTGCAGTAAAACCCTGTTAAACAGGACAGGAGTTATTTGGCATTGTCACTGACTGTTGGGTCTCTCCTCAGCCGTGATCCCGGTACTGCAATGACAGTTCAAACAGATCGCAGATTGCAGCGGAGCATTCCTGACAAACCTCTCACTTCTGCACCACGGAGATTGCAGCACATAGTCTGACTTGAAATGGAAATATAAGCCTGAAAGAGAAATTGCCCCAGCAGATCTTCTCCCAGACTGCTCCATTGAAGGACAAGATACAAAAGACAAGGAAGACCGGGAAGAACAGAATACTTAACAGGTTTAAAAATAAGCTAGCAGATATAGTACGGGAAAGTGAAGGATGATGTGATGAATCTTTTTAAGACAAACAACAATTTCAGGATCAGCTGCACAAAAATATATATATATATATCTCAGTCCTTTGGTTATCAGACACTCAGAATGAGAAGAAATAGACCTGACTGTTGAAAATGGATTAGTGTAAAGGGCAGAGGATTCCTCTGGGAGATACTTTGGATGTTACTATGAAAAAGATGACTGAGAGAGACTGTGCTGGCCCAGTGTGAATGTGCAAGGGAAGGAAATAGTTTGGGATTTGCTGCATTCGTGTAGAGGACCAGAGGCAGGATGGTGAGGTAGCTCTGGCTATTGCAATTCACCTAGCATATCCCAGCAGGAATTGGCAGCTGATTAGTTTAAATACAGGGGAGTCCTCTCCCTGCTAAGGACCACATTACCTACCAATGTACAGTGCAGGGATTTGCAACCAGAAGTGCCTCAAGATCCTTTCAAGGGTGTTGAGAGATGCCATACCATGTTAGCACTGTCAGATTTGCAAACAGGCTAAACCTAGAGGTTGGATCCAGATGTGTGCAGCTGTGGTATGTGATGCCGCAAACGTGTCTGCAGCACCACATACCCTACTGTCAGGTGCTATCCGCACTGCAAGGGCGCGCTGCCTGTGCGTGCACTGCTCCATTTTTTTTTCTGCCGTTTTTTTTAAATATCCAGGGTCAAAAATACCTACAGAAAAAAAAAAAAAAATGGAGCAGCGCACACACGGACAGTGATGCCAGGCTACCTGGAGCCATGTAATGGTTGTCAGCCAGGCTCTGCCCAGCAGGATCGCCGCTACTGCAGCCCTGGGAGACCCTCAGGGCCCAAGGTGGGCTGCTGGGGCTCCCCTACCACCTCCAGGGTAACTTGGTGCTCGCCAAAATATGCATGGGATGGATGTTCCCCTTGGAGAAGTAGCTGCGGCACAAGGTGCACCGCTGCTACTTATCTCTAGGGAGCTAAACATCCATGCTCACTTGGATGCAGCCAGAGATGTCAAATAGGAAGCCATAGCTTTACAAATATTTTGCCTTGCTGCAGTCTTTGTGTTCTTTGCAACAGAAAAACTGCTTGTTTATTTTTTCATAGTCAAAAAATAAGTGAAAACTAAGGGCTGGCGTTTTCCAAGAGATCCACTAAGCCTAAAAAGTTTGAAAACGACCAGTGTGGTCTGATCCACCAAGAGAATAGTCACCAGAGATGAGTTAATTCTTGATAACACACTACAACATGCATCTAAGGTATTTCAAAGGCTTGAAAAGGCCTAGAGTCTCTTTCACATGGCTAGTGGTTTCAAAACCCACAGTGCAGTGGACTTAACTGTAAAATAGGTACAATCACTAGGAGGGCAGTAAGGCATTGGGACAAGCTACCCAGAGAGGTCCTGGAATCTCCATCCTCAGAGGTTTTTAAGACCTGGTGTAGCAGTGACCCAACCAAGCCCTATACTCAGCAAGGTGATGACTGCCAGTGTGCTCCACAAGCTGGGGGCTTGCAGCCGACCCAGCGCAAAAGTGGTGAGTCCCTGCAATGCCAGGGCACACTACTGCTTCCCCGCCTCCAGCCAACCTGGAGCTTGTGGTGCAAAAGACCTCCAGCCTCGGATAAAGGGGGAATGCTGGCACAAGCACTGAGCTATGCCATGTCTCCTCACCAGAACCCAGGATCCAGACTGAGGACCATGGAGTCATCAGCTCTTCAAGAGGGACCCTGACCACTCCTTAACCAACGCAGGTCAGGTACACATAAGGGACACAAAGAGCTTCATAGTACTGGTGGCTCCCGAGTATTCAAAGGGCTCAGCCCAGGACAGGCCAGCCTACTTGGGCTTTGGTCACAGAAGGGGGGGCTGTGAAAAGGGTCCTGCAGGCCTGGCTCATGTGCTTGGCATACCTTCCAGTACCCAAGGGCAGGATCCCCCATTCTCCTGCCATGCCTTGATGAAAATGTAAATAAAGAAGGTTTCAGTGGTGTTATCTCATGCCCATTGCTGGTAGTACTCATGCCTCCTACACCCCAGTACACACACCCATCGTGCAAGTTGGGACCAGCTGGTTCACAGCCACTGGGTTCAGTCCCTTGGAGTTTCCCCGTTGGGGCTCACTGACAACTCCACCATGCCCACCTTCACTGTGCTTGCCTCTCCTGCGGTCCTCCAAGCAGCAACCCCATTAGAAAAAAATACAAAAAAAAAAAAGAAGGCAGATAACACAAAAGGCAATAGCCTTCCCCTAGCTTCCACTCTGGACTGCTCCCAGCTAGGGAAGCATTCCCAGCCTTGCTGTCCCTGCCCCCATGTCCGGTCCTGAGGGGACAGTGTGCTGGGGAAGTGACCCACAGCCTGGATGCCCCTAGGCTGCCCTAGGTGAGGTTTCCGCTCACTTCCCCCATTGCCTGGCATCAACCAGGGTTGTTAAACTCCCCGTAGTGGTGCCTGAGGCTGACGTCATCATCCAGGTGCCACCAATCTTAATTGCCAGCTGGTTCAAAAGCTGGCACAGTGGTGTTGCGTGCTGCTTCTGCTCCGGCTCCAGCCTCCCTTCAGGTGAGTTCCCTACCTGCCCCAGGATCCCCTGTCTGGGGCCAGGGTTCCTGGGGCAGGCTCCTGGAGCCCCTGGCTCCTGTGAGTGGCTCCAGCTCCCAGAGGGGGTAAACCCTAAAGAGCCCCAATCACCTTGGGCAAAGCAACTGAGGTATGCTGTGGGGCTAACAAGGCTGGAAGCAGGCACGAACAGCATTATCTGAGTTATAGCTGTGTATTTGTTTTTCTCCATTTGCAGGCCCATCTGCCTAACAAGCCAAGGCAGATGCCCAACAAGACCAGATACCCATGCCAGGCACAGACAACACCTGACTGGAAAGGGGTGGGGTGTAGGGGAGGTGGATCCCCACAGAAGACTTGCAGTTATCAGGACCAATATCATCTCCATGAACCTCGGATCATCAGGTACCACCTCCTGACAGCTGTTTCAGTAACACCAAGTTGTGGCAGGCAAGATATAGGAACAGGAGGAAGTAGACACCCGTGGACGGAGCTGTGCTTGGGCCCTAGTGTAGTTCCTCGGCAAGTGTCCCTCTACACCTAGCTACACAAAGCCTTGCCTGGGATGATGTAGTTGGGGCAGGTCCTGCTGTGAACAGGGGTTTGGACTAGGTGTGACCTCCCGAGGTCCCTTCCAACCCTCATTGTCTATGACTGTATGATCAGTCAAGAAATTACTCTTTAAGGCAGGGGAAGCTGATCAAGATACTTACCTTTGCCTGCTAAACTGTCCAATTGGGACAACTGTCACTGGAATAGCTGTTCAAGACCACAGATACTAGTCACTATACCTGTGATGTCTGCTTTTAACAGTTCTAAGTTTTCATGCCTGCACCGGGATGGATGGGCAAAGGAAGAAATAAATCCTGCCTTGATAAATGCTGCCAAAATACTGAAAAAGAAGTCACAACCAGCTCCCGCATAACCAAGTGAAGTCAAAATGGAGCGTGACACTGGCATGTCCACTGAACAGTGAAATAATCCTGATCAGATGGAAAAATAGATTGAGAGCAGACTCAGACAGAGCTATGCACACAAGGGCAGCTCTTGCTCATGCCTCTTTACCTAATGATGGACCTCCGACCTGTTATAGTGAGACACCAAATATAATGCTACACCTATACGAGCAAGTACAAGATGCACACTCACCCCAGATCTGGGGGAAGTTCAGACTCAAAGAGGGGAAGGACTGGGATCCCTTTAGTGCCATTGTTGAGTAAGAACATTGTCAGTGGTCTCTCCACCTCCCTTTGATCACAGGGAATATATGGTATTCAGTATAGTTTGGTTACTCATGTGCCTTCTGTAGGCATCCATGGCTTCTCAGTTACCTGTACAGTCTTATCTTGTCTTTCCCCTATCACCTGCCCAAACTCCATCCTTATCTTTAGCTACATTTCTAGCTTTTTTTGGTCTCCTCTGCTATGGTTATCACTAAGTGACCCTTCATGCATAGGTATCTTGATTCCTGCAGCTTCCACTTTATCCCTTTAGCCTGGGCACACTATGCATTGACACCGTTGTAGCCCACTCTTGCAACCATGTGAACAAGGACTGGACACACAATGGGCAGTTATCCCAGGAAAAACAATCAAATCAGGAGGGTTGGGATGGGGAAATTATACTGGTGTAGGACTTCTGTGTGTCTTCTAACATGGGCTAATGCTCAGTGCAACTGCACCACCACACCCTCCGCCCCATCCAACCCTCAGCTGCTGTCATTTGGTTCATCGCATAAGACTACACAAGTGGTTAGGTAGAACTGTTTGTCTGCAGGAGAAAATATCTGTATTGCTAATAGCTTGTGTGATTGGAATTATGGGGTTAATTTTAAACCCTGTTTCTGTTGTGGGTTTGTTTTTATTTTGTTTTGTTTTTAATTTTAAGCAAAGCTGAAGGATGAAGAGCAAGCAACCATCCATCTTTAGCATGGGAACAAGTTCCATTATAAAACAAAAACCATAGTGAAACAAATGTGGTGTTGGGGCTATGGGCTGGGATGCATAATAATAATAACATTGGAATAAATGGGCTAGAGTTATTGCCAGTGGTAAACATGGATTGAAAACTCAAGACAGTGTTGTATGCCTATGTTCGCTTCCTGAGTAAACAGCGGGGGGTGGAAAGAGAACTGGAAATGTACATATAAGGGGATTAGAAAATAAAGCGTTTTCTTTCTCCTGTGCCAGAGAATGAATCAGAATTGGCCTCAAGAACTATTAGTAATAACAAAAAAATCATTGCGTTGTGACAATGCTATAATTTAGCAGAAGTCATCTGTGAATAAAACAGAAATTGCCCCTTTCGGAGAGCCTGTATTTTCTATCCTTTGCTTAAAATATATGCGTGACACTGATGCTTCTTCTCCTTGTTTCTGTTACATGTGAAACAAGTGAACTACTTGGTCTAAATGACATTTGAGTCAAATCCATCTGCCCTGTGGCCCTTTTATAAGACTCAGGCACCACAAGGGTCATCAAGGCAGGTTAACGAGCCCTTTGGCGACCCCCTTTGTCATCCCTTACCACCTACCACGTCCAACCTCAGCAAAGGGTGTGTGGCGAGAGTGGGAGAGAAGGAGATGTCCAACTTTGATTTGTTAAAATTGCAAGAGATGGAGAATTTACTATAGCTCTATGTAAATTACCCCGGTGGTTAATTATTCCGAATGCTAATATCTCAGCATCTTTCACTATAAGACAGGTTTTCCAGACCTCTAATAATTCATGTAGTTCTTCTCTGAACCAGATATTCCAATAATGGCTTAGCCAGCGCAGTGCACAGAGAAAATACTGTCTCTGCAGCTTCTTGGGGCATCTCCAACCCCCAGCATCCTCCTAGGAGCCGATAGTTAGCTGATTGGCCATCATATATCCAAAGTCCTTTCTGGACTCACTACTTTCCAGAATACAGTGCCACAGCCTGTAAGGAAGTCCTATTTTCTTTGCTCCTTGTTGAATGACCTTGCATTTAACTCTGCTAAAATGCATGCTGTTGGATTACACCTGACTACTCTTTGCCAGTGACTGATCCTTGTCATCCAGTACCATTCTGTGAATCTTTGCATTATCTGCAGATTCTCTCAATAATGACTTGAGGTATTTTGTGGTCCATCACTAAAAATATGTAATCCTCTTGGCCCAACCTAGCTCTCTACGACTTGGTCTCAAGCATCCTTACCAGATAATACTTCCATATTAATAACTGCATTCCCTGGGGAACCTCACTGCCCACATCCCTCCAGGTTGAATAAGACCCATCCACCACCACCCTCTGGGTGCAGCCCTCCAGCCAGTTAGTGGTGTTGATGCCTACACAGTCAGATGGGTCACTGTCTCCTAGTGTCTTACTGAGAATGGGGTGAGAGACCATGTCGAAGGCCTTCCTGAAGTCCAGAAAGACTATATCCACTGTGATATCTGCATCCAAGGACTTGGTGATCTGATCGTAGAAGGCCACCAGGTTGGTTTGACAAGACCTGCCCCTAACGAACCCATGCTGGTTGCCCCTGAGCATCACATCCCCTGCCGGCCCTTCCTGGACATGTGTCAGGATAATTCTTTCAAAAAGCTTCCCCAGGACCGAGGTAAGACTCACGGGCCTATAGTTTCCTGCGTCCTCCTTCCTCCCTTTTTTGAAGATGGGGACCACACTGGCCCTTTTCCAATCCTCTGGCACATTGCCCGAGCGACATGAGTGCTCGTAGAGCTGTGCCAGGGGTCCCACAATGACCCCTGCTAGTTCCTTCAGCACTCTGGGGTGGAGATCATCAGGACCTGAAGATTTAAATACATCCAGTCCCTCCCGAGATTCCCTGACAAGGTCCTCTTAACCCTAGGCCTGGGTGTGCCGCCCACAGGGCCCTGAGGGGTGCCAGTGGGGGAGATATCCAGGTCCTTCCTCAGAAATACGGAGACAAAGACATTGTTGAACATATCAGCTTTACCGTCAGGTGAGATGACCAGATTTCCTAGCGTATCCTGCAGAGGCCCCATGTTACTTGGCACCTTCTTTTGCCCCTCTATGTATTTGAAAAAGGACTTCTTGTTGTCCTTGATCTGGGTCGCTAGTCCCAGCTCCATTTCCGCCTTGGCCTTCCTGATCTACAGCCCCCCTGCAGCCCCGAACTACTGAGGTATAGCCCTCTCTTGTGATGGCTCCTCCCTTCCAATGGGTGTGCACCTACCTCCTTTTTTGTTTGGAGACATTCCCAGATGCTTTTGGTGAGCTATGGGGACCTTTGCACTCTCTTGCCCAGTTTGATTCATGTAGGGATTATTGCTCTTTGAGCTTGGAGGATCGTCTCCTTAAGGAACAACCACTCCTCCTGGACATTCAACTCCCTCCTGCTCTGGGACCTCAGTGCATCCCCAACTAGTTTTCTCACCTCGTTAAAGTCCGCCCTCCTGAAGTTGAGGGCTGCTGCCTTGCTGGAGGCTTTCACCACTTTGTGCTGGATGGTGAATTCCAGCAGACGATGATCGCTATCACCTAGGTGGTCGAGCACCCGCATACCCCGTACCAGGTCATCGTCTGTGGCCAAAACCAAATCCAACAAGGCATCTCCCCTGGTGGGGCTGTGTACCTCCTGGGTTAGATGGGGGTCCTGTATGTCAGTTAAGAACCTGCGTGAGCGGTCAGACCTGGCTGTCTGCTCCTCCCAGCAGATGTCTGGAAAGTTTAGGTCACCCATGATGACCACATCCTCGGACCTAACTATCTCCGTAACGTAAGAATTCCTGGTCTCGATATTCTCCCTGGTTGGGTGGTCTGTAGTAGACCCCCACCGTTAAGTCCCTTTCTCCCCAACCCCCTTGTACTCTAACCCAGAGCACTTCCGTTTGCTCCTCCTCTGACCTCGTGATACACATTGTGGATGTGTGTTGCTCCCTGACATAGAGCGCCACACCCCCACCCTTCCTACCTGTCCTATCTTTCCTGTAGAGCCTGTAGCCCTTGATATTCACTGCCCAGTCATGTGTTGGGTCCCACCACATTTCGGTGAGCCCCACTATGTCTGGGTTGGTGCTGGCTAGCAGGAGGTCTAGTTCCTTCTGCTTGTTCCCCAAGCTGTGGGCATTAGTATAGAGGCAGTTGAGTCCTCCTGAGAATGAATGGACTGCCTCCCTAATCCCAGCAATACCCAGGCCCATGTCACTACCTGATTACCTGTTTCTTTTGTCATTGGTTTAGGCTCAGCTGCTCCTGCAGGCGATGCTTGGCTTGCTTGTCTAAGGCTTCCTCCGTTCACGTTATCCCCTTCTCCTTCAGTGAAATGACAAAGTATTATTGACCCTAATTTATATACAGGTACAGAGAAAGGAAATGATCCCAAGCTCGCACAAAATCCGGTAGAGCCAGGGGCAAATCTGAGGTCTCCTGAAACACAGGGCCTCAGCGTAACTAAAGCCTAGTGCTTTCTTTCTTGAGTAAAAGTTGCAGGATTGGCCTAAATGCAAAAAAGCTGTTGGGCTAGTGAGATGTTCTTAATCACTCGTTAATCACAGCATTACTAGAGAAACATGTCAATCAATACCACTTCTCCAGTTTTTTTATGATTTTTAGTAACAAAAATGGCTAGCCCAACCTGCTTGGCTTATCCTTGATTAGTTCACAGAATGAGGATCCTTGTTTTCTTTGGTCAGGACAGATCTTTTTTGCTGGTCCCACTTCACAGAAAGGATATAAGAAACACTGATTAGAATTATTGTTGGACACTAGGTTGCCTTTTAATTGCTCCGCCATCTTGGTCTTGTTGAGGAAGAACCAAAAGTCTGCTATAGACTTCAACCCCCTGCCATCTTGTGTTACTTAATCCAAAAACAAAATGTAGTTTTGCTTCTTGTTCAAACTCAAGTTAAAGCACCCCAAAGAGCTAAAGCACATTTTGAAAAGGGTGTCTCTTACAGCTTTCCTCTCGAGATTCCTTCAGAGCCTCTCCCTTTCCAACCCGGAAGTGCTGGCACCCTCCCTCTTGTAGATCTGAATGCTGCTGAATGATTCAGCCTGCCACAGGGTGACAAAGCATACAGAATGTTTTCTTTGACACCCTCCTTAAAATTTCACCTCCTGCCTCCTTGCCCTCCCCTCCCCCCAAGCTGTTTTCTATTCTGCAGTGATGCACACGTTCTAGTTGAGAAAGTTCACACCTCCAAGCTAATTTGCCCTGTTTTTGCCTAGGGCAAAAACTTGCAAGGTTTAGTTAGTAGGAAATAACATGCATTTATTTGTGCTATGCTGATGAAAAAGCCAGTTCAGTTCCTTGTATGGGTGCAATGTTATGAGCTTTTTTGGGGAATGCAGAATAGACCTCTTAATCATGACCTTCCTTATCAAATATGCACGTGTTTATAAAGCATTGATTAATTCAGATACACAAGTCATGTCAAAGAATAAAACATACATTAAATGCCAGACTCTTCTGCTAAGGAAAACACTTTGTATCATAGGCACAACAATATATCAAACTTTTGTCTCTTGGAGCTCAAATATACCTAATAACCCATCACCCTAAGTCTGTTTATTTTAATTTACATGTAATTATAGAACTAGATGCATATTTTGAGTCAATTAGGCACTGCATCCACTGCCTTTTAAGAATAGTTTTTGAGGTGTTATAATACTATTAAATTATACAGATAAAGGGGCTATTTTCAGGGACAGCACTTGCATTTACATGCTAACTGCCACTTATGCTATTGGAAGTCTTCCTATAAATTCAGTAAAATGTTTGGAATAAAGTATCTTTATTTAACAAAGCAATTACCTTATGTGGTGGTTGCGCTTAGGATGTCTCCTTTTACCACTCTCTATAGTCACTCAATGACTCGTCGGTACCCTGACTTTTCCTCCTGCCACGTCTTGGATGTTATTATTCTATGCTCAAATTTTTTGATGTCACTAGTCAGGATGGTTGTTTAAAAAGAAAGGTTTTTTCTTTCTTTCTTTCTCTTTTTTTTTATTTTTATTTTTATTTTTTTGGTCTCTATTAGGGTTTCATGGGTACTATTAGTAAGTTAACTTGCTCACTTCTCTGTATATTCACACACACTCAACGGTATAGATAATCGTAGTCTGATTCAGATCAAAACTTGTATTGATTTTTTTTTATTTATATCAACTTGGTGATTCTGTTTATATACTATTCTTATGCTATTACTATCAATTTGACTGAACAGAACATAGTATTAATAAACAAAGTCTCTTTCTTATTCATCCGTATTGCATTTCTACCCTTTTCATGGCTTTTTATCTTCAAACCCTGCTATATACTCTCTCTTTACTTCATTGGCTGATAAGTCCATTCCCTTTTTTTTTTTTTTTTTGCGTGTGTCTGATGCCTCGGGTCCTTTCAGTGGGCACTCAAACACGGTTTCCAGAGCTGAATAATCACGAGTCAATTTCACTCTTTTCTTTTCCTTTTCTTTCTTTCCAGGTGAGCAGTGCAATACGCGTCCCGCGGTGTTTATCTACCCCTGGATCTGCCCTTCACTCCCAGTGCTCTGTTCCTCCTGCTGACACCGTGAGAGATCCTCAGGAAAGTTACTGATCCCCTGGGGATCCTCTTTCCTCTCTCTTTCTCCCCTCTTTCCTCTCTCCTTTTCTCTTGCTGAGGCTCGCTTTTCACTGTCGCCGCCGCCGCGCTCCAATCTCAGAGCATCTAACCTTATATGGTATCAGCTCCGGAAGCGGCATTCTCCGGAACCTTTCACTGCCGCCACGCTTACTCCTTCACACCTTACTAAATATAAATTAATGACTAGTATATGAAGGGGGCATCATTTAAAGCATTAAATGCAATAGGTGTCAAATAAGCTTTGTTTTGCATGGGGAATTTCTAGTGTTTTCTGTGATTTATATCTTCCTTTTTGCAGGTGGGGAAGTCAAAGGAGCTGGGCCTCTTCTTTCCACGTTTGCCCTGCTTAATGTTGTCATCTCTAGGGCAATAACAATCTGTCTCCAGGCTGTAAGCAGACATCACCTATGTCCGAGCAGAAAGCCTTTTCTTCTGAGATCATACAGATGTACATGTCCACCATCCCACTTCAAGGCCCTTGGAAGCATGCTGGATAAAATGTACTAACACTTTTTCCCAGGACATCCTGTTGTTCGTCTGTGTGGCTATTGTGTCCATTCTGAGGACAAGTCAGTTGGGCTGCATGCTTTCCCTGGTTGCCTACTAGTGAGTGAACAGTAATGTATTTTAGAAAACCAATGTGTGTAAATAGCTGTGCTGCTCCTGTTCTGATCTGGGTAAAACCCCAGCACAGTCATGACATCTGTTCATAACTCAATGGCCTCTGGTGCTTCCTTCTGCTCAGGAGTCTCCGGCAGCTAGTTCTTTGTATTCTTAGCTTGTATCTGAGCGCTATCTCTGATCAGGGCACTGAGCTGCTGCTGCTGCTGCTTCTTGGGGTTCCTACCTCGCCCTTTCTAGTGTGAAGCCTCATCACAAGGATGTTTTAATGATAACTCTTCCAGTACATGTTGTGCTATTCTATTTATTCTTCCTTGAGAGCTGGCGAAGTGCCACCTAAATATTGAAGGCCTGGTTTTCAAAGATGAATGTGTCTGCATGTGCATTATAGAGCAGCGAACGTACTTGTGGATGCACACAGTCTAGACATGGTCCTAGGCTGTGAATTTTGCAATCAAACTTATTCTTCAATGCAGTCATGGTATTTGCATACCAGTTGAATGCCACTTGCACGCTGGTTATTTGGGTAAATATGATATCTTTTATTAGATCAACAGAACAGTTGGGAAAATGGTTCTTTGCAAGTTTTCATGCACAAACACCCTTCTTTAGACATAGGGAGAGTCTGCTGTTGTTTTGCATGGTCTCCTGGATGGAATAGAAACCAATATCCACAATGCAAATCTGTGGAAATTCAAATGTGTGGCAGTGAGGATCAGAGGCCATGGGAGACAATTAATGCAAGACAGGTAGGTGTGGGAAGGAAGGGGGAATATTGGCCTGAAGAAGGGTGCTTGTCCCTGAATGCTTGCAAAGAACACTTTTTCCAACTATTTAGTCAGTCTAATAAAAAATATCACATCTACCCAAAGAACCTTATCTACCTATGTCCTTAGACCAATACAGATACAACCAACACTTGCACACAGGTGCATTTGTTAAAAAAAGTATTCAGAAGGAACATTTCTGGTTTCTCAGGTGTCTTGAAAGTCATTTTTTTTAAGTATGTTTCATATCACACTAGATATAACTATGAAAGCAAAAGAACAGGTTCAGTATGGCAGTAGAACTGAAGAGGCCTGTTTGTTCCTTGGGATACATTGATAAACCCTGATGATGATGAGAAAGGAGGCAGTTCTACATGAGCTAGTCCTGGGTGAGCCACGCCCCTGATATTATTATTCAGTATAGGGAGGAAAACGAACTTAAATTCAGATCATAAATGGCTCACATCTTGAATGCATCCTTCATTCCAAATATCCTATGGCAAGTTTACATTGTATGTAAAAGAAAATAGAGTTGCACTTACCCACGGGCAAGACTCCTAAAAGTGATGAGTTTGGTTTACATTGGCACCCAGTGCAGATAGGTAGGTATCTGACCTCTGCTGAGTTGTCTTAATCTCCTGAACCTGCAGCATAAATGTGACAAATTGGGCTGGAAATCTCTCAGGATATTGCTCTCATCATTCTCAGGAATGCGTGCTTTGGGGTTGGCTGGACATAGAAATACAGAACTGCACAATTTTTCTTCTTTAAAAAACTGGAATCTCAATCATCAACAGATTTTAATCTTGAGTATGGTTTTATATCGGGGTCTATTCCTAATCCATTTAACACTTTCTGACAGACATGAATCTGACTAGCAAGAGCCTGTCAGCATCCTCACTTTAATAAATAGTAAAGGCACTTGATCTTTCACAGCTATGTAAGAAAAGATGCACAGGAAATTCTGCTGCATCTATTTTTCATTTGAAATAATAGCAAAACTAAAATCTAAAGAATTGCACAGGGTGGAAGACATGGCATCGCATGTGATATTTAAATCAAATAATAGTTATTACCAAAGAAGTAATTTGCTTGAAGCCATAGAGGATATGTGGGTAGGCTGGAAGACAGGAAAACGAGGGCAGATCTAAAGAGGGGACTTAGGTGCCTTGGTAGCACTTCAGGTAAAAGCTAGGTAGTGAAGTCCAGGTGAGTAATCCACACACCTCTGCCTAACTGGTTAGGTACCGAAAAGATCAGGAGTGCTTATGTTCTGGCCAGTTCAGATACTGAGATGCCTGGAGTCATGCTTCTGTGAATGCCAAGAACTACTCTCATCGGGGCTTAGCTGGGTGTTTAGGAGTCTATTGAACATGTAGGGCCATTTGGGGGTCATAGACTGGGCATGGGATAGCTAAGGACCCAAGCTGGACCAATCTGGCATGCATGCTCAACCTAACCCAGCCTTCTGGGTCCTGCCTGTCATCCTCTTTTCCTTGGACCTTTGGTAGTGGTGGCAATCTCTAGAAGATGCAGTTAGGATCTTCTGAGCTGTAAGTCTAAGAGAAAGTATCAGAGAGAGAGCAAGGGAGGAACGCACACATTCGGTTCATGGATGGCGACTGGGCAACAGTACTGGCATGGGAAGGAGTTTGCTGCACTCTGAGGAACATAGTGACTAGTGCCTGGAAAGCTGAGGACCCTCTAAGCCCAGAGGCAGGTGGTATCCTCTTGGGATCATGAGGAGGGGGCTTGGCAAAAAGAGTGGGGGGGACACCTTGTGTTAATCCCTCCCCCAAAAGTGGGTTGGCCAGAAAATGGGAGTCTAACCAGGTTCAATGCCTTCATTTTGCATTTGCTTGTGGTGATGAGAGAAGAGCAAGACGTAGTTAAATGTTTTCCTCTGAAGTCAGGGTAGAGTTGCACCTTATAAACTAACAAAAGTGTTTGTGTATATACACATGCACATAGACGGGATCAGTCCTGTCCAAACCATCTCATACAAACCATAACCTAAACTCTACAGAAGACTGTCATCAATCCTGATACAACATCGAGCTAACACCCGAATTACCTGCCACAGGTAAAGCAGGGGAACAATGGCAGCCAATGCCCTGCTTCTATGAAACGTGTGCTATATATATGTGAAAGAGGTCCTGGCCAGAGAGCCACACCCCCTGCTACAGATGAAAGTAAAAAGCCCCACACTTGGTACCAATTGGAGCATGGGGTAAAATTATTTCCTGACACCAAATCTGGCATCAGTCTAACACCGAGAAGAAGGACATGACCCTCCAGCAGTGACCCTCCAGCTTTGGTCCCAGCAGGAGCATTGGCACAACCCAGACAAAGTCCTCAAAATGGGCTGCAGCCCACACCCAGTGCCTCTGAGTAGAGTGACCACAAGGAAAACCAGGACACCCAGGACACGGCCCTCTCCCCACGTCAGCGGTGTGCTGCAAATGGTGGCAGGGGCTGGCGGGCAGGGGCATGGACCCAGTCTGGCAGGGAGGTGCACCATGCCTCTCTGCCTCTATGCCAGATGGTGCCCCATGCCCTGCAGTTCTGGGATGCTCATTTTAATTTTCACCTACTGCTGGGACTGGCCTTTAAAATCCAGGGCTGTCCCAGACAAACCAAGACATATGGTCACTCTACCTCTGAGGAAGGCTTAAACCCCCCTGACACACGTTGCAGTAAGGGAGTGGGTGGGGGCGTGTCATTATTGCTGTTGTTCCTGGTGCTGTGGGTGGTACCAGGCATTGCATCGCGGCTCATTCCCGGGCAGGTCTCAGCTGGGTCCGGACAGCCCTTTGAAAATGGAGAACTGTCAGGCACTGAGTTGCTCGATGAGCTTGATGCATGTAAAGCCTCACCGCCCATCAGCATCCTCCCTCTGAAGCAAAGGAGCCAATCTAATTAGGCACAGAAAGCATCCTAGTATGTGACGGAAAGCAACTTGGGCATCCTTAATTGGTGGTGGAGGTGTCTGCATTCCCCTGGCAGGTGCACTTCTCTACAGCAAGATATAGCTAGCTTTTTCTGTTCTGTATGTTATAACTATATGACATAGCTAGCTTGTTCTGGTTTGTATGGTGCAGCATTGTGTTATGGGAGGCCAATGGGGAGTAACTTTGCACGACACGGGAGGAGGAGGTGGGCTGGAGGAGGCTGCAGATGGGCAAGTCTCAAGGGTGATAATGACAAAGCCCTGGGTGAAGAGGAGGAGGCAGCTGCAGAGCATTCCCAGAGTAGCTCACCACATGTAGCCCAGACCGCAGCGACATTTCTAACTCCACAAGTGTAAAGAATTGGGGATGCCCTAGTCCAGGAGCCACCCACTGCAAATAATCATAATTGATTATAAATCAGGGAAGACACAAGTGTGTGTGTGTGCGCACGTGTGCATGCACACCAAAGGGAAATGCATGTGCTGTCAGACATGTATCGAGAGAGATGGGCATTCATGTTGCAACCTGCCAAGCTGACAAATATTTGTATTTGTTAAACCTCAATCAAAATTAAATTTGATCTGGCCATTTCATTACTAGTAATTGCTCTGCTGGCCATGCTCGTGTTAAACACCGTGGCAGTGAGATAGTGTTGGCTTCATTCTTTGTCACTTTTAATATTTTAAATAAAATGGATCACCACCTGTCACCTACGCAGGACTCGCTTGGGGATGGACCTCCATCAGGGGCCTCCTCCTCTGGTTATGATTGCTATTAATGTTGTTGTTGTCATAGTTGCTGATATTATCATTATATAATGCAATGTAATATAATATACTGAGATATATCATATGCAGTATGCACTATGTAATAGTTATAATCACGTACTGTGTAATGATATTATACCATACGATTGAAGAAGAAGAGTTTACTGTTTCTAAAGGTGCTGGAGTGAGCTGTGCTGTGTGGTTGGCTGATGTTAAAGGGATACTAGCTGAGTTCATTGGTGGAAGGGGAAGACAAAGTTGTAGAGTGACCAGGCAAGCACCTCTGGCAGGGGAGATGGATTGGGCTTCTGCTGCTAGGGACTGGAGGAGTTGCAAGCTGAGGCATGGGATGAGAGGGATGATCTGTACCTATACAGAAAATTTTGGGCCCTACAAAGTTTGAAGCTAGGCAGATGCTGGCTGCATCCATTCCAGTTGGAGGATGAGGGTTGGGAAGAAAGTGTAAGACCTGTTCAGTTTGTGAGAAGTAGGTGAATTGAGGGAATCCGATCCATTTTTCACACCATCAGTTGGTAGTTTACTGGGATGCTACTAATACGATCTGATTGACTATCTCACCAAAATGGTCTGTGCCGGCATTAGGTTTTTCCCTAATCTACATCGTGGAAGTTAGCCTCCCACAATCACACAAGTAGTCCCACATTGCCTGATTTCTTCCCAGACCTTAGGGCTGTTTGTCCATTTCCAAGTCAGTCTGAGGATCATGAACCAGTGCCCAGCACGATCCCTGTGCGGTCTTTTTTATTCCTTCCTAGTATGATTTTTTTTTTTTTCACACGAACAGTCCCTGTGTGGTTAAAACCATTACCCTGGGTTTTATTAGAAAACACTACTTTTCCTGATTTACAGTCCTACCCCGCTGCCTTTACCCCTATTTCTGCCTTTCCTAAACAGATTATGTTCAGATTCCAGGTATAACTTTTATTCCAACTTGCTCCTGTTATCCCTGTAATGGCTGGTTTCATGTCCCATGAGATCAAATCCCTCTATGTTATTGCCCCTTGCTATATGAGCATACCCAATTTTTCCTGTCCACCCTCCTCTGGATGTCCAGTTGGAGTAGGTACTGTGAATTTATTGTCTGAAATACCTCCCTGATTTCCATTTTCCTCAGCATTTCCTCCTTACACTTCAGAGTCCCTTTCTTCACAATCACCTTCTCATCTTCTGCCTGTTGTATATTTATTTTCTCCATATGCTGATGCCCAAGCCTCATCCCAAAGGACTGCAAAGGGAGGTGTTGTGAAGGAAAAAGGCATTCCCTTCAAAGAAAAGTATATTTCTCAAGAGAACCTGAGGATGAAAAATTCACCCTCTATGAAAGTAAAGATAAAATATCTTTCTTGTTTCTAATGATGAGGGTATTTAGGTTGGGAGGAGAGATGGGCTGAGACTCCACAGCCAGGGCCTCGGGGAAGGGCGGCAGAGGCGCCGATACGAAGGATGATTTGTAGGTAGGAGCAGCAGGCAGAAGTGATTCATTGCTTTAACACTGCCTCAGTACACTTGAGTCTTTTCACACCGACTGCATCTTCAGGAAGTTTTCGGATAACTGCTGTTTGGACCACAACTCCTCCCAGGACCACCAGATCCCTTCAGCAGAGCGCACCGGAGCGCGACACTTTGTCATCGTTTTCACCTGTCTGGTTTTTTCCGAATGAGCCGAGGCGCCACATTTGTTCTGCCGCTGACGGGGCTTATCACGGAGAAATTTCACAGAGGTCCAAAGTACTCTGTCTTCTTCAGATGTGACAAACACGCATGGAGCCTTCGCTCCATCTCTTCCCCTAATATTCCCATATTTGAACTTAAAATTTCATAAACGCTTGTAAATGTTGCACAGAAATCACAGAATTATAGGGTTCGAAGGGACTGCAAGACAATGATTCCAACCTTATATTAGAATCTAAAACACAAAAATATAATAATAGGACATACTTTCTAAAATGAAGATTAAACATTTTGGGCCCCCCCTCCTCATTTTATACCTGCTGCTGATTCCCCAGCAGTAAATGCTAATAGAAGTATGCACAGGCAGTTGGTAAACTGTAGGGTTTGCCAAAAACAATACCTTTGGACAGCTTGTGTCCATCCCTACACTTATGTCACCACCGATCAATTTAAAACTGATAAAAAACCATAAAGGAACATGTGCAACTCAGTCTGCTCACAAGCTACAAGTGCTTCAAAGTAATCAAATATCACAACCCCTCATAGCAGGTGTTTTCATATACAAATAAATAAGAAATTAATGGAGACATATTTCAAAGCCTCCATGCAGTAAATCTGTGCCCCTGCAGACACCGTGGCATTTGTTGGGTGGTTTCCATTGTAGACGAAGCAATAACTGTAAACACTATAAATTACTCTAAGTCCACACTAGTCCAATCTATCAAAGTGTTTGTATGTCACTTGTGAATGGCACAAGTGAAGAGCTTGAATGATTTGCTGTGCCCTCCATTGTATTGCCCGCAGAATCCAAATGAGCTAATCCTGTAGGTAAAGAATCAGTCCCTTCAATCAACCCATGAGTGGTATATGCTACATTTTATCTTCTGCTAGTTTAGTCTTTGTAATATAATATAATATAATATAATATAATATAATATAATATAATATAATATAATATAATATAATATAATATAATAGTGATGGTGATAAAAATAATAATAATAATATAAACTACTGAGTCAGGGAGAGGAAGATATTCTAATGAATATTTAAAATTAAGGCTGTCTCCTGTAATTGTATGGACACTAGACCTTATTCCTCATTGTGTCCCTCCAGCTTCCCACTGCCTTCAGCTACTGACTGCATGAAGTGACACTGATATAAAACGTAGGAACATGAGAAGTGCCAGACTGGGTCAGATGCCACGTATGCAATGGTTCATGTAGCCAAGTATTCTGTCTCCAGCAGTGGCAGAAATGGATGCTATAGAGGAAGAGCATCGAAGCAGATGCCTCTAGAATGATCTATCCCCTATACAACACAATAACCTCCTTGGCACCACCATCATTGGGGGTACCAGATGGCGTTACTGGGCTGTATCCCAGTGCTGAAGGAAAATGAGGTTCAATGGGAGTCCATTATACATACATAAGGGGTGTGCATCAGGATCTGGGAGAACACCTGTTGATCAGAGGATCCCAGGGGACAACAAGGTCAAATGGTCAGCAGCTCCTGCAAGACCATTTTAGGCTGGACATAAGGAAAAACTTCTTTACTGTCCAAGCCTCCAAAGCCTGGAACAAACTCCCCCCCAAAGTGGTGCAAGCACCTACTCTGGACTCTTTCAAGAAACATTTGGACATCTTGCTGGGATCCTTTGACCCCAGCTGACTTCCTGCCCTTTGGGCAGGGGCTGGACCCAATGATCTTCCGAGGTCCCTTCCAGCCCTAATGTCTATGAAATTTAGTTGATTTCCCATAACTGCCATTAGCAGGATGAACTGTGTGAACAACATCAACATCTGTCTTTTACTTTAGACCTGCCACAGGAAGACATTGTCTGGGAAGGGGCCTAGAGGGTTTGAAACTGCTCAGATAAGCTGAAGGTCAGGAAGAGAAGATCCATACTAGGAGTTGGGGCTGATGCCAGGGCTGAGCAGGATGTAGGACATACAGGACAACAAGGCACCAGGGGGGTACACAGTGCTGAGCAGACTGCTTCTTCTCACCAAGCCTCTTCAATAGCCAGTGTGTTGCAGACCGATGAGAACCAACAGTACGATGGCCAGTCAGGCCTAGGTTCCCCATGGTGCATTTATCCGACATGCTGCATGCGAGGATGGGCCGCCACATTATTCTCTCCCCCAGTGCAGCGTGCTGACTAGGCATCTAGAAACTGGGATTATTCACAGGACTTGGTGGGATGACATTGCTTAATCAAGAGCCTGCATCTTGGATGCAGATTTCCAAGGCTAATCATGGACCACAGCCTTCCCCATCTAGGAGGCACACCAGCTTGTCCCTGACAGCCCGCGGATTGAGGAGTCTTACACATTCGATTTCTCATGGTGTTGGAGGAGATGGGCAGCAGTTGTAGGCTGAACAGCTGGGGAATGAAATGAAATCATAGGGGCCAGACCTGTGCAATACTGGGTGGACTTAAACATGCTGTGGTGAACCCAGTTTGAATGTGACCAGCCTGTTCAGTGTGGTGATCCCAAGTGGCCATGATGCCTTTGGAAATGTTCTTTGCAGAGATGTAGACTCCAGCACTGATGATGACGTTGGGTGTCACTTGGTACATCAGCAGGCCTGGACTGCTGTTGATATGGAGGTAAGTGGTTGGCTCTAGGTACACAGGATTCTTCATGGAACTGGAGTGAAAACCACAATTGACACAGAAAGAACTGCAATGGATGGACATCAAGATACAGTCATATGAAACTCTGCTAGAGGTTGGATGGATATCTTCAACAAAGAGCCTGGGGCTCCCTGTTACCTTAAGATAAAGGCAGCCCAGCTTGGAAGCACTGGCAGGACGGCAGGGCAAACAAGGCAGTTAGCAGATGGCTGCAAGTGGTCAGCTGACCGGATGTAGGCAAGGCCCTGGGAGCATATAATCCCCAGGCTGGGCTGGCAGGGCAGTCTCTCCCTGGCAGCTGCAGGGGAAGGAGCTCCTGCCCAGGGGAGCCACCCGGGAATGCTAAAACAACTGCGTTGCTACCTGCAGGAACAGCGAGGCTCGGGGAGCTCACAAGGAGCCCAAGATGAGTGGTATCCAGCATTAGTGAGGAAGGTTTACATACTTAAAGGGGCAGAGGGCTGTTATCCCTTTATATTTATGTTATAGGCTGGGGGATTGTATTTATGTTGTGCTTACACCGCCAGTTTGGGTTGGGATTGTAAGGAGTGGTTACAGAGGTCCCATTAGTGCCCAAGAGGCATGTAATTGCCTTGAGCCCTGCTAGGGTCAGGCTCAAGACTTGAGCTATTGTTGAGCCCAGAGAGCAGGAGAGTGCAAGGCTATTGAGCAGGCAGGGGCCCAACGCCTGGCGCCAGAGGGGTGCAGCCACACAGCGGTCTGGCAGACAGGGGCCAGTAACCAAAAGTGATAGATTGAAGCTAGTGCCTCAAAGCCAGGTCTGTCACAGTGGACTTGGGCCAGAAGGTCTAGTGAAATTAAAGGGGCAGAGGCCGAGGAGACCGAAGCCCCAGCAGAGGGAACAATGTTCAGTAACACCCACAAGCATGGGGCATAGTGTAGGGAAGGATTTGGAGCCATGCAATTAAGGCTTGAGGTGCCCTTCGATGGCACAGTTACAGAGTGGGGTCCAGTGAGGGACCTAAGGACCAGTAAAGCCAAGTGAGAGGCCTGGGTACAAGCAGAGACCAGTGGGGTCCAGTTGGAATGAGGGCAGAAAAGACATGTGGGCAGCCTCCCTATTTATTATATTTCCATCAAGACATGGCAGGCAAGACAGGAAGGCCTAGGGGTAGAGTAGGGCATGGTCATGGAGCCACCGGGGAGGCATCATGGCCACACCTGTGACCCTGACCTTGTTACAATGTCCAGCTGACGTGATGATAATGAAACAGTGGAGAGTACTGTCCAAGGATTTGCTTGGTCTAACCAGAACAAGAATGCTTAAAACATGGGATGGCACTAAAGGGGGGTTTTAACTTCCTCGATACCTCTTGGAAGAATAACACATCAACATATGAAATGCCCAGCAAATTCTAGAAAAACATAGAGGACAACTTTCCGTTCTAGAAAAAATGATGATGCAACTAGGAAATCCTCAATCTTGGATCTCATTTTGATCACTTAGAAGAGTTGGTTGTGAACACGGAGGTGAGGGGAGCTTTGGGTGGCACTGATTGTGATGTGATAGGAACTCATGAGTATGAGAAAGGGAAGGCACAATAAAGACTAGCTAAATCAAGATGCTGGATTTCAAAAGGGCAGCTTTCCAACTGACTCAGAGAAATAGTAGGCATGGCACCACAAGTAGACAGATTAAAGGATAAAAAGGGTCCGGGAGGACTGGCAGCACATAAAGGATCTTATTTGAGGCTCAACAACAAGTTATTTTGACATGGTGGGAAATATAAGAACTCAAGGAAACCAATGCACTATACAAAGAGCTTCTCAGCTAGATCAAGATCAAGAGAGATGTACACAGTCAGTGGAAGGAAGTGAGAGTCAAAAAGGAGGATTACCAGATAAAAGCAAGGACTTGCAGGGGCAAAATCAGGAAACCACAGAAGAAAAACTGTGATACAAGAGGCAAGGGAAGTTAAAGACAATGAGAAGAGGCTCTATGAATGTAGGATGCAAAGGAGACAGAGCTGCCCAATTGCCTCAGTCTTTGCAAGTATGTCTTGCATTCGAAAGCCTGTCTAACTCTATCCCAAATATGCAGTTAGTCCAATAAAAGATAACGCCCAAAGACACCCTTGCCTATCACATGATTATAGCCAAAAAAAAGGAAGGGCTGTGAGTGGTATGTAAACAGCATGTCAGAGAGGTTTTTGAGAAAGGTTAATAAATTAAGTCATCAGAAACTGATGAAATTCACCCCAAGGTGCTGAAAGAACTGGCTAAAAAACTATCAGGGCCACTGGCAATTAACAGTTGCAAAGTACTGGACCAGCGATGAAGTCCCAGAAGACTGGAGAAAGGCTCACAGCGTGTGTGTCTTTGAAAGGAGAAAACAAAGGATATCAGGGCACTATAGACTGAACAGCCTGGTTTCAATACCTGGGAAATAGCTAGTGCAAACTATATAACATTAATTTATAAACATCTGACCTGGAGAAGGAAGGATGATCACTAGCAGCCAACATGGACTTTTTAGGACATGAGGCATCTTGATTTTCTCCTTTGAGAATGTATTTCTTTTGTGGGTGAAGGGAATGTAGTTGACATAATACACCAGGACTTAAGCAAGCCATTTAATACAGTCCCACGTAATGTTCTCAGACTGTCAGTTGCTTGGAAAATAATTTTGAAGAAAACTGCTGTTGAAAGTTGAGGAAACAGAGGGAGTCCAGGTTAAGAGATGAAGGAAGAGCAAGGCCAGATACTGAAATTACATGGTTGTGATCTTCCACTCTTTCCTATTGACAAGAGTAGTGAATTCAGGACACTTCTTGGGTTGAGAACTTCCTCCCTTGCTCACCCTCTCATCTTAATCCTCCTGGCCTTGAAGTCCCTCTTCAAAAGACTCTAATAACTTGCCTAATTATGACTGCAGAATTGCCTGACCAAGCAAGCTTTAATCCATATAGGCAACCCACACATCTCATATTTAAAATAAGTCCTTTCCTGAAAATCTGGTGCAAAGAGTAAAAGGCACATGTTGCCAGAAGCAGACAGTGAGACAGTGCTACATCTGGGTTGATGCAACGGGGGTCAGTGAGCCAAATTAAGAGTGAAACCCTGAAGGACAGCAATCCAGGCTCTAGAGCTCTTCAAGACGTTGAGCAACATGGTGATGAAGAAGGCTGGACCAGAGTCCAGGTCTTCAGGGTAGTTTAGCAAGTCTCCAAGCTCCCCAGAAGTGCAGTCCATCTTTTTACTCTTCTACGAAATATGACACATTATAACCAGAAGGAAATGTGACTCTATCCTGCTTGCCACCAAACAATGTTGAGATAAACAGACTATTCCAGATTTTCTCTGAGCCTAGCCTGCACAAAACGAATTGATCCAAAGAGGAGATTTCACCACACCTTTAATTCTCCTATGAAATATGAACTTTCATTTCTACCTAGGAGAACTTTTACCATCTTTTCTCCTATGCCTAATGAAGGGTGCTTGTGCCTGAAAGCTTGCAATTAACGTGTTGGGTTTTTTTGGAGGGGGTTGTAAAAATCGAATTGGTCTAATAGAAGACATCACCTCTACCATGAGTTCTGATTCCTCTTCTCCAAGCTGTGAAACATATTGGTGGAAAATCAGGCAAAGGTTATGTGTTGCTGCCTTTGGCGTCAGGCATCATCAAGGACCAAAGTGGCCGTAGTGTTTACAACAGTAATGTACTGGGGCAGCTACGCTCTTGCTCTTTGGCCCATAGGAGGGGAAGGATCAGACATAGGATTGCAAGGCCCTGGCCCAGACATACAAGGCACTGACCTGATTTTAGAAACCTTATGAGATTATATGGGCATGAGGGTTTTTGCATTACATTGCACGTAACTTTCTCTGGGGACAGGAAAGAAAAGAGCTCTTCAGAAGAGATGCCCCTTTGACAACACCTAATGCCACATTATAATTAACTTCTGGGGGAAAGTGAGTAGTCAGGGCAGATGACCTCCTTGTCAGCTTGCTGCTCCAGCTAGTCAGCGTTGTGAATTTTGGGAACTCCCTGGCAAGAGTTAGTGCCAAGTGACTAAGTCGGTGGCTGCCAGAAACTGCCAAGTATCTCAGAATGGTTGTGTTCCTTTTAACTAAGAAAATCATTAGGACTGTGTGCTCTGAGCTCTGGTTAATGGACTTCATGGATTATTTATTTATTTTTAAATCAACACACTTTATTTCCCAAAGTGCCTCTGTTAATTTTTTTAGTGTTGCCATCTGGCTCCCCTGCCTGCGAGAGAAAGAGAGGGGTGGCGTATTAAAATATATAATCAAGGGCCGTTGGGATTGAAGCTGCACCCAAACATTTGTATATGGTGGTGATATATTCCATAATTGGCTTGCTAATGCTCTTGCAAGAAGCAAGCGCAATCACGCTAACAGCCTGTAGCACTGATTGCGAATTACAAAATCAATCTCCTTGTCTGAGGGCCTCTCCACATGGCTCCTCTGCGCACTGCAGGAGCCGACCCTCTCTGCTGGAACGCCATTATCAGTCGGGGAATGCGGCAGCCGGCCTTTTATTATTCTTTGCAGATTATGCTCATTCCAGGCTCAGAGCCGGAGCTTTGCTCTCTCTTTTTTTATTTTATTTTATTTTTTTTTAATTTTATTTTCCCTTTTGAAAGGCTATCTCTCCCCATCTTATATCAAATGATATTTCACTTTCCAGAACTAAATGAGAACATTTCTATTGACACGAGGTAACTGCTCGAGGCAGACCTCAGCTGCTTGTTGCTTTAGATTTTCCATTGCATCCCATGTACCCTGGTCCCATTAAAACTCATAATAGGATCGTGGAGTGTCAAGAATTTTGAGTACCTTTTTCTTACCCTTGTATCGTCTCAGTGCTGCTGCTGGCGGGGTTTCCACCTGCAAGAGGCTCAGTTCCTGTTTTCTAAAATGCAAAATGCTTTGAAAGCAGCAAATAAATTCCCCTGTCCTCAGAAACCTGAAGGGATAGGCGACCTCAGCAGGGATTCACTCACCTCTTGGCCACCAACATCTGGCCAGCCTGTGGCAGCTATACCTGGAGATCGAGGACCACTGCCCTGGCTCGTGCCATCCTCTTTGTCTTTGCCCTACGGACACGGACAGGCTTAAACAACCACCCAATGCTGGTGAGGTGATGCAGAGGGGAGTCTCCAGGTGCTATTGAACTGCACCGTTCCCTGCATCCCATAGCGGAGAACTATACTGGGGGTGGGATGGCAAGCTGTGCCGTACTGCATGTACGGTCCTGGGTGGGAGGTCTAAGCTGAAACCAGCCAGCTCCCTGTGCCCTGATCATCAGGGATGCAAGACCAGGCCCACGGCTCCTCTAATGTGCAACTAGGTCCTGGCTCTGGCACATCTGTTTCCCACCTTACCTCCTCCAGCAGGTCCAAAGGAGCTCGGACCAGAGTAAGAGGATCTCCCTTATGGGGTATTTACAGCTGGGGGATTTATGCAGTCATCCAGGGCAGCCCTTTTCAAATGAAAAATATTTGTTGCTCTTACAGACTCATTTGTTAGGGCAGCCCCACGTCACCCACCTAGGCCTGGAAACCATCATGCATTTTGCTGCAAAGCTTCTCCACCAGGCCTGGCTGCCCTGGGTCAGAAGGGGAGGAGACGCCGAGGCTGGGAGAGCAGAACGGCGAGCTCAGTCTGCTCCCACTTTTATTCTTTATCTCCAGTCCCAGTGGCACCACTTACACTTGTCCAAAAAAAAAAGCTTTTCCCTGTAGTCAGTGGAAAGTAATGGTCTACGTTTGGGTCACCCATTGTGTCCCCACTCTGGCTCCATTTCCAGGTTGGCAGCCTTTGATGGTCCATGCATACCAACCCCAGCCAGAGCTGCAGGGCCTACACTCCAGTAAGGCACTTGGCTGCTTGTTCTCCATACATAATGTAATCCCTTCCTAAGCTGTAGGTAACAATACAAAAGTATGGATGCGTAGGGAACTGAGCCATACACACTTCACCTAAAATAATACCGACATTTCTGCCATTGTCCATCAACTAGTTTCATCCAATACTGATAGAAACAAGCATTTACTCAAAGTGCAGAACCCACTGGATCATGCATAATTTAATGTTGCTTATAACACAACTCTTTTCTTCTTAAATCACCTGCTGAGGATATAGTAGGACCATTGTCCACCACGAGTCAGTCAGGCTTCTCAGATTCTGAACTGAACTGGGTTTTTTTATTGTGGTTTTTTGTTTGTTTTTTTTTACCCAGGGTGGAAGATTATCCAGAATATGACCAATTTAGCCTACCTGCATGATAACTGCTTTTAACTACCCAGAAATACCACTGATACTTTGGGTGACATTTCTGCAATGAGGGGGGAAACACACAATTTATCTATTTCTGTTCCAAAAAACTTTTGCCTTTTTTTCCTTGTGCTGCCAGGAAGACGAGTTATACTGCAGGTACCTGTGAAACCAATTAGGACCATGCGGGGCATCAAAGCGTATAGGAGGTTATGTAAGAGCTGCTGACAGGCACTTTCTCTGAAAGCAAACTCCTGTAACTATCTCAGGTACAAGGGCAAGAGGACAGAGGCACAACTATTTGGCTTGCTGAAAGCTGCAGTAGGCTGATGGGTCCCTAATCTATTCAGAGCTCTTTCGATCAAGGCATAAACAAAGCAATCTAGCGCCCGGGTGAAGCTCAGCCTTGAGACCTCGTTTTGCGCGTGATGCAGTTGTATACTCTTTGGGGCCTGCACAAAGCAATGTTGGGGGGGAAAAAATCAGTGTCTTTCTCTGTTCCTTCTACCTGGAGCTCAGAGGAAAGTGGCTTCTCGGTGGGAAAGGACAAGGGGCTGCCCGCTGTACTCTCTTGGCTCCTGTATTTTCACACGAAGCCCAGAGAGCAGCATGGCTCTCCATGGCAAAGATGCCAATAAATGGAGAGAGGGTTTTGCAGATGTAGCTGAGGGATGTCTTGGAGCACAGGCGATGATGCATGTAGAGTCCCATCCAGATCCAAACCCTGGAGCCTGGGAGTTTTATTGACCAGAAATGGAGGCTGCAAGAGGTGCGACTTAGCTCCTAAAACAGTACGGGGGAGGATCGCCTTGATCCATATGGATTTAGGGGAGAAACTCCTGGGTTTGTGACCCCCCCAGGGTCACATTAAGTCAAGGAGAGCTGGTCCTGGAGTCTCCTGAGCTGCATCCTCTCAGCCTCATGGGCCTTGCCCTGCTCTCTCCTTTTTCTATTTCTCCTTTCCCCCCACACAGTGCATCCCAACTTCCATCCCTGTTTCTCCCCCGCTGCCCAACCAAATCCCACCCACAAAATTGAGTATCAAATGCTTTGCAGGATCACTCTCTGCTTCAGTGCCTGTCTCTGCCCCTTCCCCTGCGCGTGCTGGGAGGGCAGGGCACAGCACAACAGGGTTTCAAACTAGGCTGGATTTATAACCCTCTGTAATAGCACTCCTGCAGGAAATGGAGACTTCAACCCACTGTGCCAATGGTGGCATCGTGTTTTTTGGTCATCATCTTCAGGCCAGTGCTGCACAACAACTCGGATAAGCCTCGCTAAGGGAGTGGAGATGACCAGGAGTAAACCCGGTGTCATAACTCACTAGCAAACTCACTGCGGTTGGGTAGGGATTACTCCAGATCAGCCCCAGTCCTCTGCTGCTCAACTAGGGAGGACCTGCTCTTCTGTGGCTAAATGCTACCAGCACAGGGCACCTGAACCATGAGATGAGCCATACAACAGAGGTTATGGACTTATGTGGAAAGGCTAAAAGCACTAGGGTGATTTAGCCTGGACAAGGGAAGACTGTTATCAAATCGCCCTTCAGTCTCCAAATAGCTGAAGAGTGACTGCAGAAAGGATGGAAATGCTTTTTTTTTTTTTTTTTCTGCCATCATGGGGGTCAGGACTAGGAGCAATGTCCTCAAGCTGCAGCAGAGGTGGGAGATGAGGAGGAAGTTTCTGACTATGCGGGCGGTCAAGCACTGGAACAGGCTGCCTGGAGACGTTATGGAGATTTCCATCCTTGGAAATCTTCAAGAGCAGGATGGACGGACTCTTGTCTGGGCTGATTTAGTCCAGGAGGCCCCTACCTTGAGCAGGGGATGGACTAGGTGTGACCCAGCCCTTCTTTACTAGGATTTTATAATCATATCCTATGACTTGGAGACCAACACACCCTGCCAGCAAAACCCTGTCCTCTCCAGTATCACAGTTCCTACTGCCAGGTCTTGTAAGGCCGCACGGGACCTCCTCAACGAAATCCAGGAAAGCAGCCACTTTTCCAAGATGGCCAGCTCATAGATGGGGACACCACTCCATGAGCCTGTGGCATGAATAAATAATAATCACCAACAGGAGGTTAATTGTTCAAAAGGAGAGGTGCCTTTCGAAGATGCCAGCGTTGCTTCCATTGTATACTTGTGACCTTCCCCGGAGGAGAACCATCTAGTTATCTTCTCACCCACCCAGGAAATCCCATACATTTATTTGTGGTCCACTGAAAATGTTGAGTTTCATAAAGCCAGACAAAGCTTAGTTTGTGGGAATGTATTTGCCTATGGAAGATACAGAACATTTCAAAGGTGGTTCAATCCAGAAGTATTTCCTAGGGTAATATAAGCAAGGAACAAGCTCCTTGAGCTTCACATCTCGGAAAAGATCTGCATTAAAGGAGATGACAAACCTTTCTCCTGGATCTAATACTCATTCACTAGAGTAAAGAAACCATTACTCATATCTGGGTCACCTAACTCCAGAATAATACCCTCTTCTTAGGAGTGGGATGTATAATTTAGCATATAAGATTTGACTGGCTTTGAACATTTTAAAACTTTGCTGTGCAACTTCAAACCATATAACGGCAGTGCTCATTTTGTACTCTAGCTCATCAATCCATCCTCTCAAGACTGACAGTAGAGGTAAAATAAAAATTGCCCAGTTGCTTGGATTTTCCTGTGCTATAGAAGAGCAAAGCTTGAAAGGTTGTCAAAGACATTACAAAGTCCTCATCAACATGACTGACATCAGAACTGGGAACAGAACTTCTTAAGTCATATAAGTTAATGCATCTCCCACAGCATTTACTCAGCAAGATTGAACTCCTTCTTGTACTTTTGCAGAAAAAAAAAAAACATATTTTACCACGAATCCCACCCCCACCCCCCCAAAAAACAAAACAAAACCAGAAATAGAAATGGAAATAGAACTAGAAATAGTAGTACACATATATCAGTGTTGAATTTTCTTGGTGGCAAACTGTGGAATTGCTTTGTTTGGAGGCTGAATTACTCCTTCTAATCATTTCCTGGATGTTTGGGGCTTTATTTCTATGTTTTTGTTCTCATTTAGTTTTCATGTCTTAAAATTAGAAAAAAAAAATGTTGCCTGCTGGACTAGGTTCATTTATTGAGCGTCTAATGTCCATAATCCAGAATCACTGGGCTCAAAGAGCATCCTAGTAGCCTGAACCAGAAATACTGGCTGCCTTTAAATGAGTAGCTCAGTTACTTTACATGCAACTTTTTATCTTGCTGAATTCCCAAGCTCTACTAGTTATGGAAGAAGAACAAGTTATTCGTAATGGAGGCACTGTAGTCTTATAAAATAGACAAGTAAACAGAACAATTGTCTGCACGTGTCTAAAATCTTATGACTTCATGTGTTCAGAACTTAAAAATACTGAAGTTTATATTCCTAAAACTTGATGGAAAGCCCGGTAAGATCCACATCAGTATTCAAGTTTCAAAGCATGTCACTTTGATCAAAAATTGCTCCAAGTCAAGTCATTGCCTGCTCAAGTCCTGCCTTCAGTGGCAACAGGTAGGAGTGCACTAGGCACCTGGGAAAGCCTCATCTTTAGTGAGCAGTTTCAGCCGTCTACCAACTGAGTGAAGATTTGTTTTTATTATAAAAACAAAAAAATGGTGGGTAGCATTATTTGCATGCCTGATATTGTACCAGGAAAATGTGCTAAGCAATGTTTCTACAGCCAAACTTTGAAGTCATGAATTGTGAAGTCACTGCTGTCTCCTAGTAGATTCATTTTCAATTCTTTACACCCCCCCTCCATCCCGAAACCCCATGCAGAGACTTCCCTCATTGTTTGGGTAGAGGTGAAAGTGTTGTATGCATGTAGCAGCCAACTACAGTGCTTACCTTTCTTTTCCTATCCTGGTGCCACAATCATAGATTTTCCCAATGTTGGACATGTAATACGTGATACGGCTCAGTCTGCAGCCCTTGTGGGTCTTCCCTGGTGCACAGGTCCTCTAGTAGTAGTCAAATGGGCAGATGTTCAAAGCTCTGTGTCCCAGCACAGTGATCCACCTAGGCTGTTAGAGTAACCTTGCTTCTGCAGGTTGCCTTTTGATATCTGCTGAGTCTTGTTCCAAGGCAATTTCATAGTTTCATAGTTGGTCGGGTCGGAAGGGACCTGAGCAGATCATCAAGTCCGACCCCCTGCCATGGGCAGGAAAAAGTACTGGGGTCAAACGACCCCAGCAAGGGGTTTGTCTAACCTTCTCTTAAAGACCCCCAGGGTAGAAGCCAGCACCACTTCCCTTGAAAGTTGATTCCAGATTCTAGCCGCCCTGACAGTGATGTAGCGCCTCCGGATGTCTAGTCTGAATCTACCCTCGTCCAGCTTGTGACCGGTATTTCTAGTCACTCCTGGGAGTGCGCGGAGGAACAGGGACTTCCCCAATGCCTGCTGGTCCCCCCTGACTAGTTTGTAACAGGCCACCAGGTCCCCCTCAGCCTTCTCTGTGGAGGCTGAACAGGTTCAGGTCCTGTCGCCTCTCCTCGTAGGGCCTGCCCTGCTGCCCTCTCCAGGCTGGCCACATCCTTCCTGAAGTGCAGCGCCCAGTACTGGACTCAGTACTCCAACTGCGGCCTGACCAAAGTCGCATAGAGGGGGAGGATCACCTCTCTGGACCGGCTTGAGATGCACCTTTGGATGCATGACAAGTTACTGCCGGCCTTGCTGGCTGCGGTCTGGTATTGGCGGCTCATGTTCATCTTGGAGTCAATAATGACTCTGAGATCCCTTTCCGTCTCTGTGCTTTCAAGAGGGAAACTCCCCGGCCTGTATGTGCGCTGTGGATTCCTTCTCCCCAGTGCAGCACCCTGCACTTGTCTGCGTTGAACCCCATCCTAGTCTTGTCTGCCCACTTTTGTAGTCTGTCTCAATCTAGTTGCAGCCTCTCTCTCCCTTCAAGTGTGTCCACCTCGCTCCACGTCTTAGTGTCAGCAGCAGATTTGGACAGCGCGCTTTCCACCCCCTCGTCCAAGTCGCTGATGAAGATGTTAAACAGTGCGGGCCCGAGGACCGAGCCCTGGGGGACCCCAGTGCTCACATCTCACCAGGTTGAATACAACCCATCCACAACTACTCTCTGTGTGCGCCCCATCACCCAATTTTTACCCATCCAACTGTGCAGGCATCAATGCCGCAGTCACTTAATTTATTGATGAGGATGGGGTGAGAGACAGTGTCAAAGGCCTTCTTAAAGTCTAGAAAGACTACGTGCATGGCGACACCATCATCCAAGGATTTAGTTATTTGGTCGTAAAAGACAATCAGGTTGGTCTGGCAGGACCTGCCTTTGGTGAACCCATGCTGATTGCCCCTGAGCACGATCTCCCCTGCAGCCCCCCACAGATTTGATCCTTGATGACTTTATACGTGGTTGCATGGTGGGTAGAAAGCCTTTGTGCAACTGTAGGTGGCTAACAGCTTCCATGTAGTCATATAGCAGATGCCTGGTGTCTTTGACATGTCATGATTGTCCCATTTTGTTCCTGATGCCTGGTGAGTGAGTCCAGGAAGCAAATACAGGCTGCTCCTGTTTGTTGGGTTTAGAGATCCTGAATGAAATTGCAGCTGTTGTTGAATGCAGGGTCCAGCTTCTTAATATTCAGTATTTTTTTTTTCCCCCAGATGTGTATTTGGTGCAAGCTTGGTTTAATTGTTGCTGAGTTGCTGGGTTCGCTCACCCTTTGTACGTTCACATGTTCCTCAAGTGTGTTGTTCTGGACACTGACTATAGGTGAGGGCCAGCAGTTTCATGAAACACATCTCTATAATGGAGGGCTGTCGTGTGTTACAGGCATCTTCTAGCCAAGTCCCATCAGGTGATGTTAACACTACTAAGGAAGTAACAACTGGAAACTCCTGACAATACTAACACAGCTGAAATCCCAATTTGCCTGAGGCAAGTTATTTTCTGTGGATTTACTTTAAAATTGGAATGAACTGCTATAGTTCTTGGCAGGTTGGCAGCTTTTCATTCCAAAGGTAGGGTTGAAAGAAAGGGATTTATATTAACTTTTTCATTTAAGAATAAAAAGAAGAAAGAAGAAAGGCATATATTTATAAAGCCATTATCAATAAAGGTTTGACTGACACTTGGGACCTAGACTTTGTGTGTCAATGCAGGAGGGAAGGTGGTTTATTAGTGCAAGGTATGTGGGCAATATGTGGGCAAGGCACTGGCTTCTCCCACATTTTCTGGCTGGTATCACTAAGCCAGCATGGGCTGGGTGTGGGGTCAGGCTAGATGACCCCTTGATGCTTTCCTCCACTCCATTTTTTTTTTTTAAATGATGGCTCTAAGTCGTGCCAGTGAGGCAAATTCACTTTTCCATGTGTGAACTGAACATTTCCCATTAGTCCACTGATTGCAGAGCTAGAAGGCCACACGAGGCTGGTTGTGCAGCTTAGCCACACATGGAGATCCTGCCAAACCAACACATCAGAGCTTGTTCGGCATTAGGAAATGCATCACGCAGCTCTTTTGCTTATTCTAATGATGATGTCCTCTATGGCAGATTACACAGAAAACACAGCATAACTCTCTTATTTATGAAGAGAGAAAGAGAAGAGGACTCCGAGAGCTGCTGGAGCAAAGTCTTGCAATTTGGGGGTGATCCTGGAGTGGCTTAAAGCGTTTCTGGCTGCAGTACTGAGTTTCACGGCTTCTGAATCCACACCGCAAACAGCCAGGGATTGCATAAACACACTCTTTCCAAGTGACTCCAGGCCAATTTAGGCATTTAGGGTACAAGAGGGTGTAGGCACCTCCACTCCAAGGGCTGTGTTTTATACAGGTGTTCAGGTATCTGAAGGTTAAGTCTGGTTGGAAAATGAAAATCTCCTTTTCTGAAAGCTTTCAACATTTTGTTTCTGTTTGTCCATAGGCAAAAGAATTACCTCCTTAGTGAGAGGCTCCAATCCCAGCCATTAGTGGCCTCATGTGGGATATAGGAGACCACCGTTCAACTTTTTATAAAGGCAAATTGTCTGCTCCTCCTTGATGGGCTAGCGGTGCCACTGATTCCAGCTACTGGTTTAATGCATGGACCCAGCATGGACCTGAACTTTGCTGTGCAACACACTGGGCTCCCAGTGTGCAGGCAGCCCTTGCCCTGCCCACACTTCATAGCATTGTCTCCTGCTCCCTGCCCTGGTCCCAGGTCTCTGGTCTTTGACTACAGCATCCCTGATCTCAGCTTGCTTCCTGGGTCCTGGCTTCACAGCCTTGGTTGGACACCCCGATGCCGATCCCTTGCATGTGCTATCTCAAACTCATCTTTTATTCCTGCCCCCTGACTTGGCTTCCTTGTTAGCAACACTTGGCTTCTGACAACCCACTTGGGCCTTCAGCTCTAGCCAATCTTCTCTTCTCCAACACGAATAGCCCCAGTTCATTCAGCCTTTCTTCCTAAGTCTTGTCTCCCAGGCCCCTGATAATTGTTTGTTGCTCTGTGCTGGACCTTTTCCAAACTGTCAGCGGCCACCTTGAAGTGTGGGCCCAAAATTGGACACACCAGTGCCGAATAGAGAACAGTCATGGCCCTTGATTTACAAGTGACACTCCTGTCAATACAGCCCAGGGCGCTATTGGCTTGTTCTGCAGCAAGAGCACACTACTGCCTCATATTCAGGGTCATGGTTCACCAAAACCCGCAGGTCCTCCTTTGCATTACAGAAGGCTCACCACTCACTCTCCAGTCTGTATTTGTGCATGTAATTATTGCAATCCTAAATTCAGGACTTGTTCTTGTTGAAACTCATCTCACCAAGTGCAGACCATTTCTCCAGTCTATCCAAGTCATTCTGGATCCTAACCCTGCCCTCCGGTGTGTCTGCAACTCCACTCAGCTTGCTGTCATCTGCAAATTTGCTAAGTGTCCACTCAATCCCATCAGCCACATTGTTAATGAAGATCTTAAATAATGGTGGACCCAGGACAGACCTGGAACCCCCTTGGTAGCTCCTCCCAACTAGACGTTGAGGCACTGATGACTGCTCATTGAGCACAGTGGTCAAACCAGTTATGTATCAGTCTTAAAATACTTTGGTCTACTCTGTACTTCTTTAACTTGTTAAAGATAAGGTTATGGGAAATGGTATCAAAAGCCTTGTAGCAGCACTTATATAGGGCAGTGCCGCCTCCTTTTCCCCCACCTGTTCTTCCTGAACAAGCTTTGCTAATCCATGACCATACTCCAGTCACATGAGCTGTCAGAATCCATTGATTGTACTGGAACCTCCAATTCTTCCTTCTCATTCTCCATGCTTCTCACACTGGTATATAAACATTTCAGGTATCTGCGTGACTGTCCTTCCTCTCCCTGAGACCATTGCTAAGGCTTTTGCTATTGCCTCCCTTAGTAAAAAAATGTCAAGGTCCCCAAGCTCTTTACTTACCTGTGGGCTTTTGTCTCCATCCCCTGATGAATCTAGATTGAAGCCCTCCCCCATAGGTTAGCAAGTCTATATGCAAAAATACTTCCCTCTCCTCATCTGGTGGACCCCATCTCTTCCCAGCAGTGCATCTTCCTGGAAGACCACCCCATGTTTGATGAAGCCAAAGCCCTGATGGCGACATGATCTATGCAGCCATGTGCTAATCTCCAAGATGTGTCTGCTCCTTGATGAGCCTTTATCCTTAACTGGAAGGATCAATGAAAACATTACCTGGGCCTCTGTACTCTTCGTCCTGGCACCCAGAGACATGTAGTCACTTTTGATCTGCTCAGGGTCACCCCTGGAAGGATCATTGGTGCCTGCATGGATGAGCAGCACCGGGTGGTAAGCAGAGGGCTAGATAAGCTGTGGCAACCTTTCCATGACATATCAGATGTGGCAGCAGACCCCTGGAGCCAACCCACTAGCACTGGGGTCCCTGAAGGAGGGAGTCACCAGTCATCACTACCCATTGCTTTCTCTTGGCACCAGTGTTATCAGCCCTCCCACCCCTGGCTGAGCCTCCCCTGCCAAGGGAGGGGGGCCCTTCTCTTGCAATGCCAGAGCTTCATGCCTCTTCTCTGGATGCACAGCCACAGGTCCAAAAAAAACCAAAACCTTGCTGCTGCTATGTTCCTATGAAATCTGGGTGAATTGGCATTTTCAGATGAAAAGCTTTTAGCAGCAAGTTCCCAATCAGCTCTGCAAAAATAAGATTTTTCACAAGTGCCCAGACACTTGATATCTATCCATTTCCAGTGGATGGGCCCCAGTTTATCTGACAGGTCATTGGTCCTATCTGCTCTTTAGGCGTGGAAATAAATGTCTGTCCTGAGGAAACTTCATAATCAACCACACTTTCATTTCTAATTTCATTTTAAAGCTGCTCTGTTGAATAAGAAGTGTAACTGGCCCTGACCATTTCTTCTGCTGTGGGTTGTCCATACACCCTTTGAGATGGCTTTCTATCAAAGGAGTTTATTCACTGCCACCTGCTAACATTGGTGTCCGAAAGCTCCCTGTTTTCTTTTTATGATGGAGTGCACATGCAGTGTTCATTGCAAGACCTAGTATAGTTATTCACAGTGATCCAAGTAAGGCTATTTGTAATAAGGCTATTTTTAACAAGGAAGCGAGGGTGCTCAACTCCTCTGTATAGGACCTTTAAAAACTTTACTACCATGGCATTTAAAAAACATGCCGGCAGTAATACCCACTGATTAGACAGGGGAGCAATAATTACACTCTCTGACTGAAGTGGAAAGTGAACTTACAAAGGTGAGAAGTAATTAGCTGCATTTTGAACTCAGCAATGCCTTCAGGAAAATTCACATTTTGCAAAAAAAAAAAATGTGTGTGCGCGTGAGTGCGTGCGTGCGTGTATGTATGTGTATGTGTGTGTGTGTATATATATGTGTGTGTATATGTGTATGTATGTATATATGTGTGTGTGTGTATGTTTGTATATGTGTGTATATGTGTGTATGTATGTATATGTGTATGTGTGTATATATGTGTGTGTATATGTGTATGTATGTATATATGTGTGTGTGTGTGTATGTTTGTATATGTGTGTATATGTGTGTATGTATGTATATGTGTATGTATATATATATGTGTGTGCGTGTGTATATGTGTGCATGTATGTATATATATATGTGTGTGTGTGTATGTGTGTGTGTATATATGTGTATCTCTCTCTCTCTCTCTCTCTCTCTCTCTCGGGAATATATCCCAGTCTATGAAAGATAATACCTGCCTCTAGCTGCACCATACCTCCACGTGCTGTGCTGGGTCCTGGCTAATTCGTGATGGGAGAGTGAGGTGTGCTGGCTCTGGGGTGCGCACCACCCCTTCCTGGAGCAGCTCGGTTTCCAGGAGATGGTTTCCGAGCCATTCGCCAGCTGCATCTGAGCAATCTCAGCTTGTCTCGCAAGATCACTTCATGGAAAGTCTGGAGTTTTGTTCATTTACTTCTTCCTGCTCCAGAATGCTTCTCCACTCTCTCCAGAGTTGCAGTGGCATCATCAGAGGCATTTATATCAAACAGAAGGGCAGTCAGTCATGAAGTAAAACCTTGTATGTTTTATATAAGGTTATATGTTCTCACCTTTCCTAGAGATAAAAGCCCTGAAGTAATTTTTTTTTCAACCATTCATTTTTCCAGCACTCTCTCTTACTATAAATACTTGCTTAAGAAACTTGGAGCAATGGAGCCTTTACAGTTTCCCAGTTTCTTAAAAAGATAAATTCAATGGAGTGAGTTCACATTCTTGCAAGCAAAGATGAGCTTTTAAAGCTCTGAGATTGTAGGCATTTTTTTCCCTTTGCCATTACAAAAGAAAAGACTCAATGTTGTGTCAGATCAGCTAATACTTAAAGGTGGTATGGGCACACAACACAATTACATTTGAGTGCATTTACCAGCCAATCTCCGTAGCCATTTATTTTAAACAGCCAGCTTCATTAGTGTTGAGATCTGTTGCAGGCATTTCCACCTGAATTCACAGTCCTGTCCTCTCCCTATCCACATGGACAGAAAAAGGAGATGATGAAAATAGCAGTAAGAACCACAAAATGAATGTCTGAGTGGCACATTACAGCCAATATAGGCATAATTGAGTGCACTGCAATTTACATTAAATAATCTCCAAGAGTCAATACCACTAAGTGGAGTATTTTAGCTACATGATGCTAATTGTTCTCAAATAAGCAAAGTGTGTGTGCATGTGTGTGGTGTGTGTGTTTAACGTGCATGATTAAATGCTAGAGTCCAACAGTGACTGCTGAACAGCATTACCTATTTCCTTCTCCCCATATGTATTAGTGTTGAGTCCCAGATCCACCACTGCGATGGTGACGGCTAATCACTTCTGTTCTTCCAGAAGCCAATCTAGCGTCCTGACAGAGTGCTTTCCACCGACCCTCATCTCCAGGCCTGACATGTGCCTTTTCCATCAGAACTGACACTGTTTCATGCTTCAAATGAAGGGGAATCTATTCCTGTATTTCCCCCAGGGGGACTGGAAACTTGCTTAGATATGTAGCTCTTGTACGGTCTCATAAATTAATTGTTTTGCAAGTCCTGCATCCAAAAAATGTTTCTTTTCTCAAACTCAGTATTAGAGCCAATCTCCTAAGCTCCTAAGTCACTTTGGAAAATGGGTCTTAGGCCCCTAGGTCACTTTGATTCTTTGAGATGTGCCTTCTACCTGCCCTTCACACCCCTCCATCAGAAAGTGGGTGCAGATTAGCTAATCAGAGAGTCCCTAGCACCCCATATTTCCTCCAGATACTCCAGTGAGGTATCTTTAAAGCCACTTTGCAATTCAGGATGACCTCTTGCTGCTCTTGTCTTGCAGTTTGCAGACATAGCTCACCACATAAAATCAGGTATTATACAAATATGAGAATTCTCACTAGCTCCAAACTCCTGGCAAGTTCAGCACGATTAGAGGACAACGTTTGATATCCTCTGCTGCTTCTTTGTAAGTGGGTCCATAGTTGCTCATTCCTGAATGCAAAAAAAGCTTAATGGCTTTACACACCGCAGTTTGTTTCCTATGCTCCTGCAGCATACTGCGTCCGGCCAGTCCATCCATACCATGCTCAACAGTAGTAATACGGACAGCTCTACAGTCTGCCAGTTGCGTGCATTGGGAAATGCCTGCTCATCCCTGTGCTGTAGTCAACTCTGCATAGTTTGTTTCTTTATTAAGCTTTCTTGGAGGAAGGGAGCTAATTGCAGCTGATTCGGGATGGCACTCTGTGCGTACCACCGATCATATAATACCCATCTCCAGTAACAATTTTCAGAAGCATTTCCTCCAAGTGGAATGCAAAAGTATAAATCTTGATGTGTTAATTTACAAGGTGAAATATGAAATGCATGTCAGGATGCTATTCTCCCAGAAAGCCTCCTTTCAGCCTTTTTCTAAAGAGACTGAGGAGTGGTTTCTAATTCAGAGATGCTGGGTTGGAGTGATGGAGGCAGCTGTCCTGCTGCTAACCATGCTTCTCACTCTTGATTTGCTGTGTGGCACATTTTAAGCACAATGAACACATCCAGCCTAAATCCTTTGCTTCCCAGGAACTCCCTTGCTTCCTTTATGAATGCACCTCCCTCAAGGATGCTATTTATATTTAGGGGTGCTATTTATAACGAGTAATCATCACTGAATAATAAACTTCACATTTAGGACTGGGCATCCTACTGTTTTTTTTCTATTATTCATGACTACGTTCAATAGGCTGCTAAGTCTGAGGCTGTGAGAGCAGACACTGTGCAGTTTTTCAGGTATAACACAGCTGGTCATGTTTGCATGGCTTTTGAAACATCACAGAAGTATGACCTCAGCCTGTGTGTATGTTATTCATATTCAAATACTGCACCCTCTCCCTCTGGCCACCTTCTGATACTGCCTTTTTGTCGGAGCCATGAGAGGGCAACAGGAGATCCTGGTGCTGGTTTTGTTTCAGGCAAACTCTCCAGCCTTGTGAATGCAAGAGAAAATGGTCATTGAGGTTTATGGTGTTATGATCCTGCTGCCACTAACGATAATGGAAGTGTGGCTGTTGCATTCAGTGGGGGCAGATGCATGGCCTGGAGATGGTGTTATTCATGGAGGGCTGGATGCTGAAAGGGGCTGAGCTCCTGGGATCCAGCTTAATGGAGCCTGAAGCATGCACTGAAAGACTCCCTTTGACTGGAGGCAGGATAAGCAGCATGATCCAAGCTGTCGAGCATGACATGATCATGTGCATCAGCTGGCGTTTAGCATGCATATGCAGGCATTGCTGTTGCAATGCTCTTGGATGGTGAAAGGAAGCTAAATTCATGGCTAATGATTTCTGTCTGAGTCCTGGCCAGGAGTGCTCTCATGCCAGATCAATAATGGAGTGCCTAACAGACTTCACAGACTACCTGGCGCTGCTCCTTATTCGGGTTAAAAATGCTGCTGTGCATAGGGGGTCCTGGCAGCTGGGCCTGTGGCATCTCAGTGGGTCTCATGCAGGTACTGGAGACAAACAGGGGTTGTGTGGATCCTGCAGGACCTAAGGGTCATGGACTTGGGTAAGGAAGTGTGCTTCCCTGGCATGACTCCTAATTCTTCAGGAGATAAACCATCGGCGCTCCTCTACTTCTGGGTAATCCTCTCCTGCTAAGCACTTCCAGTGGGCGAGCAGTAGCATATGTCCCACTGGGTCAAAAAATGCAGTGAAGTCCGGTGTGGGTGTGAAGATCTTGTCTACACTGAGGCCATTATTTAACACTACTGAGATTATTGTTTAATACTATGAGACCCATTCTGCACCGTGCCCTTGTCTACCTTGAGAGAGCCAGGGTGCCAGCTGCCATCCATGCTGTTGGAGCTTGGGAGGTGCTCAGCTATTAGCCCATGAGAAGTTAATTGGAGATTGGATGGTGGCTGGGGACAACTCCAGGGATGAGCAGGATTGTACTTCCCGAATCATTTTGTAGGTGCGTGTTACTGAATGAGATGTTGGCTTTCTCCATTTGTAGTGTGCCGAATTCTTCACCAGAAAGGAAAGACGTGACTACAGATGTCATCATAACCCCAGTAATAATATATTAGGGACTCACTGGTGCTAATGGGTATCAACTGGAGTTGGGAGGTTGAGCCCAGTCTGGGTAGGATGGAATTTTTTTTCCCAGCTAATTTTCTCTGGATGTGTTTGCACTGATGGCTTTTTCTGGGGTCAGTACTTATTCCTGGTCTCTGGGCTGTTTATCTCAGTTGATTAGCAAGCTCACCATACAAAACATTGCTTCTAGCTGCGTTCTGCCGGGTTGATTGTGTAGGACTGTATTTGTTTTGCTCCCTTTGCACTGACAGAGTCCTGCAAATGCTGTGCGTGCTGCTGGTGGGTGACTTCAGTGCTTTCTGTGTTGGTCATCTTCTGACCGGCCTGTGCACCGCATCGGAGGGTCTTCCCCTGTGGATCATTGGGAGCTTCTCAGTTGGTAGCTTGCATCCAAGGAGAGGGCATGAGGTAGCGGCACAATCCTACTATTTGTTCAGTACCTTGCACAGGTCGTCATGTGTTTCGATTATAAAGAACTGACAATTTAGGTCTTCAGGGAAAGATCAGCTTCAGTTGCTTCTTGTATGTACATGTGCATTAACCCAGCATTTGAAGATAAAGCTACCCGTTCTGTTCCTGTGGTGTGGTCCAAATACTCCAGTTGGGCATACAATTATGGCATGCACAGATTAACAAAGAATGGGCATAGTTAATCACAGTTAATCTGTACATGCCATAATTGTATGCCCAACTGGAGTATTTGGCTACCGCACCGTATGAACAAAATGTGTAGCTTTATCTTCAAGTGATGGGTAAATGCGCATGTACATGGCTATATTTTCCTTATATTGAATCAATTCTACAAGAAATGTCAGTGTATCCCTCGAGCCTTGTTCAGCAAGTTCCTCTTTGGGGAACTATTTGCAGAAGAGTATTTCATATTTGTTTCCGTCCACCTCAGTGGGTGAATCTACATGTTACTGTCTGGTGAAATTGTTACTGCACTGTGCTTCAGTACTTCCTAAAGGAAGTACTAAAACATGGCATGGTGACCTACCGTACTGTGCTGTAAGGGTGGCACATGCCTAGATTTCCCACTACATCACCGTCACAGCGCACTCCCCATTTATAGAGCACCACTACAGCGACGTACCTGGCAATCACGTGTAGACCTACATGATCGCTATGTCACCACAGCCCATCATACAGTGATGTAGCGTGACGTGTAGATGTGCCCAGAGTAAAGAACCTTGACTTTGTGCTTTAAAACGCAGTGAATTTGTATGGAAATAATTTGGTTTAAAAAAAAAAATGGATTGCTGAGAAGGCATTTTTGCTGCATGCTCAAGAGATGGGCAACTGAGAAGTGACTCTGCAGACAAGGAAAAGCTGGACTAGCTGGAAAAAATGGAGACCCTGGTCCTGACACTCCCTCACCTTGCAGCTCATGCAGTCGTTTTATATCTGTGCTGCTTGTATAACATTGGTACCGATCCTGACTTCCCGTTAAAACGGGGGCAGCCTTTCAGAGAACAGAAAATGGCAGAAAACAAGTGATATGGCCCACAGGTCCTAGAAATTAAATTCATTGGCAACCTTGCCAGCAGAGTCTGGTTGGGTGACCATCTCAGCCCTTGCTTCTTTGCAAGGCCGCCAGGTGTGCACAAGTGCATCATTTAGCACTTTCTTCTCATATTTTCAGATGATATTAGTTTAATCTCATCAGTTTAATAGCAACAGTGATGGCGCTGCAACCACATCCCTTTGGAGGCTGTTCTACCTCCAACTGCTTCGTAGCTTTCTGGCCCGGCAGATTGAGCTTTAGATAAGTCAAACACATCCTTTCTTTCCTTTTTATTATTATTAGCAGTAGTAGTGTGACTAAAACAGTCCAGAGTGCTCCTTGGAGGTGTGTAACAGCCTCTGAGTCATCACAGGAAACTGGTTTGGAAATGCAATGACATTCACTGTTGGGTTTTTTCCAGCATACAGCTCCTGTTCCCATCCCTGTCAGTCTGACAGATCCATCCTCACCTTCCTGGGAGCTGCAAGGGAGAAAAACAAGAGCTTACAAATCCTGTTGGAGGCCCACCAAGAGGAAGGACGCCTGTTTCAGCAGCCTGTGGGTCAGGAACATGGCAAAATTGTCTGAAATTTTGCCGAGTGTGTAACTGGTCATGAGAGCAGAGCCCACTGTACTCTGCTAATGCTCTTGAATCGTCCCCTGGTTATGTGGTAGCCTCAGGAAGCTGGGACGAGCACCCAGAAATGCAGGTACCGCACACTGCATTGTAATCCCCTTGGTTTTGCAACTAGGACTGGAAATGTCTTAAATAGTTTGGCGTTAGAAAATAGGAGGCAGCTCGTGTGACTGACCTAGCGGAGTCAGCCCTCTCCTAAGCTCCAGCAAGCAGATACCTGCCTGCTCCCTTTGCTATAGCACCCCTTCCTTGTATGTGGCTTAAGAGAGATCGGGGGAGTATCACACCCTTTCCCTTCTCTAGCTATGAGGGAAAGGGATCTTGTTGTTTTCCTCTCCTGAAGCTGTATTAAGGACCAAACTTGCTGCCTGCTGGGCCCCACCACAGTGCAGTGGTACAGTGCAACGTGTCTCATTGAATACTTTGCATGCTTCAGCACTTCTTTCCCTTCATTTTCTTAGGATGCTCTTGTCCATAGCCAAAAGATAATCAGTTCACTACAGCATTGCATTGCTATTTCTGTTTTGAATGGCTTCTTCCATACAAACTGCCTGCCAAAACACTTTACAGAATGAAATAGCACAAGCGCAGAGTTAAAATGAATCTCAGGAGGAGACAGAGAAAGGAAAATGTCTATGCAAAGGGGAAAATGTGATTTCCATTGGCATCTGAAATAGGCTGGTGAGTCAATGAGGTGCAGAGAGGCTGCAAGGCTGTCCTGCTCAGTAGGAACCAGGGAGGAGCGAGCCCCACACTCGCTCTACGAAGGCACACGGGAGGCAAGTGCAATTGCTTTCTGCCAGACAACGATGCAGCAGAAGAGAGGGACATGGTGGAAGACATCCTTCATCATGGGAACAGCAGCAGCAGCGATTTCTGAACTAGACACCAAAGCCAAGGAGCCACCAGCAGCATTGCTGAGTCTGCTGCGGTCATGGAAGAGGCCGCAGAGTTGGGAATTGGTGATGTGCTGACACTGTTAGGGCCGATGTGGAAACACCCAAGACGAGATGTGATAAAAGTGTAGGCTAGGATTTCATTTCAAGGGAAGCTGTGGTAGGGGGACAGGTGCAAGAGGCATGGATGGTGCAACAGGCCACCATGTGTCACTAGATAAAGAGAGGGGCATTCAAGATCCCCAGTGGTACCCTGCTACTGATGGTGAAGGCATTGCAATGGGAGGGCAAGCCCAGATGGGAATATGAATGCACTGAGGATGCACTTCATGAGCCAACAAATCATTTCCTTCTTGCACTTGCATAGGACATGTCTGCTTGCTGCTGTGCAGTGTCATGTAGGGGACCCCCCCACAAGCAGTTGTCCTAACTTTCCCGGTAGTGCAGGCAGAGCTTGTCCCATACGGCTCTGATAGGTAGCAGTATCGGACCCTATAACAAACTTGTTTGGTCAAGATATGCACATAAGATGGACAGGGGAAGGTCATTAGGAAGTGCTGTGCGTGTCATTATCTGCATTAAGGTACAGACAGGTAGGGAAAAGGCAGATAGAGAGGCATAGCATACCTGGCTTCATAGGAGTGATTTTGGCACAGCGAGAGTGGCCTGCGATCAGAGGCTGAACTGTCCCCGGAGAGAGTTGCTTATATTGACTCTCAAGTCTGCTCACGAGCACGGAGATCCCTGCCACGCTGGAGGTCAGGACGTGGCCCAGGGGGATGACGTGGCACCAGTGACTCTCTTGGTCCAAAAGGAGCATTTGTTTTTGCTCTGCAGACAAGAGCGGTCCCTGGCTCTGAGCAGAGCAAAGCACAGACAAAGAAACCGGCCCCAAGTGGTGACCTGTGCAAGGGGAAGGGTGCTCTCTCATGCGGCTAATGGAGATGGGGAAGGCTCATAGAGCCACAGGGAGTCTTTGGTGGTGTTTACTTCTCACTCTGTGTTCACAAAGGGTTGCTGAGTTTCAGCAGTCACTCTGGAATAAACCATGCCTGATCCCCGTCCAATCACTCATGCATGGGCCAACGCACTCACGCTCAGTTTGCAAACGCAACATCAGTCAGTCACTAACCAAGAAGACCCCCGTTATTCAGATTTTCACTCCTCCAGCTTGCCTCAAAGTCCCCCCTTCCTGGTGCAGCACTTGCCCCTGAGCACGTGGAAGTACTCTTCTCAGAAGCTCCCCGATGGGCTGCCTCCGTTCACGGCGCGCTCTGTTCACAAGATCGGTCGTTACATCAATACAGCAATTCAGGGAAAGGGCAATTTGCATCCTCCAAGAAGAGTGTACGTGGCAGGCATTGCAGAGGCTAGGAAATGAAGAAGAAAGCAGCCTAAACAGCACATCTTAGAAAACACAGATCTCCCTTCACCTCGCCTGGAGTCCTTTGAAGCATTTTCATTGCCTAGTAAGTCATAGACTGTGGATCTGTGCAATCCAGCAGTCATGCAACAAGGGCAGAAAATATAATGCAGTCTGGTTGAAAATGACTGAAGAAAGCAAGCTACCATATATGTTTCTTTCTTTAGATGCTGCTGTCTGAGAGGAAAAAGGTCTATCAAAGGATCCCATGGCGTACCGACTCTCTGTTTGGAAGTGGATGTGTTGGGAGGGAAAAAAGTCTACAATATGCAAAAAGAGACTATGTGTATAAGGAAGGGGTTGAGAGAACTGAGGCAAAGAGCTGATATATATTTTAAAAAGAACAATTTACATCCATTTATGAATACAGCTACAGAGTGTAGGGTGGCATTTTCTGTTTATGGTCGTTAGCCTTGTTAGTCTGAAGTCAGGCAGAAGTCAAGGTAGGTTTTCACCTTATAGACATACTTAATCAGACATGAATAAGCTGCCATAAGCTTTGCTTGACTTCATCAGATGCTGTGAAGGGACAGCAGGAAGCAGAGCTGATAAATAGGATAGAAAGCAATGATTAGGATACAAGGGGGAGGGAAGGGGGAGGAAGAAGGAAGTGGGTGCTGCTGGGAGAGGAAAGGGGGGCAGGAGAGAGAGAAAGCCAAGCAGTTACCCCTCTGAAAGACAGGGGGGTTATAAAAGCTAACCCAGGTAATAGGATAAAAGTCTGCAATCTTGCTTTAAATGAGATGAGGCGTCCCGTTCTGTTCACCAGTCTAGCATTTCTAAACAGCGTTAACGTTTGTTAACGTTGTTAATGTTAACGTTTTGTCTGCTACATTTGCAAAAATGCAGGGAAAGACGTATTAAGCAACTAATTACCATATTCCTCTTTGCAGCATGAAGTGAGCGCACACACTGACAGCTGAGTTGTGCCTGACTGTCACCACATTTCTTTCTTTAAAAAATGAGAATGCCCTTTCTACAAGTGCAGCGCAAGCTTTGCTCATTAGTGAGACTAATGCTTCAAAGAGTTTATCAGGTACAAGACAAGGTTCAAGGTCTGAGCAGGGAGATCTGCCCTCCCCATAGCCACACATCCATGCAATTTTTACTGGCGGGATCTCAAGCTGGAGCTCCAGGCCCTGGATGGAGTCGTCCCAGTGATGGCACCCAAAGTTTGCAATGCACCTCCCCTGCCCTTTTAACAGCATGACGAGGTTGTTTGGATAGATGCAATACCTTTTATTATAGTTATTGAATTTGTGATGGAAATCAATCCAAGACTGCAAGTTTTCAGTCCAAATGATGATGTCATCTACATATCTTAGTTATAGCATGGGTTCGATGGTGCAGTTCTTGAGGGACCATCACCATTCCTGGCTCTTACACCTGCATTTCCAGAAATGTCATATATCTCATCCAGTGCACTGAATGCCCTGATGGAAAATATGTAGGAGAAACCAAACAACAACTGCGCACCAACAAACACATTGAAAATCCATCAAAGACAAAAAAATATTCAGTGACCTGTGGGGGGACACGTCTCACAAGGCACTCGCTCCCTCTCCGATCTCTCAGTTCTAATCCTCAAAGGGAACGTACAAAACACCTTTCATAGACAAGCCTACGAACTTCACTTCATCAATTTACTGGTTACAAAAAACTCATAGACTAAACATAGACATTGCAGTTATGGCATGTTATAACTTGCCTCCGATTTACATCTGATAACCCCAAGTAACCTGTCTGCATTTTACCAGCTACATTCGGTCACCAGGTCAGCGTTCCCCCTTTCTCACCCAACCTTCCCAGCTTGCACCTGTTGTCTCTCTTTCCCTCTGACCCTCGCTGCCACGCATTTGCATTCTCACAGACCTGAATTTTGCATTTTGGCTGCTATTCTACCCAGGAGAGCTCACAATACACCAGCAGCACCTCTCTACGCCTGAAGAAGGGTGTCTGTGCCCAAAAGCTTGCAAAGAACATTTTTCCCCCAATGATTTAGTTGGTCTAATAAAAAATATCACATTTACCTAAATAACTTTGTCTGCGTATGTCCTTAGACCAGTGCAATTATCACCAATAATCCTTTTTTCCAGTATGAGCTTCGTAGTCTTGGGCCCCATGGCTGGGGGAGACCCCCAGCATCATCTTCCAAAAGAGGAAGGCCAATATGTATATAGTTTGATTTAAAGGGAGCAAAACACTGCAGAAGTATCCAAGTAAGAAAACAAATCTATCAGATTCCTTCCCAAAGTTGACTGTGCCCAACCATTCAAGAAGTTTTCACATCAAATCATTGTTCTCCCTGTTCTTTGCACTTAGCTGAAGTAACCAGTGATCTTTCAAAGAAAAGAAAAAGGGGGGGGGGGGACCCAAAAACAATGCACATATGTTCTTTTCAAGACAATAGATATTACCATGAGAAAAATGCAAAAGGCTCCTTCTTTACAGTAGTGAACATCCGCAGAATGATTTATGTCCCAGCCACAATTAATGTAAAATCAGCACAGCTCTCCTGGGCTTTTTACTGACTACAAGCCTTCCAAACACCCACAGCTTGAAATAAATTACTCCTATTTTAAAGATTAAGCTCTATTCTGATCTCATCCATCTATGAAGAAGATAATGTCATCTTCCACTTTGGATCAAAAAATTATACTCATCGCACTCACTGACTCCAGATTTTGATAACAATGGGAAGGAAACTCTGGTGGTGGGCTCTGATAATACGTTGCCAGCAATACAGATTTTTGCCTTTAGGGAGGGAGGGTATCTTCCATGCTGATCCTTTCAAAGCAGGTAAGAATTATAATTGGTGTAGATTTTTTTTCAGTTAAAAGTGGCACCAATTAACATGTATTCTTTTACATTATGAAGAGTTCAGCACAAAAGCTATTTACAGATACTTTTGTTATTTAAATTTCCACTAAAAGGCATTTTGAATATATTCTGGAGAGCTTCATTTGGGTTCTCCTTTTATCTTTCCTCTCCTCGGCAATATTTCTCTTTTTTCCAATCCCCTGGGTTTCAATTAGCAACTCTGGGAAACTCCAGGAGTCTTCTGCCTTCCCCTATTGCATTAAAAAGTGACAAGATGTTGTGTAACCCTCTGTCTCTACCAGTCTGAATAATTCACCGTGCTCGTCAGGGCATGTCGGGATTTCGGCCGAGCATTATGGGCGAGAGCTCCTAAACCTCCCATGCCCTCCGAGTAACCAGAACACCTGCAGAAAGGATCTCCTGTGCATTCAGCTGTGCAAAAACAGAGGGACCAATTTATCAATATAGACTTAACTGTAATATAGGTGATGACCTTGCACAAAACTGGGACTGAGGCAGGCAAGAGGCAATACTACAGCCCCACATCTTCAGTTTTCAAAGGATGTTTAATTCCTGTGATCTGGCCTGTGGACATGCATAAGCACTTGTCTTAAGAAGAGATAGGAGGTCGTGATGGAGGTATAACAAGGCAGCCAGAGATGTGTCAGGGTAGCAGCGACTTCCCGCTGTTGCTATATCACGGGTGCAATCTCACGGCTTCCTCCCCTTCCCAGCCAGCACCTGGGGCTGCTGCCCTAGTTGCCCTGACAAAGTTATACTACTAGGAAGGCGAGTAAATGGAAGCAGAGACTCTGCCTTTCAGTCCCTGAAGTTTGCTGTGATTCCTGTGCAAGTGAAGCTGGCTTCAAAGTGGACCGGGGAAGTCACAGAAGCCAGTCTTTTCAAAAGCAGTGTATATAAACAGAGCCCAATTAACTGTCAGACCTCACCTGGAGAAATAATTTTAGATAATCAAATGGAAGCTTTTAAAATTGTATCTGCCTGTCAGAAACACCTGGTGAACAGGTGGCATTCAGCAGTTAAGCAAAATCATAGATTGTATTCCTAGGAGATGTGGACGTTGTGCTGATTCCCCTTTCATGTGTTCAGTTTAAAAAAGAAAGTCATATGTGCAGTTCATTAAATCATAGGCATTAGAAATGGAAAAGACCTTTTTTTTTTTTTTAGGTAATCTTGTCCAACTACCTTCTCTGCACAAATCTAATTAAATTTTAACTTCCTATTAGATCAAGGAGATAGATACAAAAAAGAAGCATGAAGAGCAATTAACTCCTAAATAATTCAAACACATTCTATCCAAAAAGGTAATTTTGAGCAAATATGAAGGATGCACAGTTCATTTAGCTTCAATATGTAGAACCATTGATAAGTAAGGCTGGAAGGGAGCTCTGGAGGGTATCTCGTCCAACCCCCTGCCAAAAGCAGGATTGGCCCTATCCAAACCATCCCATGCAAATCTGTGTCTATCCTACTCCTAAAACCACACAGCCATCCCTGTCACACGACTGCGAGAACTAGCACCAAAACCTGCCGGAGGTAAAGCAAGAAGACCGCGGTGGCCAGAGTCGTGTTGGTGCAAGGACCTGAGGGATGCAAGGAAGAGGGCCACTCCCTTGCAACAGAGGAAAGCAACCCCACTCCCAGCAGCAATCTGTATCCATCTAAGCATGGGGTAAAATTTCTTCCTGACCCAAATCTGGCCATTGGTTTGACCGTGAGTGGGGGGCAAGACCCTGTTGCCAGGAATCTCCGGGTTTAGGCCCAGCGGGAGCATTGGCACAGCCCAGTCACCATCCCCGACCTGGGTTGCAGCAGCACCAGCTGTTCTGAGGAAAGTGGAAAAGAAAACTCCAATGTGTGTAGCAGTAAGAAAAGAAAAAAAGTTATTTCTGAGCCCCATGCAACAACCATCAATGTTCAGGAACATGGGAAATACCCTCAGAAGAGTGCAGGCCTAGCTATTCCTGGATCATCCCTGACCACTGTTTGTTCAACATCATCTTGAACAGCTCCAATGATGGAGAGTCCACATCTTTCCTAGACATCTATCCCATGACCTCACTGCTCTAACAGTAAAGAAGTTTGTTTGTTTTTTCCCCCTAGGTATCCAATCTAAACCTACTTTGCTGCAACGTCAAGCTGCTGGTCTGCATCCTCCTCCCTGCAGCAAGAGAGAAAAGGTGCGTTCCCTCTTCTTTATGGCAGCCCTTCACATATTTGCAGAGTGTTATCATGTCCCCTCTTAAATTTATTTTCTGACAGCTGAACTGAACATGCCCAGCTCCTTCAGCCTCTCCTCATATGACTTGCCTTCCAAGGCATGTATCATTTTTATTGCCCACCTCTGGACCTCTCCAATTTCCCCACATCATTCTTAAAATGTGAAGCCCAAAGCTGTTCATAATAGTCTAGATGAGACCTAACCAGTGCTGAGTAAACAGGCACTGTCACTTGTAGTGTTTTGCAAATAATGCTCCTGTCGATGCAGCCCAAAGTTGCATTTATCTTCTGTACAACTGCACCACACGGCAGGCTTGTATTGAGTCTGTGATCTACTGAGACTCCGAGATCCTTCTCTGTCGTGCTGTCTTCCAGCCAGGTGTCACGTGGTGTGTGTGCTTTGATTATTCTCCCTGAGGTGCAGCGCCCTGCGTTTGTCAGCACCCATCTTCACCCTGATACCGTCAGCCCAGCTGTCCAACCTGTCTAGATCCTTCTGACCGGTGTTCCCGTCCTCCAGCATGTTTGCTATCCTTCCCAGTCTCCTGTCGTCTTCACACTTGCTCAAGAAGCAATCGGTTCAGGTATCCAAATCATTAACGAAGTCATTGAACAGCACTGAGCCCAGGACAGACCCTTTTGGGACTCCTCTCAAAACATCCTGCCGTTCTGACATTAATCATTATAGAATTACATTTTCTTTGTGGCTATCAAGCTAGTTATCTATCCATCTTATAGTAGTTTTGTCTGCCCCACATGTCTCCAATTTGCTTATGAGAAAACCATGTGGGACTTTGTCAAAATCCTGGCTGAAGTCCAGATACACAATATCGACAGCACTCCCTCCATCCCCACACCTAGTTATCGTGTTGGAGATCAAGTTTGTTTGGTATGATTTATTCTTAGTAAATCCATGCTGGCCGCTTGTGATCAGTCTTTCCTCATCCCCAATGAATTAGAAGCAGTGTTGCCAGCAGATCGAGGGCAGCGATTCTTCCCATTTATTCAGCACTGGGGAGGCCACATCTGGAGTCCTGTGTCCAGCTGTGGGCCCCCACGACAGAAAAGATGTGAACACATTGGAGAGAGTCCAGCAGAGGTCAATGAAAATGGTTCAGGGGTTGGGGACAGGACTGGTGACGAGAGGCCAAGGGAACTGGGCTTACAAACTCATGGGGGGGGACAGCAGGAAATAGGGGATACGATGTTTACCAGGGCGCCTGTCGGGGTAACTAGAAGCAACGGCCACAAACTGAAGGAGAGCAAATTTAGATTGGACATCAGAAAAAAAATACTTTAGTGAGGGTTGCCAAAATATGGAATATGCTTCCAAGGGAGGTGGTGCTGTCCCCTTCCTTGGGGATATTTAAGAGGAGATTGGACAGGCACGTGGCTGGGGTCGTCTGACCACAGCGCTCTTTCCTGCCCAGGGCAGGGGTCTGGACTTGAGGATCTAATAGGTCCCTTCCAACCCTGATATCTGTGAATCTATCAATCTATTGAGTCTGCAGAAGAGAAGATGAAGGGGGATTGAAGAGCAGCCTTTACCTCCCTGCAGGGGGGCTGCAAAGAGGATGGAGCTGGGCTGTTCTCAGTGGGGGCAGATACAGGACAAGGAGCAATGGGCTCCAGCTGCAGCAAGGGAAGTTGAGGTTGGATATTAGGAAAATCTCTCTCACTAGGAGGGTAGTAAAACACTGGAACAGGTTACCCAGAGAGGTGGTGGGGTCTCCATCCTTGGAGGTTTTGAAGACCTGGCTAAACAAAGCTTGGCTGGGATGATGTAGTTGGGGCTGGTCATGCCTTGAGCAGGGACTTGGACTAGATGTGACCTCCTGATGTCCCTTCCAGCCCTCGTTGTCTGTGATTCAATGCTTGTAAATGGACTTTCTTATAATATGCTTCAGTTACTTCCTGGTTATCAAGGTGAGTCTAAGCAATCTATGGTCCCTGGGTCCTGCTTTTTTTGCCTTTTTTAATGAGGGGCACTCTGGTGGTGGTTTTTCAATCCATTTCCCACAACTTTGTAAATATTATTCTCAAGGGCTCCAAGATGTCCTCTGCCAGCTCCTCCAGTGTCCTGGGATGAAGTGCCACAAAGTCCTGCTTATTTGACTTCATTCAGATCCATGACAAACTTTGTGACTGTCACTTCCCTTTCCTCATTTCTTTTCGTGTCCTTTTCCTTATTCAAATAATCCTTATGCAAATTTAGCTCTGTCCCCAGTTCCTGTGAATTATCATCCAGCTTTCAATATGTCTACACCATTCACAACTGATACAAAATCTTACAAAGTATACCAAAAAAAGAACTGTTTAAGAAGCATAATTAACAGACTGCATCATGGCATTTGTGCTCAACGGGGTTCTGACGAATGTTGTATGTTTAAAAGTTTGAAAAACAATCTCCATCTGAAAATGTTGCATCTATGAATACTGTTGTAATTAACTCCTAAAATTATTTTTATATATTGAGGCCATGATTGATCATTCAGTCCCATAGAAGCTTGGAGAAATCTATACTTCCTGGGGAAAAAAAATATATTCAAAATTGTCAAACATGCAACGAGACATACCAGAATGCGTCTTGGGAAATTTCCTCAAGAGAAACTTTTGCTAAGTGAGATCACTGATCAGGATGTTAGAGACCTACAAATTAGACTTCCAGCCAAGGAAATCAGATATTTCTTGGTGGGAATTCAACATGAAGAACATGGGAAAGAACAGTTTGCAACCGGCAGGTAGACAACAGGACGGTGGTCTGTGTTCCTGAAGCTAAAACATAAGATATCACCATTACTGCAGTGGGCGAACAGTGCAAGAGTGATTGCACAGATTGGCACGAAAGGTAGCATGTCATGGAATAGCTCACAGGATGTCGATTATGACTCCTGGTAACCCAAAAGGTGCTGGTGGAGAAGTGTGTGCAGGGGATCACAGTGATGCCTCCTGTCCCATGGGCAGAGGAGGGCAGAAGACAGACCATCATGAGTTAAGCAATGTCGAAATCCAAAACCTTCCCCTTTGAAGGAGATCCATTCACCTTTTCAGGTGAGGGATCATGCAGTTAGGATGGCCAGGAGGAGAACTGAGTTTTTACTGAATTTATATTATAATAGAGGAATCAGGCTAGAAGACTCAGGAGTGTGTCCAAATAACAACAGGGAGATTGGGGGAGCTGGGAGGAAAGGAAGCTAAAAAAGCAAACAAATGAGTATCCGTTTAGCACAAAATAATGACGTAGAGACCAAAATTATCCAAGGCATCAGAGAGTGAGATGCAATGTGAAAAGGGATTCTTATACATCCATGTGAGAAGCACAGTTAATAAGTGAATATAATTACACCTGCATATGTCTAAGTAAAACTTCACTTTATTTGGCATTGAGGAAACCTGGAGGGATGGTTCATATGACTGGGATGTGAACAAACACTGTTTATAACAATTTAGGAAGGATCAAGAAGAGAAAGTAATAGGAATACCTCCTCATGTAAGGCAGGGAAGGGAGGCCTTGCATGTTTCTGATGGTCAGTTATGGATGGTCTCATGCGTGGAGATGTGGGAATCAAGCAAAAGATGCCATATCACCTGCAAACCTACAACTCGAATTAGAGAACAGGACCAGATCATGGGATCATAGCAAAGCAGGCTTGAAAGGGACTTCAAAAGGTCACCTAGTCCAGCCCCCTGCTCAAAACAAGCCCAGCCCTCATTAAACCAGCCCAGCCAAGTGTCTGTCCAGCTGCTCTTGAAAACTTCCAAGGATGGAGATACCACTGTTTCTGTCGGTGCCGGCTCCAATGCTTGACCACCCTCACAGTCAGACAGCTCCTTCTCATCTCCAGCCTAAATTCCCCCTGCTGAAGCTTTTGGCCATTGCTCCTATTTCTGTCACCTATGGCCACAGAGAAAAGCCCATTTCTATCCTGTCTGTAATTGCCCGTTGCATATTTGAAGGCTGTTAACAAATCTCACCCCCCAATTTTCTCTTCTCCAAGCTAAATAACCCTACTTCTTTCAGCCTTTCCTCATACATCTTGCCTCCCAGGCTCCTGATCATTTTTGTTGCTCTGCTCTGAACTCTTCAAACTGTCTGCATCCTTCTTGAAGTGTGGGGCATTTACCTAACTAATTTGAAGGTTAAAAAGAAAAAAAAAAATGTTCTCTTGGAAGATTTTAATGAGTGACATAGGCTGGTGGCATTATACTGCCCATGTTTAAGCATCCTCAGACCTTCTAAATGTTTTACATGACAATTTCTGAACTTTAAAAAGCACCAAATTCATCAGGAGGGTGTGAGAAATGCATATATTAGAAATGTTTGTACTTTTAAAGAGGAGGCCAGCAATTCTCTGAATTGTTAAGAGTGATTTTTCAATAACTTTGTCCAAGTTTCAATGGCACTGAAGAAATGCAAATGTTGTCCCAGTATTTAAAAGGTAAATGAGACTATCTAATGATACTTTATCAGCCTGACATCAGTTCTGGGCAAGATAATGGAACAGCTGTTACAGAAAATAATTAAGAAAGGGATAAAGGAGGGAAATGGAATTAATTCCAACCAATATGGGTTGTTTCATGGAAAATATATCCTGTCAAACTAACTCAATATCTTTTTTTTTTTTTTTTTTTTTTTTTTTGGTAAGATTAGAAGTTTGGTTGGTAGCAGTAACAGTATTGATGTAACACATTTAAACTTCTGTAATGTCTTTTGACTTGATATGGAACAGCACTCTCATTAAGAAACTAGGAAAAAAAATAATTTGGCATGCATTAAATAGATAAAATCTGGCCAAAATCTTCTTTTCATATATAACTCTAAGCAGGGAGTTGTCACCACAGAGCAGGTGTTTCTTGGCAGGGTGTGCAAGGATCAGCTCTTGGTCTTATGCTATTTAACATTTTTTATGAATGACCTGGAAGAAAACCAAATAATCACTGATAATGTTTCCAGATGAAAATAAGACCAGAAGAGAAGAAAGTAATGGAGAGGACAAAACTTGTATCTAGTGATTTGGGTCTGATGAGCAAAACTAAAGATGTGCTAAGTCCTTTTCAGAGTCGCTGCTTCTTTGGGTAATCAGCTGAACAGGATGTCCTCATACCAAAATGCATCTGAAAGGGCTCAGGCAACTCTTGAAGGGTGATTTACCTCTGCTTTTGCCATTTGTATGATCATTATTCAGATGCTCTTCTAAGTTCTGGCATTTAAAGTGCAAAAAAGAGGTTGATAAATTGGTAAAGTACTCAGAGAAGACTCATGAGAAAGAGTAAAGGGTTGGAAAACGGGCCTTCCAGAGACACTAAAGGAGCTCCATCTATTCAGGTTATCAAGGGGAAGATGAGAGTTCATTGGAGTGCCTACCTGGGAAGGGAAAAAAACAAGCAAACAAACAAAAATCAATCTACCAGGCAAAGTTATCAGAAAATTAATTGGAAAAAAAAAAAAAAAAAAAGCAAATTCAAACTACAGATGAGGCTTTTAAAAAAAAAAAACAGTGGACATAATTAACCTGTAGAAAAGCTTACCAAGGGAAGACTTCTTGCTGGCAGCATTATTTTGAGGAACGGATATTGGAGATGATCGTAAGGGTCATTTTTGACCTGACAGTCTAGGGGTAACTTGTTTTGTGAATGAGAAGTGCAATGGATATAGTACACTTGGACTTTAATGTGGCTTTTCACACAGTCGCTCATGACATCTTGTCAGCAAACTGGAGAAACGTAGGGTAGAAAGTATTGTTAGGTGGACACATAATTGGCTGAATAACCAAACAAAGCCTTATTCAGTCGAAGCAAAGAGTAAGGATGTCAGAATAGCAGGGGTCTGTCCTGGCTCCCTTGCTGTTTAAGAGGTTTATTAATGACCTGATCAAGTTTGCAGGCACTGCAAAACTAGGAGGAGGTGTAAATACTTTGGTAGAATTCAAAGAGATCTTGATGGATTAGACAAGTGGGTTTACAGACAACACATGCATTCAGGAAAGACAAATGGAAGGTGCTACAGGTAGGGAAGAAAATATGCACAAATAAGGAACGGGGAATAATTGGGGTAGGCAGTATCAGTGCAGAGTGGGCGGGAGGGTATGATCATGGTTTTCAGGTATCTGAAAGGTTTCCATAAAGAAGGTGGAGAACAATTGCTGTAAAGGCCTAACCATAAGGGCAGTGTGTTTAAACTTCATTAAAGAAAGATTTAGACCCAAATCCCAGGAAAAAAACTTCTGAACTGTAGGAACCACAGGACAAAGGGAAAGTGATGCTCAGGGAATCTCCTTCACTAGAGGTATTCAAGAAGTGACTGGACAGTCATCAGTCTATGATGGTATGGTCATAATGCATCCAGCATCTGTGCAGAGATTGGAATAGATGACCCTTGAGGCTCTTCCAGTCTTATGATTTCATAACGTTGATCTTTGAATAGAGAAAGGACAGAAAAGACAATGACTTTGGACAGTTAGCAGGCTCATGAGAGACTGAGCAGAGCACAATATTGCTGGGGGTTAGGTCAAGGCAAGATGATTATAAGAACTAGCCTGGACTTTGCAAAGACCAGGGGATGTTTTCAGGACTAGAGAAGACTATATTTCTCAAAGCAAGCAATCTAAAAGCAGTTTATAATGAAGTACATTTTATAAATGAACAGTTGCACCCCTGCCACTAGATCAAAATCCATCTCCTGCTGGTACAAAAAAAAAAGGGAGAGAGTTAACATAGTTTGATGTTGATAGTTTTAACTTTTGTCAGGGATTCTGCTATCATGTAGGCAGAGGCCACTTACAAAAATGAAGATGGGATGACTGATATTTAAATTGCACTAATCCTAAATGCAGCCTTGGATGGGAAGGACTCCAAGACCAGCAGCTGGCCAAGTATAGCAGGAAAGGGCTGTACAGCTGTCAAGCCTCAGGCTGGTTTCTGAGCCCACTATAAATATTCACTGCTGTGTTGGGTCTGATTATGTCACTTCAAGGGGCTCTGCTCCTCCCAAAAAGCATGCCTGCCCTGAGCGGTCATGGTGCACATCACGAAAGCCCCATGGTGGGGGCTTCTGCAGGCCGTTCTCAAAGGAGATGCAGTCTTGTTCTTGAACCAGAAGTTCAAGATTACATGGGTAGCAGCAGCATACAAATTTCATTTTTTTTCATTGACAAAGAGCTCCCAATTCACGGCAAGTTCAAAGGAGTGGGAAGCCGTCCTTCTAACCCCCCAAATCTCACGTCAGCTCAAACAGTTAGTAGTATATCTGAGCTGTCTCTGGTTCAGGCGACAACCTGAAAAGCCCCTGTGCCCATGCACGCTGTTGTCAGGCCAGTTAATGATGACATACAACAAGACCTCCTGCTTCCTAGAAGAAAGCAGAGAAGAAAAGATCTTGCATTCATTTAATTCCCATTAATATAATTGGAATGCAATTATCAGATAGTTTAGGAATGATCCTGCCTTGAGCAGGGGAGTGCACTAAATGACCTTGTGACGTCCCTTCCTGCCCTGCTTTCTTGCGATCCTATATCATACAATAATATATAATATATACATATCTTGCACATGTGCTTGCGCACATTTTTACAGGGGATTTTGTGTCACAAAAGCATCCTGTGTGAACCCCATTTCTCCTTATCTCTAAATGGGACTAAAAATATTTCAGACAGGTCACTGCCATGCAAAAGGATTGCATGGCCTGGGCATCCAGGCTCCCTACGCACTGCATGGGGTGCACAGTGCATCTGTATACTGCTGCTACTGGATGACTGGAGGATTAACCCAAGCAGCAGGTTGAGCAAACCCAAGCACCAACATCGGCCCTGAAGTATGCATATCCACCTCCTGCACCTGCTGGCACCTGCCCCAGAAGTCAGTTGTCAATGGCGTGGCAGCCCTCGAGCACCTGCAAAGGGACCCTGGGTCAGGTGCAAAGTGTTTCCTCCTCTACTTCCCTTGAGGTCAGCAAGGGGCCACAGGGTTTCTAATGAGTCAGTGCATATGTTTAAAGTTTAATTATGCCTTCACACCTCAATGCACTTCTAAACTCTGCTTTTCAGCCTCTGCTGGGAAAAAAAAAAGTGATTTTCTTTACCAAGAAAAATGTAGAGCTGATGGAAAACTGTTGGAGAAAAAGAAGTCTCATTTCATTGAAAATGAAACTTTTCAGGGGAAGATGTTGATTCAATGACCATTTCGCCAGGGAGGCTTCTTCAGGGCCAGGGGGGAACTTGTAAGAGAGAGGGAGACCCCAGGACACCCTAAAAGTGCTGTACTTCAGAAAGTTAGCAATGGGTGTACACCCCCCATTGTCACTGATTACGTTTTGGAAAGATGCTGTTAGAAAAGCATTAGGGAGTTTGAGGGCTAAGGATGCAGCCCTTTTGTGCATATGAGTTGCAATACAGTCTTTAATGCCAAGGTCCCACGATGTTTTCCTGTAGGAACTCGCCTTGTTAATGCCTCTTGCAGTCGCATGCATGGATTGTAAGGCAGGATGAGAATCAACTCCGCGTGGCGTTGTTCGCTTAAATAACGAAGAAGGAGCTCTTAGCCCCTGGGCATCTGGTCATTTGCAACAAGCAGATGAGAGAAATGGCGGTGGCAATAAGGAGGGAAGTAAGACCTGGGCAGGTGCGGACACATTGCTCGGCTCGGCTCGGCTGGGATCAGCAACATCTGCTCGTTTGCTCAAGACCCAGCTTGGGGTGCTTTGCGGAAAGTGCAATATTTAGACTGTTTCCACCTCGGGCTTTTAAAGCGCCCGTACTTAGCTACGACTCAAAGGCACTGAGATGCTAAGTGACAGGTGGCTTCTGCCCAGCTGGAAGGTAGAAAACACGGCAAAAACCTGTGTTTCACGTCAGGGGACCCTGCCTGCAGCGTGTGTCTCACTGGACACCAACCCACCCTCCGGTTAGAGCAGCCTCAGGGCACAGGGGCATCCTGCATAAGATAAAGGCAAGAGGGTTTTTGGGAGCTGAAGGATAATTATCCTGAGCTCACTAGCAATCTTTCCTCTCCAAGAATTATTACCTCCTCACATCAGAGTAGGATTTATTCCTGGCGCTGTAATCAAGAACCAAGATGCCTGCTAATCAGCTCTAAATGCTGTAAGGTTTGGCCTGGAAATCAGGTCTTCTTTTTCTTTTTCTTTTTTTTTTTTTGATCCTGGAAGGCTGTGTGTGGGTTCAGTTTTGCAACAGGCAGCCAGAATAGATATGTGAAAAAAAAAGGCAGTGACACTTTTCAGAAACTTTGAAGAGACGTAAGGGATATATAGCTCCACGCGGCTGATGGCAGTTTTAGCTGAGAAGGGAGCCACGTAGCCCTAATGAGCCCGACAACGAGGACGCACCAGGTAGAAGCAAGGTGATAGTCTGCCATCCAGACTTGAACTGTGCTTCAGCTTCTTCCCTGTTTCTTTTTATGATCTCTCGCTCAAAATTACATCTTCCTCAGCGATGCTTCGTGTGCAGAGAGCTGATGGGCGCAGGGGCCTGCAAGGGCAGCACTGATGAGCACACATCCAATATAATGTTTGATGGGATCTTTTTCTGGCTACAAATAGCTGGTGGGGGCTTCCCCAGTGCAGGGGAATGTGCTGGTGATGTGAAGATGGTAGATACAGGCCTGGGGTAGGGGCTGGAGGGAGTCCTTTACGGACACTACAGCTGTGTTAGAGCAGCGTGTGTGCTCCTCTACTGCTTGCACGGAGTGCAATAAACCCTGCCCATACAGATGTGCCGCTGGCCCCGTACTTGATCTAGTCATGGGAAAGTTGGACTCGTGTCCTGCAAGGGCAGCAGGAATAGGGAGCCTGGTGCCGAGGGCAAGCTTCCCATGCACTCAGGGGTCATTACTGAAGTGCCGGGAAGCACATGCATGATTTCTTCGGGTTGCAGTAGCAGCAGTGCTCTTGTATGCAAGACAGCCCACAGTGTCGGGTCTGCGTGGGAGGTCGGTGGTCGGCCTGGTTAGACCCGTGGGCTGGGAGGGGAGCCGGGAACCCGTGGCAGGGATACAGGTGGAGGTCACTATCTAGAGCTGCATGCGACCGAGATGGGAGCAATCACCAAATTAAGGCACGAGCCAGGAGCCAGCTGTCAGCGGACAGGGGTGTGGAGCACAAGGGGTCGAGGAAATGTCCGGGCAGTCTGGTGGCACGAGGCGTCAAGGCTGGAGTTTTGCTGGCAGGAACCGATGGGCAGAAATGAGGGACAGGAGGAAGCCAAGGAGCAAGAGGCAGGGAAGAGGAACAAGGAACAAAGAAGCAGGACGTGGGGGCTGGGGAGCTAGGAGCAGAAAGCCCAAGGCTGGGCAGAGAGGTGCCTATCCTGCTGAGTTTCCTGCTGGACACTGGAAGAGGTGTTGGTCATCAGGGCCGGGGGAGGCAATGAATCCCTCTTGCTGCCCTGACTGCTGACACAGGGATTGTGCAAGAACCAGTTTTCTTGATAACATCTTTTTATTGCCTCACTCCGTGGTTGGGAGAGATGCTAGGCGAGCATTCAGGCACCAAATACCCTTCCTCACGCCTGGGAAAGCAGCTGAACCCCCAGTAGAGCAACCACTTCTGTTTGGCCCCTTGGTGCCAATGAAAGCAATCACTTAAGAAGGGAAGTGGGCTGTAAACCCATGGAGCAAAGTGAGGCACCAGCAGATGAACAGCTGAAATAGTGCAGCTCAGCGCAGAATAATCCCAGCAGCGCTCCAGTGTCTGCAAAGGTTCGGAGCAAGGGGGAGAGACCGTGTCAGGGCGGCCGTCTGGGCCATAGCAAACTGTTTCTGGCCATAGAGTTGTTGCTGTAAAAGGCGATATATCTGACCTGGCAGGTTGTAAAGCACCATTTATCTGAGTGCCATTTAGTGAGTGCGTGGGTATGTCCGGACGCTGATTTGTATCTGCACATCGGGGCAAGTGCATATGCCAAGCTGTCGAAATGCTGCATAGGCATTTCCAAGAACATGCCCTCTGCAAAGGGGCAGCTCACGCTCTCCTGTCTGCAACTGTAGTTACATCGTCTAGATTTAAATATAACTTCCCGTAGAAGGTGGGCAGGAGAGCTCTCTGCAGATTGGTGCTAGCAGAAACTTAATTAATTCTGATTTACAAAAGTGTGCCAGCCAGCTCTTCGGTACAATAGTTGCTGTACTGTCATCACCGCAGTTTCTTTTTATTATAGCCTCGGAGTAATGAAAATATAATTACTTCACTCTCAGCAAACCTGGATTCACTAATAGTTTAACTGACAAGCCTTTCATTTCCAAGTGTTCTCTTCAGACAGCAAAAGTGGCTCATCAGACAGGCTTCAGCAGCAATATTGTGGAGTATTATGGACAGAGCGGGGGTCAGTTGAGCTGTCTGCCTTTGAAATAGCCGTGCTATTATCACTTACCACATTGCAAGCCTGGATTTCTTGTCCACACCCATGCTCGGGGTCAGCCCCTGAGCTGCAAGCCAGCAGGGAGGATTATCTTCTGTCTCTCGGCCGTCTCCGGTCGCTAGCGTCATGGCACAAAACTTTGCACTTCTATTCTTCCACCTGCAGCTGCAAAAATGCACCTCATTAGTTTCCAGTGAAAGACAATCAGGACTCGTAGTAGAGATGATATCTTTTATTAGACCAACAAGATTTTTGCAACAACAACAACAAAAAAGATTTTGTTGGTCTAATAAAAGATATCTCTGCTACAAGTCCTGATTGCCTTTTCCTCTCGACCAATACGGCTACAACCTGGATGCCTGACACAGTGACAGCCAGGCATTCTGGGAGTTTCCCTGGCACAGTCACACGACACCATTTCAACTATAAGGATAAAACTGTTTCTGGTTGAATGCGTTCCCTATTTCCCTGCTGTAAGCATGTTGCATGTCACATGCCTATTTGCGCACAGTATGATGTGTGTGCATATATATATTTTATTGGGCATGGCACAACACCTCCATCTCCATCATAACTGGAATAATGTCAACTGAGTTTAAACAATGAGCATTGCAAAATTGTTTTTTAAATTATTGAAAATAGGAAAAAAAAATGCCTTACTAGTTGAAAAGATTGCTCTGGAAATGCAAATACTTTTGTATTCTTTCTCCGCTGTTACCTATTGGACCAAATATAATGGCATTTATACCACATATGCAACTGTTTTTTGTTTGGTTTTTTTTAAATCAGAGATGTTTTCTTAATCCCAGTACTTTGGGAATGGCAGGAGGGTGTTTCTTTTGGGGGGTATGTGACTTGTACCCAGGTATATCAAGTGCCTCTGCCTATGTTGTCTGTCTTTGTCTTGCATTTCTCTCTCTTTGTGTTTTATGTTTGCATGATAATACGCAGGCCTCTTATCAGGTTCCACAAGCCTCTGACGTTGTGTGTAAACAGCATGTGTTTTTAATTCAGAGCGCTTTGTAATTGTAAATCTGCAGCCGCACAGCAGGCCTGATATTCAACCATGTGGGGCTGTTCTTCCCTCTCCAGACAAATGTAGCTCTTGTTTGCACTAATGAGTGTTACGTGCACACATCAATGGCAGAGCAGACTTCAAAGTGGCGCGATGATGAGTTGTCACCTGGCTCAGCGCTGCACTGTGACATCCACGTGCCTTCAGAGTCCAGGCACTCGCTCCGCAGGAATTTAGCATTGCTGTCCAGCAAACACGTCGACACGAGTGACTTTATTCATATACGTCTTTGCTGAGCGCTGCGGTATGTGTCTTGGCCTCTTTTCTAGGTACGCTCACTTGTCAGGATCACTGGAGAAGGTGCAATGAGTGTAAACTTTCCTGCCTACTCTTGTGTTTTTAGGCTCGGCACAAAGAACATCTCCAATGAGGCTGAATTGAAATGAGCATCTGTGGCCGCATGTTCGGAGGGAAAGCAGAGAGGATACCTTAAAAACGGCAGAAAATTCATTTACCGCAGCTCTCCAGTGGAATTGAACCTGAAGGAAAAAGCTCTATGATACATGCTTGTAAATGCTGCAGGCGCTCCAGGCAAAAACCCAGAGTAAACAAAGCGAAAATGAACATTATCCTACATAACACTCTAGCATTTTTTTCTTAGCCTTGTAAAATGCCGAGTATTAGTATATAGATGCTTAAGGGCATAAAGCTGTAAAACATGTTATCTGAGATCTACAGAGATGTTGTTTCATTTGGAGCTGTGCAATTAATAGTATTGTTCCTTCAGCTGCAGCTGCGCTTTCAGGCTGGCAACTCGGGTCCTCGCCCTTGCGACAACGGGGCTGAACAAGCAGCTCTGTGCCACCCATGATCCCGATGTGTGCATCGCCCCGAACTTCCTTCCAAGGAGAGTGACAAACTGCTCTTGACAACAAGACGTGCAGACCTTGCAGCTATACTCTCGAAAGTCGCCTGCTTTGATTCTTCCACCAGTTAAATGAATGGCAGGGTCAAATGAAATATAAGTCCTGATTCAAGACAAAATCACTCAGAAGTTCACAGTCTGTGCTTTGGAAAATTCATATGAACAGGTTTGAAAAACAAATGGTGTTTGATTTTGTATTTTACATTGTTAAATATTGAAGTGGCATGTGGAGCTGGGCTGTTTGCAGTGCGGGGAGATGACAGGACAAGGAGCAATGGGCTCCAGTTGCAGCAAGGGAAGTTTAGGGGAAAAAAAAAACACCTTTCCCACTAGGAAGGAGTAAAACACCCAAACAAGCTCCCCAGGGAGGTGGTGCAGGCTCCATCCTTGGAGGTGTTTAAGACCCAGGTAGACAAAGCCATGGCTGGGATGATGGAGTTGGGGCTGGTCCTGCTTGCAGCAGGGGTTTAGACTAGATGAGACATCCTAAGGTCCCTTCCCACCCTCATTTTCTATGAGTCTATATGGAAGAGGACTTCTTTACACGAACATTTGAAGAGAGCTGTGAAGAGCTTGAGGGCAAGTTTCAATGCCGCTGAAACAGGGCAGTTAGCTAAAGATGGCAGGACAGACTCTCTACAGCATCCGGGCACTGCAGTCAAAGGCGGCTATCGAGGAGTTTTCTGTATTTCCCTGGTCTGAAGCCACCTCGGCCCAGCCTAAGACAGACGTGCAAAGGGGCAGCACCGACTGCACGCACAGCTTGGCAAAGGATACGGTGTGCAAGGGGACCGTGGGCCACAGGCCGTGAGGCGAGGAGGAGGATGGAGGCATTCCAGAAAAGCCACGTTGCTCTTCCCTACGCCCACAGGGATGATAATGCAGGCCCAGCCTTTCAGGTAATAAAGATGTGGCACAATTGCAGATGGAGGTGTCAAAACAGGGGTGCTGGAAATAATGCACCGATAATCATTCCCCCCACTCTGGAAACATCTTCCCCACTTCAGAAAGAGCCCGGCTGTATGGGCCGCCCGGTCCTGCTGCCAAGCTCTTTTGTTTTCCCCGGGCTGAGCAAGACGAGCTGGGTTTATAGCTCCTGGGTTGTGCTGAGCGCAGGGGCGGCTGTATACGTGTGATTTGAACACGTGGCTAGCAGGTACACGGGGCGAAGGGCACATGTTGTTTATGGGGAACGAGTGTGTAAAGTAAATTAGTGAACCACCATGGCCATGTCCTCTGATGAATGCATCCCTTTGAACGGGGAGAGGCGGTAGCTCCCTGTTGTCCCGTAGCGGGAAACCTTTGGAGGAGGTGTGCGAGTGCCTCGGTGCAGGGTTGTCGTTGCTGCCTCGTCTCACTAATAACAGTCTAATTTACAGGCAGTGCAAAGCCACAATCATCAGCTGAAGCTGCGATGCAGATTTCAGGAGCAAATTAGCAAAGAGAAAAGGGTGGCTAATGTAAGATCAAAGCAAGTGGCTGAGAGACGAGATTTCTCAGAGACGGGGAGGAAGGGGAGGAAGGGGGTTGCAGTCATGGTCACCATCCCAATAAATACAGATGTGGCTTCTCCAGGAGAGGGGGAATTTGTTGCTGCTCAGATCAAAAAGGAAGAGGACTGAAGTTTCCCCCTGACCGGGAGCAAACCTGCCCAAAGTCTGGGTGAACGGCACATTGCTTCTGCATTCACCCGCGTGGGTTTCTCACGTACTGTGGTTTCTGGACTCTGTTAGGGATGATGACAGGGGTGTTGGAAAGAGCCTCACCACATTCACACCTCAGAAACACAAGGCTTGAAGAAGCTAATCCTGCCTGGGCCAATGTTGTCGGCTCCAAGCCTCGCTCACGGGGTCAGGTTCCTGGGATTTCCTTTCCCCGTGGCGAGGCACCGTGACCATGCCCCAGCTGGACTTGCTGCTAAGCTCCACCAGTTCAAAACCTCTTTGTTTTGCAAGGCAGATGGAAGAAGCCCATTTCCATCATTCTTCAGGCCCTTGTGCAAGAGCTGTTTGAGAGAGGTGGGAATCTCTGCATGCAAGAAGCATCGTATTTCCTGTTTGGCAGACCATGCATGGCTCCAATGCAGCATGCAAGGGCCCTGCTCTCGGTCGGATGCATATAAAGTAGTCAAACCAGGGCTGCTTAGGCTCATATGAGCATGAGAATGAAAGGGACCTCCTCAAGAGTGATTTTTAATTCTCATTGCAAACCCTGCCCGGGTCCTGCCAAGCCCAGCTCTCACTCTGCTTGTTTCAGCTCCCGCAGAAGAAGCACTCACCGGAGAATTATCCTTCACATCATTTGCTTGTCATGTGCTTATAACCTTCCTGTTGTGTCAGTAGTGAAACCCCACCCTCTCTATTTTTCCCTGCACATTTTCATCTTGTCTATTGGACTAAAAACCCTAGAGATTGCTAGAAAATTTCACGATCCCAATGCTGCACTGAGAGACTCCCAGAGCCCCATGTCCTGAGACATCAGGTTCCTATGGCCAGTTGGTCCAACATGTGTCCGGCTCCCCTGTGGCTGCAGTTGTCTCTTCTCATTGAAGTACCATCCAGATGATGAACTACACAGAAAGAGAGGATCTGAATGTACCTTCTGGCTCCCAAGCAAAGGAAATCTGTGTGTTGAATGTGAACCACTCCATCTTTCTTTACCTGAGAACAGTTTGCTAGTGATGGAGTCCAAGAGCATTGCACGTGAAAGGACCTGACGGTGTTTCACGTGGAGGGGATGGATAAGCATGGCTCATAGCAATTTCAGAATGAATGACCAAACCCGGACAAGCAATGGAGAAGAGAAAACCATTCAGACAGCAACAGGATTGGGGGTGGAGTGATGATAATAAAGTACTAGGTAGGTGCATCTATATGTTCATTAACGCACCAAGGTTACTGCGCATTAAATTTAGTACTTGGATAACCAAGTACTAAATCAATGCACAGTAACTGGCATCACTGCACCGTACCACCAGTGCATGGGTTTTTACAGACACTAACTGTGTAGCAGTCTGATGCTACTGTGCCATCCTGTATTAGCATGGGCTTTGCCCGGCACGCTACTGCGCAGTGTTATTAGGCTACTGCACAGTTAGCGTTTTGTGTAGATGCACCCCATAAGAGGTAGGTTTCCAAGAGCACAGCAGACAAAGAGAAGCCTCAAGGGTTGCAGGGAAGGTATTTGCACATGTAACACCATTCAAGGGCAGCCATGAAAAGGTAGTTATCAATGATTTCCAGGTAGTCAGTTTGGAGGCTGCAAAGTACTACGTAAGGAGGGTCACCAGTCAGGGAACACATGGCAAAGCCATGAAAAGAGAGTGACAGCTGGCCAGAGTCCAGCGCTAATGGTGAAAGGAGAGGTATACGCAGCAGGTCTTTCCGGCCACTGCTGGAGAGCAACAAGTTGGCTCGCCCCATTTTGGGTCCAGGATAGGATAGTGCATTCCTGAGACTGATAGCTTTTGCAAGGCGCAAATACAATCTCACTGTTTGGTTTTAAATCTATCCCTTCAAGGACAGAGCTGCAGGGAGGTGGCTGTGGTTAAAGATTAAAAAATCAGACAGCCAACACTTCAAAATTACACTCACAAGCTTAACTGTCTGTAGATTTTAAGGCCAGAAGAGGTCATTGGGATCATCCTATCTGACCATCTGAATAGCCAGAGCCAAAGAACTTCCTCCCTGAGGGATTCCTGTTCCAGGCCTGGGCCATCTGGCTTGGCTATCAAGTAGCTTCAGGAGGGATATCCAGTCTCATTTCAGACTTCTAGAGATGGAGGATCCACCCACATTCCTAAATATGTTGCTCCAAAAATTATCTACTGTAACTGGTACAAAGGTGTCTCTTCTCTCCGGACTTAATATGTCCAGCTTCTTCCCTCGCCATTGGGTCTTGTTTTGCTTGTGTCTGTTAAGTAAAAGAGTCTCCTGTAAATGGAGATGCTCCTTCACTTAGGCCCCTGAAGTGTGCTCTCATTTTACCTCCTAATCTGCTCTTGGAAAGACCAAATAGGTGGAGCTTTAGTTTTCACTGGGTGTGTCTACACATTCATTTACTGCACAATAAATTTACTGCACAGTATGTTACTGCACAGTAAATTTACTAAGCAGTAAATTACTGTACTTTAAAAGGATTTAGTCCAGTGTCTACACATGCAGGCATTAAATCGCAGTGACACTGTGTTTGGACTGACTTGAGAGTAAAGTTAGTCCCAAGTCAGTCAACACACGCTGTGTTACTGCGCAGTAACATGTCTACACGTGCATTACCATGAAGTAACTAATCAGGTGTAAATTTGCTACCTACATGATACGGGTAGCAAATTTACGCCCAAGTTAGCATAAGTTACTAAAGTTACGGCACAGTAAGGGCGTGCACATGTACACACGTGGCCATACTGCACAGTAATTTTTGGTTACTGTGCAGTAATTTAGGTTACTGTACAGTAAGTGTGCATGCATAGATGTGCCCGCTGTAAGGGACGATTCAGCTCATTCGTCTCGCTCTTGCCCAATGTCTAGTTTTGAATTCTGTCTCTTGTGCTTGTGACTTTTAGCATCTCATTTTTCTCCCAATGTGATTCCCCAGGGACTTGTTGCTCCTACTACCTTAGGGGCCGTATCCTGCCATTGATTCCACCTCCGCACTCCCAGTGGCATAACTGCAAGTAGTATGTTCTGAGTGATAGCAGCATCAAGCCTGCTGCCTTTAAGAGGTTGTCTCTAGCCATATATTCATTACTCTGCTGCTGGTGATGAGGAAGGTCAGGGATGGATGATAGGCAGGAGGTGGTGTTTTAAACTGAATCCCCAGCTTCACAGCTCCCATAATTCAGAACCCCACGGGTGAAACAAGAAGACATGCCAGTCCTGCCTATACAACAATGAATGAGTGACTGGCTCCTTGAATGGGAGTTGAAACTGGCTGTCAATGAAGGCAGGAAACAAGAGACAGTGGGATGCTACAGATAAGAGAAAATACAAAATGAATCACAGATGCAGCCTGGAATGGCTCTGCAGAAGTGATTCTCCCTTTGCGAAACAGCATTTTATTTCAATAGAGCTATTCCATTTTATATCGGCTGAAGATGAAGCCATTTTCATTTAATGTCTTTCATATGACAAGACATGCTTTTGGGTTACATATCGCTAAAATAAATAGAAGGGTAGGAGATGATGTTGCTATATTGCCAAGCTACCAGCTTGAAATACTAAAAGCCCACATCTGGCCTGGTACATAGTCTACAGGCAAAATAATTGACTTTCCCATTTAAAAAAGGCTTTTAAAATATATATTTTCAGAGAGAGAGCGATTTGATGAAATGGAAGATATTTCTCTTGAATATCAAGGGTATTGCTTCCAGTTTCATTGCAAAATAGAGAAACACAGGACTACAGTGAGCCAGCAGTGTGCTCTTGGTGCCTAAAAGGCGACCGGCATCCTGGGCTGCGTTGGGAGGAGCGTCACCAGCAGATCGAGGCAGTGATTCTTCCCCTCCATTCAGCACTGGGGAGGCCACATCTGGAGTCCTGTGTCCAGCTGTGGGCCCCCACCACAGAAAGGATGTGGGCACATTGGAGAGAGTCCAGTGGAGGGCAACGAAAATGGTTGTGGGGCTGGGGGACAGGACTGGTGAGGAGAGGTTGAAGGGACTGGGCTAATTGAGTCTGGAGAAGAGAAGACCGAGGGGGGTTGAACAGCAGCCTTCACCTCCCTGCAGGGGGGCTGCAAAGAGGATGGAGCTGGGCTGCTCTCAGTGGGGGCAGGTGACAGGACAAGGAGCAATGGGCTCAAGCTGCAGCGAGGGAAGTTGAGGTTAGATATTAGGAGAAACCTGCTCACCAGGAGGGTGGTGAAGCACTGGGACAGATTACCCAGAGAGGTGATGGACTCTCCCTCCTTGCAGGTGTTGAAGACCTGGCTTGACAAAGTCTTGGAAGGGATGATGTAGTTGAGGCTGGTCCTGCTTGGAGCAGGGGTTGGACTAGACGTGACCTCCTAAGGTCTCTTTGAACCCTCATTTTATGTGATTCTATGAAACCTTCACTAATTAAAGTAAGACAGCAAGTTAGAGACTGGGCCAAATCCTGCCCTCTGTGTTTAGATGCAGAAAAGAAAATGTTCTCACTAGTGCATTAGAAGGCAATTGGAAAGGGCCTGGTCACAAGACAGCCAAGAATGCATTTGTTCTGAGAAAACAGGGATGTCCCTATGGCCCTGGCACATCTGTGCAGCTCGAGAGACCCTTCTTCCTACCATTTCACCGAGTGTCTGCCTGTGCAGTTGCGATCGGCAAAACTACCCAGCAGCAGCACCTGGTGCGGTGATGGTGTTAAGGCTGGCGGCTCCAGGGATGCTTTGGGAGCCAGGGATGCAGCGAGAGGTTTCATTTTGCCCTGATGATTCTTCCCTCCCCTCCCTCAACACTACGTGGTTTGTGCAAAGCAGCCGGTGCCGGGTGCAGGACCCCAGCTCGTGTCCTCCCCGTAGAGCATTGCCGTCGACCAGCCTGGAGGCAATGACATCTGATGCCATTAATGAATGAAGAGTGCTGGGCACAGGCTTGCTCATCCTCTTCACACTTACTGTAAGGAGCAGGGCAAATGCCCCATCCATGAGTATTTTCTTTATGCATTCGATTTACCTTCCCAGCAAAGGCTCGCGGCAGCTCACAATAAGAGAACAAGTAGGGTAACATAGATTTGTATGTCGTGTGTCCTGCACACGGGCTGGTTTTGTATGCATGGGATAGGCCCCTTCACTGTGCTGCTCTGCGCGTAGCGCGCGGCTGTCGCTCAGGTCAAGGCGCGGTGCCTGGCCCCGCTCGCAGCAGCCTCCAGAGTTGCGTGGAGCTTAACCGATGCTGCATTAGCTTCAAGTAATTTGTGAGCCATGCTCGTCACAGGACGAGCGCCTGCAGCTCCAGGTTCCTGGCAGATGCTGCACGATTCATGCAGCTTGGTTTTCCTTTTGAATACAATCTCATATGGTTTCCCTCCCAAACCTGAACATCATGTACTGAAGACTGAAAGGAAGTGGCAGTTAGTTGAAACCTCATTGAGGGGACGCACAAGGAAATGTGAAGTCCAACAGCTAGCTCATGTTTTGACCATGATCTGCAAAGCAAATTCCCAAGGCAGAGTTGTCATGCTTTGATATCACCACGGTCAATATTTTCACTTTAATTGGTGTATCTCAAGCTTTACTCTCTGTGTTAATTTGATAGCCATATTTCCATGAAGAAAAAATAAGTCTATATGCCTAGATATGCAAACCACTGAAGTAGTAGAATATGGTGACAGAAAAAATGATAAAGTTTGTGCATTATTGTAAGGAAAACTCCACTAGAGATATGCAAAGTTTTAATGTGAATGCCTGTGCATCACCACTCCTGCATGCTAAAATAGGTTTTGTAATGCTTGAAAGGTTAAAGCTTTGCAAATGATGAAACCAGACCATTTTAGAGCAATAAATCCTGTTTATCTGGGATAGTTGTTCTTGTGTAAAACCTCATGTTTTCTTGAGAGACTGCACTGAATATTTATGTGCAGAACTTCAAACACATGGAAGACAGAGCTTCACTTGTCTGCAGTGGGTATTTAACAGTTTGCTGATGAAAATTAGATCGGGAAATTAATTTATTATCCAAACAAAGGGGCCTGATTCTCCTCTCACCTGCATCAACCTGACTCTAGGATACGTTCATTGAAGGCGGTACAGTTACATCATAGTAAAATTTTATGCTTTATTTACATATTATTTATATCTAACAGCTTTTTAGAGGCCCTGGCTGTGAACAGGCCCCCTCATTTCTGCACTTGAGCAAACAAATATGTGGGAAAGTCTCTTCTGCAGACAGAGGAGGTAGATTTTCAAAGGCACATACTGCTTCTGTGCCTTCAACATTTCACCTCGGATAGGTGAGACAAAGCAGTTCATCATTCGTTTATTTATTGGATGTATATGCTGCACTTTCCACCAAAGGCTCAGGGTGTAAGACATATGCAAGCATATGGCATATTGACATAAACTATGAAACAAAAACTCCCTTAAACAATTCCCCAGCCTAGCCTGGCTTGCTAAATCCCTGCCCAAATAGCAAGGCCTTATAGTACATCCAGATGCTTGAGCTTGTGCCCTGGCAAGCCTCAAGAGGGAAGGAACTCCCCGGCTGAGGAGCGACCTCCAAAAACAAACTCCCAAGCTAAGCAGACGTGGTGCACTGATGTTACCTTGCTCTTGGCTGACAGCAATAGGGTGTAAAGAAGAAGCTGGCCCCACAGGCATATAGGGCCTGGGCTGTTAAGGACTGCATAAGTCAAAACCAGCCCTTTGAAGTACACCTAGAAAGCAATCAGAAACCAGCACAGACCCTGGCGCTTTGGTTCACCACCCTGATGAGAAGGTGGGTGTCCACGTACCAAGCCAGCGGCAGCTTCTGGGCAGTCATCAAGGCAGCCCCACAGGAGCACGTTGCAGGAAACAGCATCTTTGCTCCACTTTGTCTTTAATTTCCTAACTGATTGTGAGGATCCCCATGCAGGTGAGTGCAGCTGCACACTGCTGGAGTGTGGGTATTGTTTTATTTTACTTGACTTTCCATGTGCAATGCATCCCAGGCCCTGGAAGGTGACCAGAGGAGGCAGGAAGGGAGTTCTTTAAAAAGGAAAGCAAAGACAAAGGAAATAAGGGATGGAGAGGATCATGGAAAACTTCCAGCATGAGGATGAGAAAACTGAGAGTGAAGCAGGATCAGGCAGATACCGTAGGGGAAAAAAACTATCCCCAAGGGTCATGGTAGTTGGTGACCCTTTCCTTGAAGCATCCCTCTGCTGACCTGAGTTGACAGCCCAGGGGATGGGCTCCTGGCCCAGCTGCCACAACTCAGCTGGCTTTCTGGTTAAGACCCCGTGCACTTCAACCATGCACGTATCCGTGACCCTAAGCAGGGGTGCCCATGAGCAGATTAGAAAGGTGAGTGTCTTGGAGTCAGGCTGAAGGAGATGGAGGCTCAGATGGTGCTTTTCTTCAGCTGTTCCAGTCAAGGATAAAGGTTTCAGCAGGTCCAGATGCATCCATGAAGAAATACCCCTCTACTTGGCTAGTAGCGGGGTATTTCAGGAGGACTTTGGACTTCCACACCATGGAGGGGGGGATGAGCTAAGAAAGAAGACTGGTGATCACAGCTGGGACCCAGAGCAGCTTTTATCACAGTCTTGCTAATGTAGTGAGGACATCTTTATACTAGGGCTGGACAAGGTCCAGCGACTGAGCCATGAGGTACCTACAAACCACAACAGCCTGGATGATGGCCTGAAAACTTAAAAGGGAGGGCAGTCACAGTAGGTGAATTAAGAAGGAAAGAGGGTCAGTCTGCTTAACAGCAGGGTTGTCTTTTTATTAATGCAAGAAGTATGGGGGAGCAACAGGAACAACTGGAAATCTTAGTGTGTAATTAAAACTGTCACTTAATAGGGAGTAACAGAGGCTTGATGAAATAGTTCACATGCTTGGAATATCAATATAGAAACATAGCTTGTTCAGAAAGAGGGATGGGGGAAAAGGAAGAGGTGATGCCGTGTGTATCAAAGATGTGTGCACTTGCTTTGAGGTCTAAGATGTGCTGGGAGATAATCCTATTGGAAATCTCTGGGTCAAGATAACAAGGGAGAAGTACAAGGATGAGGTTTACTATTGGGTAACTAGCCAGGAAGAGTGAGTGGATGGGGTTTTGCACATCAACTTACAGCATCAGAGCAGTACCTGGAGGTACTACAGGATTTTAAGGACTCAGTGATCTGTTGGGAAGAAAATGCCCAGCACATTCATTATCCAGAAGGTGGATAAAGTGAACAGAGGAGCAGCAATTTTAGGTTTGAATATGAGCAATAAGGAACAACGTGTTGAGGATATGAGGGTGGAAGAGAATTTGGGTGACAGTGATGGTTAAGTGAGAGCATCTGGTTCTTTGGTTGGGATGCAGCAAAATATGAATGATGGACTTTGACAAAGCAGGTGTTGATAGACACTGGGATGAATAGATAAGTAAGCCGAAGGGGGAGCACAGTTCAAGAGAGGTGGCAGTTTCTTTGCAGTTTCTTTGTTTTTAAACTATTCCAGAGAAAGGAAAAGGTAGGGATTGTATAAAAAGAGACCAGTTTGGCTAACTCCATGGGCGTTTCAAAGCTCTGATACTCAAGGAGGAACTATACAGGACATGGAAGCTGGGTTAAATGACTAAAGTTTGGTGCAGGGACAGAGCAAGAACATACAGAGGGAAAGAGAAAGGGCTCTTGCACAGCCCCATTTGAGATGCAATTAGAAAGGGACACAAGAGGTAAAAAGAAAACAGCCTGTAAATACATTTGTCGAGAAAAGAGTTGGTCCACCGTTCACTGGAAAGAGAGGGAGAATAAATGATGCACGGCAAGACGATGCATTAATTCCTTTTTGCTTCCATCTTTGCTGAGTGGCTAGCACACCTAGCATCAGTGCCAAGTGAACTGAGAGCAGGGACGGAAGATATTAGAAGAGCTGGAAGTTTGCAAATCCACTGACCCTAATGAACTTCACCCTGGAGTACTTAGGGAAATGGCTGAAGCAATCTGTCATTAGTGATTATCTCTGAGAACTCAAAGCTTAGGTGACTTTCAAGAAGAGTGGAAATGGACCAACAGCTGCTATCACTTAAAAAAGGGAAAACAAGGACCTAGGGAATTTTTAGGCCTAATTACTTCATTTCATTTCTAGAATGATACTGGAACAAATAAAACATCAGTGTGTAAACACCTAGAAATAAGGTGTTAAACAACAGCCAACATGGCTTAATCAAGAAGGGCATGCGTAGATGAAACAAGGGCCCTAAATTGAAGCAGTGGATTTTTAAACACACCACTTCAATTTAGGGCCCTTTAAACCCCTGTGTCGTGCACACACCTACTTACCTGCCTCTCCAGTGGGGAGGGGAGGGCAAGCTCCCGGCGGGTGGAGCGGTCCCGGGGGATGGGGGGGTCTAGTGTTTTCCTCCACGGCAGCAGTGCCTCCTCCTCCAGACAGCACCCGCCTGCAGACACCCGTCTCGGGTGGTCCTGGGGGGCACCGCAGCCATGGAGGGAAGCACCAGGCCGCCATGCAGCTCAGGCAAGCAGGCAGGCTCCAGGGGAAACAAGAAAAAAAAGATTGCTGCTTTTTTTTCCTTGGGCAGAGCCTGCCTTCCCAGGCCGCTGCCAGGCTGCCTGCACGGGCTTCCTGCAGAGCCCCGAGCTGCACGGAGCCCGGGGCTTCGCTCCGCGGCTGTAGGGCAGCAAACAAACTTCTCGGAGGAGTTTTAGTTTGCTGTGCCCCAAGTCTTTTAAGGTGTTTTACACCACCAAATTTGCTATAGCACTTGGAATTACTGTGCAATATGCCGCCAACACGTGCAAACACAAACACCATTAAAGCAGTGCAAAAGCATTTAACCCTCTGCACATACACTCCTCGTTTCATCTACACACAACCAAAGACATTACCCTAGTCCAACCTAAGTCCCTGCCAGGCCTGATGAAGATGAGATAAACAGCAGATGTGCTATAATGATTTGGTCAGGCTTTCCTGACCTGCCCCACATGTTGTCCAAGCAAGGGGAATATGATCTAGAGCAGTAACACTCAGCTGACATTGTTAGCCAAAGGGCTGCAACAACATCTGCACCCCTAGAGAGATCGGAGCAAACACAGCCCAATTCACAAGAGGAAAACCTACAGGACAGTGTAACAGTTGATAGAGACCTGTTACACCCGGGTTGCTTGTTTTGTGATTACAGGAAAGACATACCCAATGCATGCAATGAAAAAAAGAAATGAGCAAAAGTAAAGCCCAAGTATTAAGATTCACTTGTATGCCAGACACCATTGAATATTATTGGCCTCAAAAAAAGTGCTATCAGGTGCATTCACACCTGATTGGAAAATCACATCAAAGAGCAGTGAGTAGTGGCTCACTCTTGAACTGGAAGAGTGTATGGAGTGGGGTGATGAGGGAATAGAGAGTTTACATTAAATCTGCAGTTGATACCAAGCTGGGAGGTGTCGTTATACATTTAGACGGCAGGGTTAGAATTCAAAATGAATTTGACAAATTGGAGGTATGAGCTGAAATCAGTAGGATGCAGTTCAGTCAAGGCAAGTGCACCCTACAAGGCTGAGGTAGACATAGTCAACTGCAAATGCAGCGGGGAGAAATGAGTGGTGAGGCTGCTGTTTTGCAGATGAAAAAAAAAAAAAAAAAGATATGGGCATGCTAGTGGGCATCAAACTGAACACAATTCAGCAATACCATGCTGCTGAGTGAAAAAGAGCTGCCCCGCTGAGATGTATAAACACCGGTCTCATACATAAGACATCTGAAGTGATCCTTCCACTCTACTCAGTACTAGCAAGGCCTCACTTGGCCCAAAATTTTGGGCACCAAACTCCAGGTAAGCTATAGATCAACTGGAAAGCATTCAGAGAAGAGCAGCAAATATGGTCACAGGTCTATAAAAGCCTGACCTAAAAGAAAAGACTGGAAGAACTGGACTCGATTAATCAAGAGACAGGAATGAGGGAACACATTTAAATATGTCAACTAGGAAAAATGTTACTTCAGTGAAGAAGCTTATAAACCATTCACCTTTTTTCATTACGCATAAGATAGGGAATAATAGGCAAAAAAATGCAACAAGAGGTAGGCTCTGGAAAAACGAAGTCATCAGGATAGTTAAGCACAGTGATGCATTGCCTGGGGAGGCTGCTGAATCTCTGCAATGGGGGTATTCAAGAACAGGTCGGACAAATATCTTTCAGGAATGATGCTGGTAAAGCTGACCTGCCCGAGGACAGAAGGATGACTTTTAAAGGCTCCATCTAGCCCTATGTGCTACCCTTCCATAGCCATATATCTTAATTTAGCTGTCTGATGCCATCTCTAGCCTCAGGAGGAGAGGTCAGAATACATCTGCACATTTTAAAGGAGCATGTTGCCTGTAGCCCCTCTCTATATCCTCCCAGCAGTGACCTAAGCACAAGGAAATAGGCAGGCCAAAAAGAGGAGATTAAGATCGCTTGCAAGGAGGAGTCCTAGCCATGGAGAGAGATTCACAGGTGGATCCAGACTGCTTCGTATTGCTCCAGCGAGCCCACCAGGAGCGCTGGGTGCATGGCTGCTGTGCATCACTGGAGCCAGGAGGAACAGCTGCCTGCCTCGGTGCATGCACCGCAGCGTGATGTTGGGACAAAAGCTAATCAGCAGCTGAAAGAGGAGCAAGAACATTTTGTGGGGCTCCCATTAGGATTCTCATTTCAGTCCAGGATGCTTTTTTGAGGACAAGATTGCTGAGACACAGAACGTCACCTCTGAGGATTTTGGATAACCAGGAGCTTTTGGAGGTGCTAATCACAGCTTCTAGGATAAAGTGACCAATGCTCCACGCTTCCCTCCTCCTGCTCTGGCTTGGCAAGGAGCAAGGAGAGGCTGCAGGGCCAGGCTGACCGTGTCCCTCCATCCTCGGCCTGGGGTCTGACGCACGGCCCTCATCCCACCACCCGAGCACGGCAACACTCACCTTCCTTCCCTTGCGGCTGCCCAGCACCCCCACTGCCAAAAGGGAGATAGGGACCAAGGACCATTGCAGTATTGATTAGTCATTTCTAAGGGCAGAAGGTTTTCCCTGTGATCTTCCCATCTTTCCTCCTCTATGCGACATCCAAATATTTTACCAGGTGCTTCCTTCCAGGTTTGAGCTCATACATTTTGGCTGAGATAGAGCATAACATTTACAGAGACATTGCAAAGACATGTCTCCACTTAAAGACTTCAAGGGATGGAGAATGCATCATCTCTCTGAGCAGCTAGTTCCCACAGGTAGTTAGTTACCCTCATTCTCAATATACATAGAATCTCTAATCATATATATGTATGATTTTTATTAAATGAAATTCAGACTGGATTTCATTATACCTCTACTCATGCATATCCCTTTTTAAGTTGTGGTCTGTTAATCCTATTAAATGTGCTGGAAGGCTGCAGTTCACACTTGTAGGTGTGACTCCTGCATCCTCCTTTTTGGTTGTCGTAGCAAGGCAGCAAAAGGTGGTCCCTTCAGCTTGCTGTTTCTGCAAACAGCGATGCCATCGTCACGCTCTGGACATCATTCTCTGCTCCGTGACCAAACTGTGCTGTCATCTTACATGGGCTTTCCTATTTCTGTGTTCATTTTCCATGCTACAGCAGCATCTCAGAAATCAACAAAAAGGCAAAGTAATTTTGTGGCGATACTCTACACTCCAATTTTACACAGAAAAAACACCTGCAGTTCTTGTTAAAATAAACTCACTCCTTAGACTGCAATCTCCAATGCCACAAAGAAATAATTTGAATTCAAAGTCTGAAAACAGGATCTGATAGGGGAAAAAAATGGATTCCTACCTTGCAGTAAAGCTCCAAAAACCCACTCAGGCAAACTCTCATACGCATGGTTCAGTTGAAGTCTCCTATGGTTTATGTAACACCAAACACAGCAAATATTATTAAAAAAACAAAACAAAAAAAACAAAACAGTGAAGGCTGTTTTTTACATGAACAAAGACATGGCAACCTCAAAGAAAAAGCTGGACATCATCCCTTTTGTGTGTGATGCTTGGACTTACAGACCTTGCTTGAGTCCGAGATGCGAGTTTGTGGTGTGCGCGCCTGCATGCCCTGGGGTAACACCGAAGGGCTGCGCTAATTGACCTAGTTATTATTAACAACCTTTGCAAAGTGGCATAGGGGTGGGCAGTGCGGGGGGTGGACACTACAGATGACGGTTAGTCTAGGAAAATTAACAAAGCTAACCAAGCCTATGGCAGATTATGGGGAGTTTGACATGAACCCAATCCAGACAGACAGTGATGGCAAGTAGCATTCAGTGCTGACAAATTCAAGGTGACGTACAGGAGAAAGAACAAACTAATCTACTCAGACAAATTCTGGACTATAATTTAACTGAGCTAAATAAAACAATCAGGACTTTCTCTTGGGTTACCTACTGTATAGATGCTGTTAAAAGTAAGGTTCCATAGAAACATAAAATTGTTCAAAACAAGGGCTGGAAGGGAGCTCAGGTCACAGATAGTCCAACCCCCTGCTCCAAGCATGACCAGCCCCAACTACATCATCCCAGACAAGGCTTTGTCTACCCGGGTCTTCAAAACCTCCAAGGTTGCACCACCTCTCTGGGGATCCTGTTCCAGTGCTTCATCACCCTCCTCATGTGAAAGTTTTTCTTAATATCCAACCTCAACTTCCCTTGCTGCAGCCTGAGCCCATTGCTCCTTGTCCTGCCATCTGCCCCCACTGACAGCAGCCCAGCTCCATCCTCTTTGCAGCCCCCCTGCAGGGAGGTGAAGGCTGCTATTCAATCCCCCTCCGTCTTCTCTTCTCCACACTAAATCAGCCCACTTCCCTCAACCTCTCACCAATCCTGCCCCCCAGCTCCTCAACCATTTTTGTTGAGGAAGAGGATAGGAAACAACTAAAGAAAATCCCCAAAACAAAACAAAAAAAACCCCTTCAATGTTTTTAAATGAATCAATAGTTGGGCAGGTTGAAAATTTCCCATTGAATTATTAGAGAGATGTGGTTTTCAACCTCTCCTTTTCAGGAAGAAATTTCTGCTTTCCATAGAAAACTATGTTTGTCAAACACTTGTGAGATGAAATCCCCAAACTTGCTGATTTTGTCATTTTTTCTAAAATGTCTTTTCGGCAAAAATCAGTATTTCCCAATCATCTGTACTCAGCAGCATGCCCTCACTTACCAAGTGGGTTCATCTGTCTTCACTCCATGTAGGAGAGGACTAAGGAGGAATACAGCAGGCTCAGAGGCAAGTGCTGAGGAGGCCTGAAGAGACTTGTCTGAGGGCAGGAATGCCTGGAAGGACTGGTCCTGTGTGGGCAGGCAAACAAAAGAAGACGTGAAAAAGGTATAGGAAATCTTGAATTGCAAAGAGAAGGTGGATGAGGTGATCCTTGCATCAGGTCTGGAGCTGCTTGTAATGATTTATGGATACTGCATCTCACCTGGGCTATGGTCATGGTAGCATGCAGACTGAGCTAAGTCAAAGGAAGGTTTCCAGGCAGTGCTCAGAGGAAGGGAGGAAGCCATCTCCTGCCATGCAATTCCCTGCAAACACCCAAAGTGCAATGCAAGAGCCATGGGCTCTTTCTGGCTCAAAGGGACAGCCATGAGACGGCTGGGATGGGTTTTCCCTGCACTGACTCGATCCTTGTGACAGATGTCAGAAACTCTGGGGATGAACAGAAAATAAACATGCGCCTTCAAAAGAAAGAGCAGGATTTTGAGCCTGATAACCCAGGAGCCTGCAATGAAGCAGCCTTGGGGACGTCAGACCACTGCTGTGCCCGTGGGAAGCGTGGCTTTGCTCTAGGCAGGCCAGCCATGTGGTCTGCTTTCACTGAGATCTTCTCCTCTTTGCAAGGCACTGGGCCTATGGGAATGCAGTGTTGCCTTGATTTCAGGAGGCCACTGTGATGTGCAGTGATCCCCCATCCCTGTCCCTCCGGAGGTGGCTGACTGGCACGTACCTAACAAAGGTGCTGGGTCAGCTGGGGTGAGCCCCGTGATACCAAGAATGGGGGATTTCCAAGTGTCTACCCTGAAAGAAGAGAAGGCACCAGGACAGAGACCTGAGAAAGGAGCCCTGGGAGAGAGTAGGAAGAGGGGCAGAAGGCAACCTGGCCTGTGACTACATCGCTCCTCACCAACCCTTTTCATCACGCAAGAATTAGAGGCAACACCCGATGGAACTGGAAGGCAAGGAAAACCAAAGAAAGGGACCACAAGGTTTAGGTTTAGCTAATCCCTGGGCCATTGTCCTACCTGGGGCCAGACATTCAGAGAAGCAAGGAAGTAGTCACTTAGTAGTGCCCGTGGTGCCAAGAAGGGACCAGCATCCTGGGCTGCATTGGCAGGAGCATTGCCAGTAGATGGAGGGCAGTGATCCTTCCCCTCGATTTAGCACCGGGAGGTCACATCTGGAGTCCTGTGTCCAGTTGTGGGCCCCCAGTACAGAAAGGATGTGGACACATTGGAGAGAGTCCAGCGGAGGGCAATGAAAATGGCTGGGAGCTGGGGGACAGGACTGGTGAGGAAAGGCTGAGGGAACTGGGCTGGTTTAGTCTGCAGAAGAGAAGACCGAGGGGGAATGAATAGCAGCCTTCACCTCCCTGCAGGGGGGCTGCAAAGAGGATGGAGCTGGACTGGTCTCAGTGGGGGCAGATCACAGAAGGAGCAATGGGCTCAAGCTGCAGCAAGGGAAGTTGAGTTTGGATATTAAGATAAACTTCCTCACAAGGAGGGCGGTGAAGCACTGGAACAGGCTCCCCAGAGAGGTGGTGGAGTCTCCATCCTTGGAGGTGTTTTAGACCTTGGCTGAAATGATGTAGTTGGGGCTGGTCCTGCTTGAAGCAGGGGGGATGGACTGGATGTGACCTCCTGAGGTCCCTTCCAGCCCTCGTTTTTTTTATGATTCCAGATCCTAGCATGGGCTAAGTTATCCTCAATCCTGCTTATCATTTATTTTGTAAATAAAGTCCATGGAGGTCTCTACCTTTGTTGAGAAGCCAAAGCAAAGGGATGAGGCAGTAAAAAAAAATGCAGTGGTTAGGTGCATGGCCTGACAGGTGGCTCATTCACTTTATTGGAGAGACATGATAAGTAACAAAGATTGGCAAAATCTGGGGTACAAGAATCTTCAAACAGACCCAACACAAACTCACTCAAAGTCGGAAAAAGGCAGCTGAACAAGCCTGGGAAACCTCCCTGAGTATCTTTCTCACTTTGGAAATAGTGTAAAGTTCTCCAAAGCGCTGCAGGCACTGTAGCCTGAGGCAATCCAAATTAACATGGCTGGGGAAGAAAGAGAGAGAGAGATTTCAGGGGCTAAATCACAGTGTCAGTGTGAGCACTGCCTGGGTAGAAATGGGGGCAGATCGTTGCGCCTGGGTGCCAGGCAGGATCACCAATTTTAGGAATCAAACATGTTTTTCTCTTGTGACTCAGGTGAATCAGAGACAAAGGCATTGGCTCATTTGGTGCAGAAGGATTTTTACACACTTTCTCAACTGAATCCAGGCTCCCCGTCTCCATCCAGCACTCTCTGGCTGCGCTCTGGAAAAAAGAAATAAAGCACATCATGCCTTTGTTTGAAGAGCTTAACTCACCCTGTCCCGGTCTTGCCCTTTCTGTCATTCAAACACGTTCTTCAATGGGCTGGTCCTGAGGCCTGCACAGTGCACTCCACCTAGTTTGCCATCCCTTTTCCCCATCTCCTGTATGCTTTCCTGGGACACACAAAGCAAATGTGGGTGGAAATAATTCATACCTACAGCTAATTCCAACACATCTGGTGTGATGATCCCCCTTAAGTTGTTATTCCTTCACAACATGGCTGTGGGCTTTCCAAAGCACAATGGCCAACTGGCCACATCGACATGATGCTTGCTGCACAATAGCTCGTTAGTACCGTTCAGTTGCATCACAGGGCATGAACCGTGACGTGATGCTACTGTGCAGTAGTAATGAGCTATTGTGCAGTAAGGGTCACTAGGCAACTGTGCGGGGATGCTACTGTGCAATAACACCAGTTACTGTGCCGTCACTTAGTCCTTGGGTATGCAAGTACTAAATGACTGTGCAGTGACAACTCATGTAGTCAAGGCCGCTGACTGCTAAAACTGGAACCTAGTAGAAAATACCCCAATTTAGACACATTGCAGAGTCTTTCCTCTGTAGGATCTTGAGGTAGGGACTTCCAGAGGTCATCCAACCCAACCCCTGCTCTGGGCTGGGTTTCAATCAATGGTTCTCAACCCTTTTAGATCCAAGGGACCGTTCGTGAGGCACCCTGTGGACAACACTATTTCTTTGTTTTCACTCCTTTTTTTACTACAAAAATATAATAGGCTGTTTTATTCTGTTGCAAAGAGCTCAGAAAGACCCCAACTGATGAACATTATACATTCCTATTTGAAAGCTCTGGGTTTTCTTGTGAATCGTGTTTGCACGTCTCAAAGTGCTAATGCTGTGTGGTACCCCACGGCACCCTTGAAAGGGTCTCAAGGCATAGCACCCCATGGCACCCCGGTTGAAAATCACTAATTTAGCCCCTCCCAGATGAATAGTGGCCTAACCTCCATTTAACTTCCTGTGGCAATGGCCAAGGGCATGACCATCCTGCCAATCACTTTCCATTTGAACAGGTTTCATGTAGGAAAGTGTGCAAGCTCCCTACAGCAGCTCACTTGATATGACTGCAAACAACGGAGGAGAAAGGCTGTCCTGGGGCTGTGCTGTGTTTCTTTTCATACCCCTCACCTCTGCCCCTCTTGTTACAAGTGCCGAGGGTCTGAGCGTCTGTCCGTGGGCTCGGCATACTCAGAAGTATGCAACCATGCGTTGCTTTGCAGGCAGTTATGATGGTGATGGGTGTATTCTGGTGCAGGGCACAGGTAGCCACGCTGCTGTCAGGGAAATGAAGACATCTTGGATAGGAGGCCTGAGATATTGGCATTGGAGAGGCCAAAGGGAAAAGAAAAGCCCTGGAAATACGTGGGTGCTAGAAGAAGGAGGGTCCCCCAAACGAAGAGGAACAAACTGAAGTCGGCAACCATTTTCAAGCAGTCTGTGGTGGAACAGCTCAGGAAAAGGCGGAGGTGAGGACATCAGCAGGGAAGACCTAGACTCAGCAGTCGAGAGAGCAGCAAGTTCAGGGTCTCAGGGATTTCATAGATTTCATCGATATTTAGGGTCAGAAGGGACCTCAGTAGATCATCGAGTCTGACCCCATGCCCACGGCAGGAAAGAGTGCCAGGGTCAGATGATAGAAGTACTAAAATGGCTGCACCAAGAAGGAAGAGAAGAGTGGACATGACTGGGGACAAAACATCAATTTTGTCCATATTGTAGGTCCCAAAAGGTGTGCTGTCTGGCTGGAGAGATCATATTCAGAATGTCACAAAAAGACTCCCAAAGCTCATCCATCCCTCAACATTATACAAGTTATAACATGGTTTCTGTGGGAGACTTCAATTTTCCAAACACCTACTGAAAGACAAGTGCAGACAAACGTAACACGTCAAGTCGGTGCCTAATTTGCGTGGAGGACACTATTCTGTTCAGGAAGGTGGGGAATACAACTAGCAGATCATCTGTCTTGGATCTTTTCCTGGTCAGTAGGGAAGAAGTGGTGGAGGATGTGAGAGGTGATGGGCACCTTGGGGGGAAACAATCGTGATACAATAGAAGTGCAGATCTTGAGACAGGGGAAGCAGGAGGTCAGCAAAATTAGGGTGCTGGATTTCAAGGGCATCGTTCCCTCTAAGCTGTGCGGCGTGCATGGCCTCACAGGCGCGCTCAATGCCGCGCTGCCAGGCCTGAGAGGCTTAGAGGGAACGGTGCTCAAGGACCTAATAGGCATGGTGTCATGGGAGGACAGACTGAAGGATAAAGGCACCCAGGAGGGCAGGGAGCGTGTAAAGGGCACAGGATTGGAAGCCCAACAAGCAGCTGTCTCGACACAAGACACACAAGCACAAGAAGAGTGACAACAGACCAGTGTACCTGCACAAGGAGCTTCTAGGATGCCTCAGATGCAAAAAGAAAGCAGACAGGCAATGGGACCATGGGAAGGTCACCAAGGACATGTGCCAGGAAATAGCAAGGACCTGCAGGGACAAAACCAGGAAAGCAAAAATAAAGGACAAGCCGCACCTGGCAGAGGAGGTTAAGGACAACAAGAAAAGGGTCTGTAAGTATGCTGGCCAAAAAGAAGGACCCAAGAAGCTGTGGGTCCTGTTAATAACCCAGGGGAAACTCCTCACCAAAGATGCAAAGAAGATGGGGCTACTCAATAGCTACTTTGCTTCAGTCTTTATTTAAAAAGTTCACCTAATACAGATGCTTGAGAGAACTTGTTGCTTCTGGTCCACTTGCAAAAGAAGAAAATTGGCGGATTTTTTCCCTTTCATCTCTGCAGTTTTTAAGTGAGGAATTTCCTATGCTGCTTCATTCAAAACTAGGGGACTAAGTGCTATATTATTTGCCAGCAATAATTACCTACTGCTTCATACCACATCTGCTGAAGTCAAAGGGAGCATACCCATGGACTTCAGTGTGCACCGAGTGTGGAAAGTTCATGGCTGCTGCATAGCACTGCCACCCGGCAGTCACAGATTTGCCGCGGAGGCTTTGAATACGCTCTAGATGGATCGAAGTGTCCATCTCTCCCCCATGCGCAATGGTGGCACCCATCCTGCTCCTGTTGGAGCGTAATGCTTTGACCTTTCCTGCTCCCATCCATGGTGATAGCATTGATTTCCCGATAAGCCTCATTTCCCAAATCACCTCCAACCTGTGAAACTCCTCAGGCCCGTGGGGACCTGGAGGGTCACCTAGTCCAGCTCCCAGCAGGAGGAGGACGTGCTGATCCCCTACCATGCATCTGCTCCTTCCCCCCACAGTACCTGTGGACCATGACTTCATGAGCTTCCGGGAACAAGGACTATCCTCTTTATTACTGACTGACACAGAGTATAGCTAGCAATAAGGATATAGGGGCGTTCATCTGTCTCTTCCAGAGCGGCTGATACACTAACTCCTGACAGAAATAATGTATTCACTTAGGGCTGGAACAAAGTCCTGGGCTATTCTCCATGAGTTTCAGAGCAGCTGTAATCCCCAGTGAGGCCATGATCACAGGAGCGAAGGGGATCCCTGAACTTGGGTTCGGTTCACAGGTTTCAAAATTTGACCAATTCCATGCAATCATTGGCAAATCCGACTGTGTATAAACTCTGACCTCACCTCAAAAGCGACTTGATAATCTGACAGCTGGTGTTACTAATTTCAGCATTAAATGCACGTTAGGACATGGAGCTTGGTAGTCACACTGAGGGACTGCACAATCAACCGTGATCAGCACAGCAAGTCTTTACAGGTGTATTTTTGGCAGTCCTGTGCGGCGGACATTGCCCTTGTGTTTCAGACAAGCCTTTTGTTTCCTTTTCCTCCCAGGAGTTGTTCGTTCTTGTGACGACCGGGCCAAGTAGCTGTGAGATAAGTCACTTAGGTCTAATTATTCATAGCAGGTTTCCATATGATTACCTACCTGGAGCAGGATTGCTGCTCTTATTTGTAGCACCACACCCTGGATGCTTCTGATTTAATTTATGTTTGTGTGTGATTATTTGAAATGCTGATGCAGTATCAGCCTGTTGGTTTTACTTAATATTCCAGTTTTAGATCAAGCTTGTTGTTCTGCACAGAAACACGAAGTCTCATGTGTGCAATTCCTACATTGTAAAATGGGAACGTTTATTAAGTACAATAATAAAAGCAGTTCATGCAAGGAGAACAGGCTTAACCAACATGTTAATAATACTCTTGAATCTCAGTCTCAGGGGTACCCATTCGCTATTCTGCTAACACCAGTTGCACGCTGAGGAAATCCCACAGATGTTAGTGGAGCTCCAGGGGCGTAAAGCTGGCGTGTCACAGCGGAGCGGAGGAGCAGCCCCGCTGTGTGTCTGGTGTAATACATCGGTATTGCAGCACTGGTACGTCTGGCATTGTTCCTTCTCGTGGTATATCTGCAAGCAAGCGATCCCATATCGCACCCCTGGGATGGCTGTGTTGTTAAAAACTATCTAGGTCATGAGTGCAGATGCTCGTGGCTTGGTTTGGGATAAGTTATTGCACTAAAGTCAGGCCATAGCAGGGGAGCCTGACACACACAGTGCTTTGGTTTCACTGATACCATTAGCAGCCAGGCTTTGAGGTCTCTAATTGTCGCCCTGTGACAGTAGATCTGTGTTTGTAAACTCTTTAGTAATGTGCATTTGTCTGCAGCCAACCAGTTCTTTCGGCCCTGGTAACTACAGGTGATTTGACAGCCCCCATCCTTCCCAGTCAGTGTGATTAACTAACTGGGAGGACAGGCAGGGGAGCTTGTAATGCTGAGTCCTGCCTGAGCTGCCCTGGTGCAGGTAGCACTGGTTATCTTACCTCAGTGATGGTGATGATGGTTTTAAAGCAGTGGTTCTCTCATCGGTGACCTGTGCATAGGTCTGCAACTGGAGTGGGAACAGAGCATCTCTGAAACAGGATGCCCTCTGGTTCTGCAATTGATTTTAACCTCTGTCTTTCCTTCTGGGAGAGCTCAGTCTCCAGGATTAGGTGTTAGGAAAGAGGGGGTTGGAAATAAAAGCAGTGCTTGGCTGTGCAGGAGAGGCAAGCGTGGCGATGAGAGGAGGTCTGGTATGTGCAGACCGTTGACAATGGTGATCTATTCTGCAATCTGGTTAGGAGGACGGTTCCCTGATGATCCCCACAGTTGCAATTAGTGGCAGGTCAGCCCCATGCTCTCAACGCGCTGTGGCCATTGGTGGCCCTGCCACATGTGATCATGCTGCAGAAGTGGTACAAAGATGCCTGAAAGATGGTTCAGTCGGGTGCTGGAAAACTGTTGTCATCCCGGGGCAGGTCTCCCTGGTTCATGCCCTATCCCAACGTGGAGGGTATGGTGGGGAAGAAGGGGACAGGGCTGCAGTGCAGGGATCATTATAGCTGGTGCAATTAGGGTAGCCCTGACACTGCTCTATGTTGCTCTTTAGCAATGAGCTAGCTTTTTGCAACCCAAGAATCAGGAAAGCACAAAATGGCTTTCCATCCAGGATGGGCCAGGTGGCCTGTGGATGCTTGCAAACGTCTGGCCTCCTCTGAAATATTGGCTCAACTCTATTTTTTAAACAAAATATGCACAAGGAAACAAAGTCTTTCCAGTTCAATTGATTCCCAATGACAGCAATGCCCTGTAACCTTCCTCCTCTCTGACATTCCCGCGGCTTTTCACAAGGGTGTCAACAGGGGACGAACCTCGTGTGCGAGTCTTTGTTGTATCACCATTGCTAAGTTGCAGCAGGATGGGGAAGTCCAATGTGGTGCTCAGTTCAAGCCAGGAGGGCGTTTAGAGGGTAAGCACAGATCTCAGGGACTTCACCTGCCTGCCGTCCGGGGCATGTGCAAGACATTATTAGTGCCCTATGACAGTGACGGGCTCAATTCAGAGTCAACGTGGGCAGAACTGGACTGGGATTGAGTCTGACCCTGACGCTGCCTCTGTGCAACTGGGCACCTCACGTAACTTCACTGCAGCGACGTTCTTCTGTAAACTAGGGGTGGAAACTCCCAGGAGGGTTGTGAGGACGTTTATTGATGAGGGTGAGGGTCCTGTATGTGCTTAAACTGGCAAATGTGCATATCTACATGGTGTCCTTGCTCTAATCCCAAGAACACCAGGCTTCTCAGAAAGAAGGCAACAGCCCCGCTCCTGTTGCAAGGCAAATGCATTACCATTGACTGAAGAACCTGCTCCTTCCCTATGACCTCCACATCCTCCTCACCTGCAGGCCCGGTGGTTTGCAGAAAAGGATCATGGGACTTGAGGTGGGTATGGGGTGTTTCCACCCCATTGGTGTCTGAAGTTATATCCCTCTGAAGTTATATCCCTCAGACACCATCATTGATGTCTCAAGTTATATCCCTCTTTAAAAAAAGAAATAAGAAAAAAACTAGAAGGACTTCCCTCTTGCTTTCAGTACTTTTGACTGCCTAGCTGTCAGCACGGTCACTCCGGCACCAGTTGTTTGACTCGTCAATTTACCTGCAGGGGAATTCAGGAGGCACCGTTGAAGTCCACCAAAACGCAAGGTGATGACATGACAGGTGCAGGTGATGATGCTGGCCCCTTGACGAGTAATAACATTGAATAACTCCATGGCAACACTATGATGTGAGCTCAAAGCGATGAAATGTGCTCAAGACTATCACAGACCATCTCCTTTTTGGTTGTTGGTTGGGGAATGTAGCACAACTGCTAGATCCCCCCAACACCTTCCCCCAGAGCAGGACATCTCAGGCTATAGGGGCTCCGGGTCAGCTCCCAGGTCTCTACATGTGTGTTCCCATCCAGGCATCGTGCTGGAGCTATTTGAACTTCTCAGGACTATTAATTTTTTTTTTCTTACTGCAGCAAAACCCCCAGTTTTTCTTTGTTTTTTTTTTTTTTTTTTCAAATGCATTCCCTTCCCTTCCCCTACCATTTCTGACTTTTTCTTTCCCTCTCTATTCCCGATAGATAAGTATCAGTGAGCTAAGACATAGGATAAGCTTCAGCATTTTATGTTGGTAGCAAGTTGTATTTGTTTTGTTTTTTCTCCTTTTTTTATATTGTATAATTATTATGTTTATGTTGATTTGTACTGTTCTATATTACTGTTTTACTGGTACTATATGATTTAGGCCTACATATGTAGGTTAGCATAAGTTTTATGCCAAGTTTCCATTTTGTTTGTCAAGTCTCCATCCTGTCCCCAGGCCTGGTTGTGTAACCCATGACTCACACCTACTCCTCCCATGTAGCTTGGTTCCTGAATGAATGGGAATGAATGAGGGTGCTTGAGAGACAATGGCAGTAGGTCTAAAATAGCTCCCTCTGAATGACCGAACCATCAACACCAATACCTGGACCAAGGACCCAGCCCTTGGAACCACCCCCAGCATTCAAGAAACAAAAGATGAGGCAACCACCATTGTGCCAGGCTGGACATGCCCAGTATGAATACCTGGAGATTCCTGGGACAGGGCTGACCTTGTCTGGACAGGCCCTCCCCATAGGAGATCACAGATAGTCTGCCCCGTAAAAAGGGGTAGTGAAGACAGACCCAGTGGGATGCCCTCTCCATCTGGACCAGCACCATGCCACACCACCCATCCACCCAGAGGCCCTGCTGGCAACCCCGCTCTGGATAACACCTGCTGGACAAGGACCCCTTTCCAGCCTGGGCAGGTAGCTATCACCCCCATGCCCTCTTCAACCAAGGACTTGGACTCTGGTGCTCTTCCCTACCTGGACTCCAGCCCGTCCACTGAGTCTCTTTCTCCTGCTGCCATCATGTGTGTGTGTGTGTGTATGTGTGTGTGTGTGTGTGTGTACCAATAACTTCATGGGGCTGTGTAGTGTGTTGTCTGTAATAAAACTGTTATTTGGACCCCTAAGTTGGGTTTTGCTTTACTACAGTTTGGCCCTGCTCCAATCTCTGCTCCTTGCCCCTCTCACTTCTGTCTCATTTCTCCCTCTCCTGCTTCTGGCTCACCGCCACCTCCAGCACCTGTCCCATGCTCCTCTCTGCCTCCAAACCCCCTGTTTCTTTGCCACTGTCTCATCCCCACTGCCTTTTTGTTTTCCCCTGAGCAAACAGGTTTCTGCCTCAGTTTCTTTCCTGGCTGTCTCCTCCTTGCCACCACTTATCTGCCCGCCCCCCCCCCCAATATCTCAACTGCCTGCCTCAGTTTCCAGCCCCAGTCTACCTTAAGTAATCCCTGGTTCTGGCAGCTTTCACTTCCTACACTTTAACTTTTTCTCTCTCACCTGAACCTTCCCTCAAATATCCCAGGTACCCCAAGCACGCACATACACACTGTACCATCCAAGTTAGGAACTTACCTGTGTGTAGGTGGGTTGTATGTGCGTGAACTGGTGAGTGAGTGTGTGTCATTGTGTGCATGATATACGAATTAGTGATCTGTGTCTAACTTTTGGGGTGTATAGTGTATGTGCTTGAATCGGTGATAGGTATGCATGTGCCTAGGCTGGTTTGGATGTGTATGTGCCTAAGCTAGTAGAGTGTGTGTATTCATTGATTCATAGATTCATAGATGTTAGGGTCGGAAGGGACCTCAACAGATCATCGAGTCCGACCCCCTGCATAGGCAGGAAAGAGTGCTGGGTCTAGATGACCCCAGCTAGATACTCATCCAACCTCCTCTTGAAGACCCCCAGGGTAGGGGAGAGCACCACCTCCCTTGGGAGCCCGTTCCAGACCTTGGCCACTCGAACTGTGAAGAAGTTCTTCCTAATGTCCAGTCTAAATCTGCTCTCTGCTAGCTTGTGGCCATTGTTTCTTGTAACCCCCGGGGGCACCTTGGTGAATAAAGCCTCACCAATTCCCTTCTGTGCCCCCGTGATGAACTTATAGGCAGCCACAAGGTCGCCTCTCAACCTTCTCTTGGAGGCTGAAGAGGTCCAGGTGCCCCAGTCTCTCCTCATAGGGCTTGGCCTGCAAGCCCTTAACCATACGAGTGGCCCTTCTCTGGATCCTCTCCAGGTCATCCACATCCCTCTTGAAGTGCGGCACCCAGAATTGCACGCAGTACTCCAACTGTGGTCTGACCAGCGCCCGATACAGGGGAAGTATCACCTCCTTGGATCTGTTCATATGTGCACCTAATTGATTTGTGTGTTTATATATGTGCAATTGTGTCACTTCCTCCTGTCTAACAGCACAATATTGAGATCTTGAGAGTTGGCCTGACCCCACAGGGCTACATTACAACAGAGAATTTTGATTTAAAATATTTCCATTTGCATTAAAATCTCTTGGGTTTGAGGGAGCTGGAAAGAATTTTCTGCTGAAAACCAAAAATATTTCTTCTGTTTGTGGCTGACATGTTTCAGCCTTAAAGAACCCAGCTATGAAAAAAAAAAAAAAAGATAGATAGATAGATAGATAGATAGATAGATAGATAGATAGATAGATAGATAGATAGATTATTTTTTTTTCAAATGCCCTTCTTTCTTTTTTTTTTTTTTCCTTTTTTTTTTTTTTAAATGAAATGGACATTCCCCAGAGAATTTCCCTGTCCATTACAGGAAAAAAGCTACTTTTTGGAGGGTTGAAAAATTATCATGGGAAAAAAAAAATAAGATGATGAACATAACCCCTGAATAATCAGCAACAGCAGCAGAGCCCAGAGAAGCCCTCACATCGTGATTTCCTTAGGAAGTTGATGCTGAGGTCAGCCAGCAGAAAAATCAGTCATATTAAGTGTCTGACGGTTTTCTCAGGGATGCTGGAAAGGGAACATTGGCTGTAGATATTCACGGACTTGATTTTATCGGTTCCATGGAATAAATATAACGGTTGCTCGGCTGGGAGTTGTCACAGAAAAAGACACTGCCAGGTGCAAGCACCAGGATGAAGGGGGAAACTCGAAGTGATTCCTCCTATGGCTTGTCTTACTTCGCACACCTGATGCAAAGATGCTGCTTATTCCACGTGAGGTCCAACCGAGTCCCCAACAATATATATCAGGACCTTGCTGCTGGGACCAGCCCCTAACTGAGCTCCAGAGCCTCTTCCATCCGTGGTAGCACCAGCTTGCAAGGTGAGACTCCTCCTCGCCTGGTCCATGGCTGCATCTTGCTGGGGCTGATAGAAGCCCTTTGCCAGGCAGGCTCTCAAGGTGCAGAGTTAATCCTAAAACACTCGATCCAGGTTGCCTCTCTCAGGGTGCATCTCCACGAGTGGGAACACGCATTTCCCTGAGGACAAAGAGAAGCAGCATGATGTGTGCCACTGCTACTTGTCCCCAGGGACACACTGTGCACACGCTTTCTGGCACGTGGCACATTGCCCCGGGTCGGGTAAGGGAGGGTGGCTTTACCTGGGGCCCCAGGAGCCTCCAGCAGCTGCAGCAGGCCAGGCCCCAGTTTCAGTGGCATGTACAGCTACCAGATGTGCCATCCCACTTTTTTGGGGCATGGGGTTTTTTGACACTTGGATCGCCCAGTGTCAATCCCACCCCTCGCTGCAAATTAGCAGCATGGGGAATGCCTGCATGTGCGGTGCCACAGATGGGGTGGGTGTGCGGCACTGCAGAGCACACGTGTACGCTTGTCGTGGACGTGCCCTGGTGTCTGACGGGCTTGAAAGGACAACCCTATTCTGTGTTGTGATGAGTGTGTTCAGCTTTCTTCCCCATCTCTGGCTGCATGCTGGGAGGCAACAATATTTCAGTGTAGATTTTAGCTGCAGCTACTCTTTCTGCTAAGGTCCCATAATCACAGAAAACAGGGAAGACTCCAGAAGGCCCATCAAGGTCCCCCCCCCCCAAAATTTACAGCAAGGTAAGCCCTACCTAAGCCATTTCTGACAGACACTGCTTCACCTCCTCTTTAAATACCCCTAGTGATGGTGATCCCACAGCCTGCCAAGGCCAGTTTGCGTCCTCTTTTCCACAAAGAAAAGGAGCTATTAACAGACGACATACAGAAATACTTCAGTTTTCACAATAAAGAAGAAACTGTGACCTGACACCTAGTAAGTGAATATAAACAGAAAAGAGGATGGGATGTGAGTCATGCCAAGTGAAGAGGACACAAGAGACTTTGACTAATTTGAGGCAGCAGGGCCCAGAAGATTTCATGTCGGGATCTGGCTGAAGAAATCTCTGAGCCATTGGCAACGATGTGGACAAAGCCTTGGAGGACAGATGAGGTCCTAGAGGCTTAGAGAAGGGCTAATATAGTATCAGTCTTTAAAAAGGGAAAAGGAAGACTCAGGGAGATGCAGATGGGACAGCCTGCCTTCAGTACCTGGAAAGTTACTGGCACTTATTTATTTATGTATGTATTTATGTGATTTAGATACCAGAGCAAATTATAAAGCAATCAGTTTGCAAACACCGGTAGGCAGAATGGATGATCATTAGCAGTGAACATGGATTTGCTATGAACAAATGACAACAAAACAACCTGATTTCCTTCTTTGATGGTGTCTGTTCGGGGGGATAAGGGGGGTGCGATGAATATAGCATACCTGCCCTTGGAGTCATACTCTTTAAGAGAGCTGGGCTAGACACAGTGACCATTAGGGGACACACCTGGTTGAATCACCGCAAACAAAAGTTACTATAAATGGATCAAGGTCCTAACGGCAGTGAGGTCTTGAGCAGGGTTTTCTTCTGGCTCTGGTGCTTTTCAGCACTTGTTGTTGATGCTTTGCATACAAGGATAGAGAGCACGGTGATCAAAGGAGGAGATGACAAAACCAGGGGGGTTGCAAATATATTATCAGAGTGGGATCTTTATAAATCAAGGAACTGAGCTAGACACCGAAGACACAGGAAAGGTGCTGCACACTGGGAGGCAATGCCGAATGCACGAATGCAGCACGGGGGTAACTCTCCGGGCACTCGCTGCTGGAAGGAGCGGGGGTTGCAGTGGATCGCAAGCTCAACATGCATCAAAGCAAGGGCACTTTTGCACTACTCTGAACATAGCCACCGTAGGCACCGCTCAGAGGTGATGCTACCACTCCGGTTATTCATCGGCTGAAATACTGTGGCCAGATCTCAGCACCACATTTAAAGAAAGATGCGGAGAAGCTGGTGACTATCCAGACAAAGATAAAGAGGTTGGAATGAAAACCGCTTGAGAGAACTGGATATGTTTAAACTGGATGAAAGGAGATTAAAGGCAGGGCATAATGGTCGTTCTGAATATTTTAAAAGCGACTGTAAAGAAACGAGGGAACAATTAATCTGCCTTGCCACAGAGGGCAGGCCAATGGGCTTACATGTCAGCAAACCAGGCTGACATCAAATCTCAGAAAGACTGTCTGAGTGGTCAGAGCAACACGACAACGGAGCAAGCTGCCCAGGGAAGATGTGGGTTCGCTTTCTTTGGAGGTCTTCAAAAAGGAGGCTGGATGGGCACCCGCGCGGGATGGGCTGAGAACGGTGCATGCTGCACCTGTGCCGGCAGCTGGGCTAGATGACCCTCAAAGTCTCTTCCAACCCCGGGGTCCTGTCAAAGAGCATAGCAGATGAATGCTGGTACCTTTATGTGCTGGTTGGTTTTAAATCCTTAATGTCCCAGGAAGCAACAGCCTCCTGTTGCTTTCTAAATATTGAATTCACTGCACCTTAAATTCTAGAAAAATTATATTAGTGTGTAATCTAAGACAGCCTTTTTCTAACACCCTTCAGTCATAACAGCATCCCGGGTTCACAGAATCAGCGCTGTACACGAGATAGCCTTTGTAGTTGTCTGTAGTCAAAGACCAAAGGCAAATGCTTTCATGTTAGCAGTGCACTCCTCATACCTTTGAGAAACAGACAGTTTGTAGCTCCTTGTTCAGCAAAAGGTGTGTGTTGATATTGTTTCTGGAAAAAGTCAGGAAAGTTGGATAACTATGTACCCAGCCAGGAGGAGGCCGGGGCGAATGCTCATAAAAGGGTATGAGATGTGCATGTGGCAGATGACATGATTACGTGTTTGGGATTGCCTGTAGGTAATACACTTTGTAGATGCTTTCCATAACATTTTGAACTACTGATGTAGTGCACTAACCTAAAGTGCACTACATCAGTAGTGATGAAGCTTGCTTTATATAGACCTGCACATTTAGGAGCAGCCAATGCAGAATTTAAATCTGGTTTTCTCCATACAGAATATAACTATGTTCAACTGTTGCATCTGCATATAAGAATCTACATCTTTTAAATAAAATCATTATGAGACTAAAAGTCAGTGAATCCATATGATATAAGCAGTACAGAGTATTCATGAAAACCCATAGACTTAAAACCTGGTGATTTGGTCTGGCTAGCTTTTATGAATCCTTGCATTCACTTGAGAAAATGTGGTGAATGAAGCAGTTTTCACAAGAATGCTTTGGGAAGAAAAAACACGCCCATTTTGAAAAGTCCTTTTTCTTATTTTCACAATAGATTTCAACCATTGTAAACACTTGAGAAGATGACACGAATGAGCAAAGGACTATTGATAAAGCTTAAAGTTCCCAGCTGAGGAACAGAAATGAGACCATATGACTTAAGGAATCAGGCACAGCAAAGTTCATGAACATAACAGGCAAAAAAGATGTCCAAAGTTAATACAAATTGTTTGACGAGATAATGAACTTTCAGCATGAGTTTCCCATCAGATAATTAAACAAAAAACACTACACAGACACAAATTATTTGAAATGAACAATTCAGTCACATCTTCATCATAGTCAGCAATAGTTTCCATGCCTCAGCCTCAGCTCAGGAAGTCTCCTAAGCATGTGTTTAATCTAAAACTGTTATATAAGACCCCTTGGAGTCAATGACACAAAAGCACGTGCCCATGTTATATTCTGAACTGGGGTCTAAGAAGCTCCTTTCCCTCCATTGCCCATGACTCTTTTTATCGCTTTATTTTAGTTTGTGCTTAGTTTCACCGTTAGTTCCTTTAGAAATAAGCACTCCAATGAACACTAATCAGCTTGGGGACAATCAATCCTGTGCTGTGATCACTGCAGCTATTCAGACGGTGTAAGTGCCTGCAAACTCCAACCAGGCTGGACCGCCCCGGGCCACGCACTGCGCAGACGCTCAGCAAACGCAGCCCGTGACCCAAACAATATTTGAGGCCCAGATTCCTAACGGCACTTAGGTGCTTAATCACCACTGAAATCCACAGGAATTAGGTGCCTAAATACCTGCAAAGGTCCTGGCTCAGGGCCTAATAACTTCAAGAATCAGCATCCGAGTGAGTACGCCGTTTGCAAATGGGAAAAGCTCTGATCCTGTGTGATCCCAGGAAAAACGATGCTCTGTCGTCCGTGGAGCACGCTGGTGTCCTGGATCAATTACTGAAACGATGCTTTCCAGCACGCAACAAAACCTCCAGTTTAAAAGCAGCCGGCTCCAGTATCATCGCAGCAGATTTCAGTTTCAAAGTTTTACTCGCTTTATTAAATGGCTTGTCATGCTGCTAAAAAAAAAAATTAAAAATTAATCACAGGCAGCCTGGCACAGTCAGAACTAAACGCTTTGCCTCTTCGGGGACCGGCGGCACTCTCCTTTCATTACAGCCTGTCATTCGCGTCTAGGGCTGCAGCTGAGCTTTGCCACGAGGTTTGGAAATGGTCGAATCTCTCTCATCCTGTCGGAGTCACGGAGGTGCCGCTGCATCTCGTGCTCACCTGGCATCGCTCGCTCTCAGTCACGCTGGCAGCCCGTCCCCAATGGAGATCTCACTCCCGCAAATGTATTGTTGGGACCGTGAGAGTGTACCAGAGCACAGCTGCTGCCATTAGGACCCAGTTTAAAAGGACGGGAAGGTGTTACAGCACTGCCATAAAGCAGGAAGAGAATAGGCTGGTCTCATGCTCCAGACATGGCATGACGGCTAAGTTTAGACATCTCCAGGGAGTTTGTCGCCATCGTTGTGTTGCATGTGGCTCCTGTGGTTCAACTGCTAATAGATGCACACAGTCAATGCCAAGTACAGCAAAGGACGGTGCTTCTTTTTCCTTATAGGCTCCTTAGTAGAGATGCTTCATCAGCACGGAGAGGTTTGGATACCACCATCACACCCCTGCATAACATGACCCTGACAGGGTGTCAAAGCGCTCTGCCAGGCCTCTTGATCTGACAGCCTTTCTGCTTAAACAGTTTCAGAAGAGCAATGGTTTAAGTCTGAGGTACGAGAATGGAGAAAGCATGATTGTAAAGAATTGCTGCGTACCAGGAATGATAAAGCGGGGCTGGTGGAGCAAATGCAGCCTTTGCAGTCCTGCAATATGACCCCAGGATGTCCTTTCTATTGTAGACAGGTGCTGCAAGAAGTGGCCTAGTTCAGAGAGGACGGCACTTTTCACTGAAGCAGAAGTCTGACCCCTAAAATCTGAGCCAGGTTCCTAATGAAATAAGTGCCTACTTCATCCTGGCATTCCCTGCTCATCCATTTTCCCTCCCTTCATGTCCTCAGAGCTGTTAACAGAGCTGCTAACACCCCTGGTACCTGCCTTTCAGCATGAGTTTCCCATCAGATAATTAAACAAAAAACACTACACAGACACAAATTATTTGAAATGAACAATTCAGTCGCATCTTCATCATAGTCAGCAATAGTTTCCATGCCTCAGCCTCAGGTCAGGAAGTCTCCTAAGTATGAGTTTAACCTAAAACTTTTATATAAAACCCCTTGGAGTCAATGACACAAAAAGCTTTGTGCATATATTTTAAAGTGTAGTGGAGTCCTTCATGATCGAGGAAATTATAGGAAAGTGAGATCATATATAGTGTAAAACTTCAGTGAGAAAGCACACTGATAATTGTTTGCATGAATGTATAAAGATCAGGGCCTTTAAAAACAGGAGACTGCTTCTCAAATGACAAGACACACATTTGGTGCATGACCATCTTTCATGTTCAGTTCTGGACATAGCATGTAGGCAAATGGTGCATTTCAAAAAAAGACGCGATAGTTGTGGACCTCAGCTACATTTAAAAACAATGGCTGCAAGACTGTTTTCTAGTGCTAATACATCAAGAGTTATATCCTGCACTGGACTATTAATTTGTGCTATGCCTGCATAATTAATACTTGGTCTCTACTGATTCTCTTTTGAATTTGTTCCTCCATTACACAAAAGTTGTTGGCTTATGAATTAAACAGCAGGATGTTCATGAATTACAATTTTCTCTATCAATATTAAAATATGGCCAGAGGTATATTTTGCAATTTGGGTCATGAAGGTTTAAACTGTAAGATTGTCAAAAATGTAGACACCATGTTGTGCCAAAGCTCAGCCATCGTCACCACCATCAAGTTATAAAACTTCCATTTTTTCCCTCTCATCAAGCAATTAAATGAGTTCAAGGTACCTTGAGAAACTCCAGACTTATTGCTATAGCATCTGGAATGGAAAAACCTACATAGTTTGCAGATCCGTGAAGTCAAAGCCAGTTTGTTCCCGGGACGGTGATTAATGCAGTAAGCGATACCAGGTGGTAGAGGCTTTGAAAAGACTCCACACTCCAAACGACGGTCATTTATTAACTTCAAAGTCAGTGCAAAGGGAAGCAGAGGGGGGCAGGGGACAGGCTCAGGGTTAAGCTGCCGTGGAAGTGAAGTGCTCTTCTGTACGTCCCGTCTGCCAAACAAAACCTCAGGGCTTTTCTGAAACACTGGCACTGCGGTGCAGGAGATCAGACTGCTGCCCAATAGCCACCCGCTGGCCTTGGGATCTTGAGATCAGATGATCACTGGGGAGGAGAGAGAGAGCAAGGATGACTGGCCATCAGGGTGGGATCCTGCTCTGGGAGGCAGGGTGACTGCAGGGGCCCGGGGCAGAGAGATCAGCATTGCAACCTGCAGCACCGACGGGGGGTTGCCCATTTATAGGAAAAGGATGTAAAGAGCTTGAAGTGCAAATGGACTCGTTTGATAGCTCGGGTGAGCGCAGAGCGCTGAGCCATCTCTACCAAGAGTCCTGCAAGAAAAGACAAAAACAAGTAATATCAGGGCGGAGAAAAAAGTGGCTGTGATAGAGAGTGTAAGGGGTAGCTAAAACCTATAAATTGGCAGCACGGATACATAAAAATATCAGAACTGCCATGGACTGGGCCAGACTGCAAGGGAAGTTGGCATTAGACATTAAGAAGAATACTTTCTTAATATCTTAAGAAAAATACTTTCTTAATATCTTAATCTTGACATTAGATATTAAGAAAGAGACTCTATACTTTCTTAGATATTAAGAAAAAGTGCTTTACTACTACGAAGAGGGTAGTAAAGCACTGGAATAGATTACCTAAAGAGGTGATGCAGTCTCCATCCTTGGAGGTTTTTAAAGCCCAGCTCAACCAAGACTTGGCTGGGATGATGTAGTTGGGGCCAGTCCTGCTTGGAGCAAGGGGTTGGACCTGAGCTCCCTTCCAGCCCTCTTTATCTGCGACTCTATGTCTACAGGACTCTGGGATTATATCCAAGGCTCAGTGGAGACTTCCATGCTGCTAGTAATGAAAAAGAGCAGAGCTGTTTGTATGGACAGCAATATCGAAGATACCGCAAGCAGCTACAAAGTGCTGCACCTCGAGAAGAATAATCAAAAATACAAAATGTTGGACCCCTGGCTGGATGGCAGCTTTATGGAAAGGGACTTGGGAGTCTTGGTAGAGCCCAGGTTCAATTCGAGTCTGCAGGACGAGGCAGATGTGTTATAAAAGGCGAATGCAGTCTGAGGTGTATCCAAAGAAGCATTAGATACAAGACACGGGAGGTGATGGATGCAGCCCCTCAACTCAACACTGGTTAAGCCTCATCTAGGGCAGCGTGTGCTGTTTGAGGCTCCACATTTTAAGAAGGTGTGGAAAAGTTAGAGAGGGTCGAGAGGCAGGTGACAACAATAATAAAGGACTTGCAAAGTAAGTCATACAAGGAGAGGCTGAAGGAGCTGGGCACGTTCAGCTTGAGGAAAAAAAAGGCACTTAAGAGGAGACATGAGAGCAGACACCTGGAAGGAAAAGCACCTTTTCTCTCTTGTTGCAGAAGAGGAGGATGTGGATCAGTGGCTTGAGGCTGCAGCAAATTAGGATTAGATTGGAGATCAGGAAACACTTCTTCACCGTTGGAGCAGGGAGGCCGTGGAATAGACACCCAGGGAAGCCGTGGACTCTCCATCGCTGGAGAAGAGGTTGGACAGCCCCTGGCCGGGGATGATCTCGGTGTAGCGAGGCCTGTGCTCCACTACGGGAATGGCCCAGGCTTCTGGGCTTTGCTGATTGCTGCATGGATTTAGGAGGGAATTAATCCCCCTCCCCATACTGCTACATGTGTTGGGGATGGGATGGGGCAGTTAAGCCTTCCTCAGAGGCATTGCGTGTTGATTGCAGCCCAGGCTGGGGCTGTGACCGGGCTGTGCCAATGCTCCTGCTGGGGCTAAAACCCAAAGGTTCCTGGCCAGAAGGTTTTGTCCCTCTGCTCAGGGTCAGACTGAAGCCAGATTTAGGGTCAGGGAGAAATTTTACCCCCTGGTGAGATTGGCACTGAGCGTGGGGGGCGGGTCTTCTTCTGTAGCAGGGCACGTGGCCTCTACCTGGGATCTCTCGAGCGTGTATTAGCAACCTGTACAGAAGCAGGATGTTGACTGTTGTCCTCCTCTGTTTTCTCTGGGGCAGGTTCAGGTGGGTTGACTTGCATTGTGTCAAGGCTGACCATTGAGTTTTGCTAAGAGGTTGCACGATGGAGTTGCATAGGATGGTGGGCAAGGCTGATCCTGTCTCAAGCCAGGTTTGGACTCGACAGCCTCCGCAGGTCCCTTCCAGCCCCGCTGCTCCATGATGCTATTGCCAGTGCTATCCCAGTGCTGTGTTGGGTTAAGGTGGAAGATGTACTTGCTTCCTTAGCAGGTGTGAGCCCTCTTCCAAGACCAGCCTCTCTCCGGCTTATCTGTAACTGGGGGCTGATGACTACGATAAGAAGCATGTCCTGATTAACACATAAATGAAGGCTACTTTAACAAACCAAGCTAGTTTTTGGAATAGCCTCTGCTCATGCTGTTTCTGAGCCAGATGCCCCAGGGCAATCCAAGCACAGGGGCAAAACCTGGGTCAGAGGAGCAAGTGATGACAATGACCTGGAGGACTTCCCAGAAGGACGAGCCCGCCTGCCGGGGCAAGGTCTTAGAGCAAACAAGCAGCTGAACGTGCATTTCGTGAGTGTTGCGGCTGTACCCCCAAAATGGGGTTGGAGCTGACCAAAAGGTCCCCAAATGGGTCACAGCTGTATTCCTTGCTGAGGACAGTCAGAGGTGTCCATTGGCTCCTACGATTGGTACTAACACTTCTGATGAGGCAAGAAGCATGGTATCTAAAAGGGGCCTCACACACGGCAGTGCATCTGCATCTATAAAGTTGGTGCGTTTCTTCTTGTCTATAATCTTTTGGCTGGATCAGGCCCTTCCCCAGGAAGCATGTGTTCCTGCAGGGTGTAAATCTGGCATGCAACTAATCCCCTTGGAGCAGGTTCAGATCCACACGTTCAAATCCAAACCCAGCCCCTTGAAGTGCAAAGAGGTCCAGATCGGCATCCTGGCTTCCCCTCATCGTCAATGCAGCCTCGTGGTTTCAGGGGTACCACTTCCTGGCAGCCCAGCCTGGATGACAGAGTGGGCTAGGGTGGACTCTTAACTTGGGGGAACAAAATTAGAAATAAGACAAAGCAGAGAACCGAAAAGGAACAAGCAAACAAAACCCCAACTACCTGCAGAGATTGTTTTTCCCCTTTCTGGTAAAAAAAAACCACTGCTCAGAACAAAGCTGGTCAAGTGCATCTTCTCCTGCTGTCGGTAAGCCGCAGTAATCAAGCTTCTTGTGACCCCAAACTCATTCTGCTGTGGAGAGGTTAATATGAGCCTCTCGGGCCACTTTTAACTCCTCTCCCAGGTTAAAACACAGCCAGGACCAAATGCTTCAGCAGAAGTACAGAGCCGCCACACCAGCGCTCAGCTGTCTGTCTCCGACGCAGTATCACAGCCCGGCAGACTGCAGCATTACCCTCTCCGACTGGTGGAAAAACCTGTAATTAATTATTAATAACCAGCAGCTTTGCTATCACAGCTGTTTTTTAATTATTCGGAGTATTTAGTATGTGACCTCCCTGCTTCCTCAGCAGTCCAGCTGCAGTGCGGGTGCTTTCTTGACAACAAGAATTAGTGCATCTGTAAATTTTTGATTAAGGTTAATACCAGGCAACAATCTTGTGAAAGATTAAAGATCTCTCAAACTTACTGTCTGGAGAGAAGTCAATGCCTTGGGGCTTTGCCTTTGAAAAATGTACTAACTAATCTATTAAGGTAGTCACAAGCAATGGCTGATGTTTCCTTACTTACCCATTTACAGAATCACAGGCAATGAGGGCTGAAGGGAGCTCAGGAGGTCACATCCAGTCCAACCCCCTGCTCAACGCAGGACCAGCCCCAGCTACATCAGCCCAGCCAAGGCTTTGTCTACCCAGATCTTAAACACCTCCAAGGATGGAGACTCCACAACATCTCTGTAATCTGTTCTAGTGTTTTACTACCCTCCTAGTAACATAGTTTTTCCTAATATCCAACCTCAACTTCCCTTTCTGCAGCTTGAGCCCATTGCTCCTTGTCCTGCCATCTGCCCCCACCGAGAATAGACCAGCTCCATCCTCGTTGCAGCCCCCCTGCAGGGAGCTGAGATTTACCTGTGTGTATTGTGGTAGCCAACGGTCCTCCACTAAGACCCAGGCCCCACTGGGCTAGGCACTGATGTGCCAACACTTAGGCCTCTGGCAAACGTGCAATTAAAAACAGAATTGCATCTGAAGCACAGTCTCCATTGTCATGTTTTCTGCCATGCTGCATATCTGTAGCAGGACCTATGACTGTAGGATCAAGCTTCAGATCCCATGGCACCTTATTGCCAGGGCAGGAGGAGCACAGGATCCTAATCCTGGGCTCCCTCTGCATTGGAAAGTGTCCAGCTCCCCGCAGCTGACGGGACTCTAGCCATGGGGCACGCCTACCTTCCCACAGCTGGGAGACCTAGAAAGTAGGCTTTCCTCCTCCAGTGAGCTCCCAGCCTGCACAGAGGAGTACTTGCAGAAAGCAATCAGAAGGGCTGCATCACACTTTGTAGTTTGGATATCACTAAGCCTCTAATCTATTTAGCACTTGTGAAGCTGTTTGTTCAGCATCTTCTAATGTTGTCCAAACCATTACCACTCATGGAAATGCAGTACAGGGTGTGACCGTGTGCGGCTTGGGAAGCTGGCACACACCGCGGAGTGGGACTGTCTCTACTGGCTCTGGTGGGACTGGTCAGGGCCAAAGTCAAAAATGCCTGTGAGACTGTGTGGGATAGGGCCCTTGGCTCCTGCTTGCACATAGACCTGCATACCTACGCTGTCACCAGTGGGGAAGAGGGCACAAGTGATGGTGTGTGGCACTTGTGACTGTGGAGGGCACTTGTCCCCTCATTGTGCTGAATTATTAACCTCCTGGGGGTAGGGGGATGCATTCACCCTGATGTCTAAGAAGTGATTTGACCATGTCCCTTGGCTTACTGAGTCTGCAGAAAAGAAGATTGAGGTGGGATTTGATAGCAGCCTTCACCTCCCTGCAGGGGGGCTGCAAAGAGGATGGAGCTGCACTGTTCTCCATGGGGGCAGACGACAGGACAAGGAGCAATGGGCTCAAGCTGCAGCAAGGGAAGTTGAGGTTGAATAATAGGAAAAACTTTCTCCTGACAAGGGTGGTGAAGCACTGGGACAGGGTACACAGAGAAGTGGTGCAGTCTCCATCCCTGGAGGTTTTTAAGGCCCAGCTTGACATAGGCCTGGCTGGGATGATGTAGCTGGGGCTGGTCCTGCTTCGTACAGGAGGTTGGACTCCTGAGGTCCCTTCCAGCCATCATTTTAAATGATTCTATGGTTTTTTGAGATGCATCATGTCCTGCTTTTATTGTCTCAGGGGGCACATTTACACATGCATTAATGCCCTTTAGCTAAAGCACATTAAAACTAGTGCCTCCATTATGAGGTACTAAAAAATGTGCATTAGCCTATTTTAATGTGCAGTAACTAAATAGCACAGTTTTTAGTGATGCTTTAATGCACATTAAATAGGCTAATGCACATTAAAGCACATGATTAGACGTGCCAGTTATTAACAAAAAATGGTCAAAATGTTGCCTTTGGGCATTAATGGATATCTAGTCTGGCATCCTATATATAAAGGGGCCAAACAACTCCATCTAGAAGTTTCTGTATTAGTCCCAGAACTTGTAATTAAGCCTATCTTTTAGAAATACCCTGAGTGTTGTTTTAAAAGCCTCAAGTGACAGAGGATCTGCTAGATCCCTAAGGTAAGTTGTTGCAATACTCACTTACTCTTGGCCTTAAAAATGAATGCCTTCTATTGAATTTGCCTAGATTCAGATTCCAGCAGTTGGATCTCCTTATACTATTTTCCTGCTAGTTATAAACTTCTTCACCAGGTTTAATTTTCAGGCTGCCAGCTCGGCAAACCTATGCTGAGTTCTGACATATTTTTTCTTCCCTTTTTCATGCATCAGCACGAATAATAAAAGTTTTGCACACTGCAGAAAACCTTCAGTGACACCTGTGCAAAATAAATGCCTTCAAAGGAGTTTCAAAAGTGTGTTTGATGACCATGCAACCGGAAGCAATGGTACTGATGATACAATAGGGGTAGCCAGCAGCAAACTTCCTCTTGACTGCATTAGGTCTATAGTGCCAACAGGAGTTAACTGATTTCCATGACTCCTATGGGAAACCTGAATAAAAGACTGCCTGAATGAAGGAATTACTCTGGAATAGAAAGGTGCCATTTTATCTGGTTACTTCCAGACATTTCCAAGTCAAAAAAGTTCCCAGTTTGCAAGGACCTTGGCTTTGTCCTATTCAAACTGCATTCTCCTGTGTGTAGCAGAGCTCCTGGTAGAACGAATCCTGTCATCTGTACATGATACCACAGTGATTATTTCTGTGCAAAGCTCAGAAAAAGCAATAAGGTGTCTTATCCTGGTGCTGTCAAGGTGACTCCTTAGATCCCCTCTTGAATTGGGCTCTGTACAGACAGAAGGTGAGTTCTCTTGTTTTTGCTAACATGCTGCTAGTCACGCTCTCAAACTCAGGCACGTCTTTAACTCAGAGATATCTCAGGGCCTGATTGATTCATTCACACCTCACCACCCTTATTCCAACTTCTCTCAGTGTTGATTTAGGCAGATATTCCTTCTGTCTGGCATGGTGGCAACCTTGGCTCTGACTTTCCTGTGGTCCCAGGGTTGAGATGCAGAGCAGCTAGTTATCTCCCTTGCATTCATAGGACATTTGGCTCTGACTTCCCTGCGGTCCTGAGGTTGAGATGCAGCACAGACATTTATGTCCCTTGCAATTATAGGATGTTCTGCTAAATTGACCATTTGACCAGAAACCCAGAAAGACACCTTCCCCGCCTCCTCCTCTGCAAGTGAGTAGTAGCTCCCAGTGTGACAGAGGTCTTCGGCGCTAGGGAGTGGGTCTCCTTCGAATAGAGCTCACGGCGTTTCCCATGCTGGGATGACTTCTCAGCTGGCTGTGGCTAAATATTATTGCTTCATTTAAAAGAGACTAAGCCACTTAAGACAGGATCAAACTGAAGAAGGTTTGATTTGTTCAGCATCTGGTTCATACGTACCACAGGGAAGGATAAGTATCTCTACGGCCAATGGGGTGGTGATGTTCTTGGTTCATACATTCACTCCCCCGTCTCCCCACTCATGCGGCGATTCCCAACCGGGCTGTACCGCGGTGGGGTGGGGTGGGGTGGTGCAGCCCAGGGGCACCCATGCAGCCTGCGTTGGGCTGGGGAACCTGCACAGCCGACATGGTGGGGTTGCGGGACAGTCCTGACGGGATCCTTCCACAGACAGACCGTGCGGCTGCAGTAGATCTGGCCCTCAACGTGTGAACGGAGCGACAGCTCCTCAGCTGAGCGCCCTCAGCGCCGCGGCAGAGGACTTCGGGCTGGGCTGAGGTTGCCGCTTTGGCTGTTATGGGCCTTTCCCACCCCTCTGCAATGCTTTGGTTGGAAAAGTCTCCCTTTCTCCTGGAGGTCAGTGCAGATCGCAGCGTTCCCCTCGGACCTCAACCTCTGTGGGAGCTGGAGGAATGAGGGAATAGCCATGCCCAATTTGGCAAGAGGCCTTTGCGGGTGGTGCCGAGGCAAGTGATAGCATGGTTTAACTCACCGCTGCATGGGGTCATTCGGGCTGTGCTGGTCCCCTCAAAGCCTCAGGGAGGGAGCATAGACGGAGAGAAAGAGGAACAATCAAAAACACAAATGCAAAGTTTGGATGGATGGGAGCTCTATGGAGAAGGACTTGGGGGTCTTGGCAGATCATAGACTCAATATAAATTTGCAGTGTGATGCAGAGGCACAAATGCTGAAGGTGGTTTTGGGATGCAGCAATAAAAACATCAGGTGCAAGACACGGGAGATAACGGTGACTCTCTACTCCACGCTGGTCAGGCCTCATCTGGACACTGGGTGCAGTCTGGGCTCCACATTTTAAAAAGGATGTGGAAAATTAGAGCGGGTCCAGACGTAGCAACAAGGGCTTGGAAGACAAGTGGTACATGAGGAAAGGCTGAAGGATCTGGACACATTTAGCTTGAGGAAAAGGCACTTAAGAGGGGACGTGACAGCAGTCTGCAAATACTTGAAGAGCTGCCAGAAAGGAGAGGGAAATCCCTGCAAAGAGGAGGATGGGGACCAATGGCTTGAAGTTGCAGAAAAGTAAGTTTAGATTGGAGATCCAGAAAAAAAAACCTTCTTCACTGTTAGAGCAGGGAGGCAGTGAAATACAGGCCTGTGGAAAGTGGTGACTCTCCATCAGTCGAGGTGTTCAAAAAGAGGATGGACAGTCACTGGTCAGGACTGATGTAGATGTAACTATGCCTATTTTCTACCTTGGGTATTTCCCATGCTTCTGGGCTTTCCTGGCTGTCCCCCACTCCTTGCCCTTTCTGCTACATGTGTCGGCGGGGATTAATCCTCTTAAGTTCTGCATGGGACAAGCAAGGAGGTGCACCACCCATCAGGACGGGAGGGCTCACTTGACCGTGTGCACTATGGGAGTGCTAGTGGGCAGGTGTGTGCTCTCTTGCAGGCATCGCTAACTCACTATGACAGATGTTATCATTTAGAGATGCTTCCTACCGGGAGACCGAGGAGGTTGGGAATTGGGAGATGGTCCCTCAGGAAGCAGCTAGCTAGTTAGTTAGCAAAGGCCAAGAGTCTGCAGAAGTTGCCAACTGCTCCACACTAAAGTCCCTTGTTGTTAGTTCTTCTCATTCATGCATGCCTGCTTTTCCTGAACCTGGTGATCACTATACCAGGCCAGATCATTTCACTTCTGTGTGCCTCAGTTTACTTTGGTAGTCTGGATTTAGCATTAGGTTGCTGCATCCTTGTGATGAAAGGCATTAGAAGTATGCAAAGCATGACTGACACCACTTCCCAGAATCTCAGTTCAGAAACTTTCCTTACCTTCACAACGTGCACCAACACACTTCTTCTGAACAGGTTCAGCAGTGGCTGCCAGGCTCTGCAGTTTCATTCATAATTACTGCAGCAAGGGAAGTTGAGGTTGGATGTTAGGAAAGACTCTCTCACAAGGAGGGTGGTGAAGCACTGAAACAGGTTACCCTAAAGAGGTGGTGGAGTCCCCATCCTTGGAGGTTTTTAAGACGCAGGTAGACAAAGCCTTGGCTGGGATGATGTAGGTGGGGCTGGTCCTGCTCTGAGCAAGGGGTTGGACTGGATGTGACTCCCTGAGCTCCCTCCCAACTCTCATTCTCTATGATTAGACCTGAAGGTTTTAAAACTATTTTGTCTTGTTTTACTATCCATGATTTTTCTGCTCCCTGCTCTGTATTCCTTTCTCCTTTCCTTTTTGTAGAGGAACGCTCTGCCATTCACATCTGGGGTTTGCCCTATACTTGCATGACAATCTTCTTAATTTTAAGGGCTCGTGAGTTACCTTTTGGTGCCAACTTCAGTTGAATTTACTATTGTTTAATGGACTTGGGAATGAAATAATTAACAAAATATAGCAATGCCTGTGTTTAATCAAAATGCCATACTTCTTTGTTTTCAGGCAATCCATTCACTGCAAACAAATCGTCCACCGGAAAGCTTTGTGCTGAAATAACTGGTTGTATTCACCAGCAGTATGGCTCGATTTAAGTCACTTTTGCCTCCTGCACAAGTGATTAAACATGCAAAAACAATGACAAAACGCTGCTCTGATGTCTGAAGGGTGATTGCAGCACCACAGCAGAGGAAGCTCGGGGAGAAGAGGAGCCTTCGTGCTCCCCTGCCGTCACGTTGAGGAGTCAGGCACAGCTCGCAGAGCGGGCGAGGCAGCCAGCTCTTCTCATACACCTCAAATCCCAGGGGTGATTATGGCATAAAATGAGCTTGCTGCTAAAATGCTTAAAGCAAAGAATCACTGACACTGGGGTTGTAATCATGCTAATGGCCATAACCATCATGAACACTCATGTGTGCATCACACTGAAGCTGGTTTATTCATCCATACAGTGACCTACCTTGATGCGCGTGGGTCGTGAGAGGCATAGTTTTCATTTTCACATTTTCAGACAATCCGGGACAAGCCCCTGGAGTCCTTGCACCTTGCCAGGAATAAGGGCTGACCCCTCCTGGGGAAATCCCCAGCCCAGCTCCTCTACAAGGTTGCTTGAAGCCCCAAGGAAGGGGAACAGAGCCCGTTGTTAGCGGGGTGAAGATGATGGTATTTTGCAGGCGTGCGATGGCTGCAAGGAGCTCATTTCCAGAGCTGGCACCTGCACTCCTGAGTCTCCCCAGACACACGGGCACTCGGGAGCCATCCTCAGTGAAGAGGAGCCCTGCAGAAGCAGCATGGTGGCAATAAGGCTACGTGTCAGCCAGCTGAAACCTTGTGGCATTAGCAACCACGCTCAGCTCCTCACATCCAGGCCCATGGCAAAGGTTCAGTCCATTTTGCAAGGGCTTGCCAGGGCTTCCTCTGAGGGAACTTGGACTGCCTATGGTTTAATGAGGAAGAGATGATGTTTGCAGTGGAATTTCACAGGGAAAACATGTGCTCTTTAATTTCAGGCCATTTCTCACTCCTGAAGTGTTGGTACTACACGGTGTTTGACAGCAATGCTTAGTTAGCTCTCTTCAGAGCTCGCTCCTCCCTGGCTTTCAGCTCTACAAAAGTTTAAGATCATGGGTAGGAGTTGGCAGCAATCTCTGACTTCTCTGTGGCCAGGGGGGGATGCAGTAGGTGACACTGCCTGCTCGTTATCCTGATGGTGACCCCTCTCTACCTGGTCACATGAACCTGGCCCAGAGGCAGCTGGTCTAGACACAGACTGAGCTACCCCATTTACCTGAGTTATCCACAGCTTCTCTTAGGAGGCTCGTTGTCAGTACTGCTCCCCAAGACAAGCCATCAGAGGCAATAGACTGGCCAGCATTACACAAGAGGACCCCAGGCACGTACAGTCGGGTGGGTTGCAAACTGCAGCAGGCCAGGGAGAACCAGGAGAGGGGTTTGCCTGGGGGGTGCACCGTAGCAGCATCCTGCAAACATGCCCAACAGAGATGCAGTTTTTAGCAGCAAACAGCACTTCCCCCAGCATCACTTCTACCAGTCTCTGCATGCCAAGAGCTGCGCTGGCCAAAGGGCTCTTGCAACACCGCGTCTGCACTGGGACCTTAGCAATGCAGCAGGGCCAGGTTGTTCATGCTCCTGAATAGGTTGGTGGTAAAACCTGTGGTCCAGGCACCCCTAATAATGTTGATGGAGGCAGCGGCAGACAGCAGTGTTCCTGACTCCCTCCTGGGTGCCCTGAGAGCACCTCATTATGCTTGGCTATGTCAAGACTGATCCACACAGCCACTTTTCTTAGCGCTGGGTTGCAAACCTCAGGTCAAAATAACCACCTCCCTCCCCTCCTGCTTGCAATGTGTGGTTGGCCTCCAGCACTGTGAGGAGGAGAGTGTGGAAAGGATGCACATCCCTATATTAAGATGGCCATTTGACCCCAATCAAACCTGCTTCCCCATTGCAAAGCTCCAGTCTATGGATGCGCATAGTAAGCCAAACTCACCTTAGCAAATCTCCATGCCAGTGTTGCAATGGGTAAAAGCCCAGAGGTGCAGACACACCCCAAACCATGCCATCATTCAGCATGCTCTAGTCTTCTCTGCTGCTCCAGAAAGGGAAAGGAGATGTCTTTCCAGTGGCAGCATAGAGTTACCCACAAGGGAAGCTGGAAATAGGACTGAGGTCGTGGCATTGCTTTGTTGACTCGTCTTGATTTGAACAGCAAGCAGGCAAGACAGTCGTGGCCCCACTTGAGTTCTTCATGATCATGGGGCTCTTTGCATGGGAACATTACTTGTGTAGGTGCCACCTGCAACAAGACATCCAGAAGGAGGTTAACCGAGGAAAGTCGCTGGGTGGCATTTATATGAACTGTGTCATTGACTTCAATGGGTTTAGCACGTCGTCCAGGATAGCTGAGTGTGGGAGCTGTATGTTTGTATTTTAATCTCTAGCTTATATAAGTAGTGAACATGTATCTCCTTGGTTTTGCCACTCAGAGTCGGGATAACATGAATACAAATGCAGTTTCTGAACAGCCATATGGGTTCCTCGAGAGACAGACTTCCATTCCAGGCAAGCTGCGGATAGTAATTATGACAAAAGCCAAGGCACAAATTGAGATGCAGCTAGCAAGGGACATATCAGGAACAAAAAAGCATTTACTGGTATGTTATTAGTAAGAGGAAGATCAAGGAAAGCGTACGTCTGTTCATGACTGGAGAAGGAAATCTACTAATGGAAGAGGAGGAGAAAGTTGAGGTGTTTAATGCCTTTTTTCACGTCAGTCTTCATGAATCAGATCACCTTTCAGATCATGAGCACAGCTGGAAGAAAGGCTAGAGGAAGAGATGAGCAGCCTCAAGAAGAGGAAGACGTTTAAGGACTACTTAGAGAACCTGGATGTGTTCAAGGTGGCAAGGCCAGAGCACCCAATGAATTAGCAGAGGTCATTGCAGAGCCACTGACTGTTGTCTTTCTGAAAGACGGGCAATATATATGTGTTTTTCCCGTCATCTAGCATTTCACCCAACTTCCACAGGCTCTTAGAGGGAAGAAAGATGATTTGGAGACCAGTCAGCCTCACCTTGATGCCCAGTAAGATTATGTAGAAGGTTATTAGGAATCTGTTTCGAAACACTTGGAAGAAAACAATGGGATCAAAAACAGCCAGCATGGATACAGCAAGAGCATGTCATGCCTCGCCAACTGGATGTCCTTCTGTAATAGGGTGACAGGCTCTGTGGACGTGGATGTGATACACTTTGACTTTAGCAAAGCTTTGACACATCTTATTAATGAGAATGTCATAAGAGACAAAAGCAATGCAGACGAGACAAAAGTACTGCAAGGTAGATACAGAGCTGGTTGGATCATCATGCATAACAAGTAGTGATCAAAGGCTCAGTGCCAAGTTGGGAGGAGGTATCAAGTGGGGTCTCTCTGTTATTGCTTAATATTTTTGTCTCCCATGACCTTCTCATTAGTAATAATGGGAACAGAGATACCACTTAAATGTAAGGTGGCTATATTAAGTGCTTGGATCATTCTGCTTAATGAGCAGTCATCGACAGCTGAATGTTTAACTAGCTGGAGAGGTACTGAGTAGGATTCCCCAGGGGTCTGTTCTGGGTACCATTTAATATCTTAATTAATGATTTGGAGGATGGGATTGAATGCACCATTAGCAAATTTGCACAAGACACCAAGCTGGGTGGAGTACCAGACATTTTGGAGGTTAAGATTCAGATTAAGAATGACCTTAATAAACTAGAAAGATGGTTTGAATTGAATCAAAGGAAGGGTAGGCAAACACCTTTCTGAAATGATGTGGATGGGGGATGATACTGCCTTAGGTAGGGGAATGGACTAGCTGACCTCTTAAGCTCCCTTCCAGCCCTATTTCTGGTGATCGTGTAATTGTCCCATTATGCAGTTCTTTTGAGACTCTTCACACAGGGATGAATTCACCAATACAAATAAAGGTTTGTACCAAGGGCCTCACGATGAGCATGGTTATATAGACCTGACTCACATCAGAAGCTGAAATAAAAACCTGGATGCCCACCACTGGTTTAATTGGTGACTTTCTGGATTTATTCATGATAGCAGGTCAGCTATTAGCTATGTTTGTGTGAAATATTTGCAATATTCCTGCAGAAAAAAATGCACTCATTTTCAGGGTAGCTTTGTGAAAATAAACCACAGTGAGACGTGCTGCGCAACAGGAAAAAATGACTTGCACAAGCACTTTTGTATGCATACATCCTGAGTAATTGTGCCTTCTTCATTCGGTGATAAGGACATGGTCTGAGATGAAATATGCTTGACTTCTCTAACTCTAGATTTTGCAGTAGGAGCAATGAATTACAGGGGATAGGTTGACCGACCAGCAATCTAACACATGGCACTTCTGGGAGCAAGCTATTTTGTCTTCTAAACAAGCATCCCAGTAGAAATGATCTGCCAGAGTCATTTTCTGTGTCACTGGCACTCTCTCTCTATTTGATTCTGCGAGGATTCACAGTCCCCTTGGATCTGCTGTATTTTAGCTGACTGCTGGATTATCTCAGCACAGATGCTATGCCACATAGCACAGGCCATTTCCTCTTAATCTATGCAGAAGAAGAATATTCCCTACACTGCCACAGATAACTGTGCATCCAGTCGATTAAACTGTGGCTTGACACACAAAGCCTGGACAAGGTATTTGCTGTTTTGCATAGTGACTGTCATTAAAAAGTAATTACGTATTAATAGACACTGGTGCCTAAGATGCTAGAGGTCTGGATATTGAGGAGCAAATGCTGAATCTGAGAAGCTACTGCATAGCATCAGCTAGTACATCTTGGCACTTTTAGTCAAAATGACTACATTGTGTAGCCAGACTTTGGTAACTTGTTTGGCTGTTTCTAGCGGGTTTTGTTTTTTTTGTTTTTTAAAGTGAATTGTCTAATGGGAGATGAGTCCCGAGTAGAAATGACTTTATTTCTGATTCTATTCATCTTTTTCTCTCTTCTTCGGCAGTCGTCTCTGCTGATCGAATGGCAGTCACGCAGGTTGGTGATGCTCAAGCCGTCCTGGTGCCCTGGAGCCTTGTGAAATCCCCTGGCGTGCTCCTCAAGGCCACCGTAGACGGCACTTCAAGTTACTGACACACGAGCGGATGGTTCGAGTGTTATTTAAAGAGGTTATGGCCATCCCTTTGCTAGGAGGTGCAGCCTGCCCCACTCTTGCCTCCTGCTCTGGCTTGGTGCTGCCCCAGCAGTGTAAACAGGTTGGGTCCTGGATGCCACCATGGCCTGAACTGCAGCCCTCCAGAGCCCAAGGAAGGTATTCCCCCAGCTGGAATTAAAAGGCAAAGCTTTGCAGTAGATTCCCATCCTCTGCGGCTGGGGCACAGAAAGGGACGTGCAACACGCAGAGACCAGAGGATTACAGAAATACTTCCCCGAAATGTGACTTCTTCTCCTCATTATGAAGCAAGCAAGCCGTGGTCTCAAAACATTTGCAGTTCCACTCCACTGAGAGCACAATTAATTTTTCTCTGCAGTGATGATGTATTTGGGGACCGGGTGAAGTTCATTATTGCCTGAAATGTTCCTTCTGATAGCTCTATGAAGTTAGCATTGGATCCAGCACTATAAACTCCCCTTCTAGCGAACCATTATGCTCTCTGAACCATTTTTATAACTTAAAAAAAAAAACAGAATAAAGCTTTTCTGTGTGCCCATTTCAAGTGCATTTTCATCCCATGGAATAGACCTTGTGTTAAAATGCTGACGTGCAGGACAGCCCAGCACCGATCACTGACGGCATCTGGGGTAGAATTGCAGCCCTGGAATTGCTCTGAACATTTCTTGTGGAAATGAAGCATCCTCCTTAGTGATCCCAATCAAAGAACTTAACTTCCTAACTAATGAAAAACCAGGCTCAGGAGCTACTTCCATGCCATCACTACAGGGGAAATAATAATGATAATACTAATAAAAACAACAATAATAATAGTAGCAGTTCAGCTTGCCCTTGTTTGCTAGTTTCTTTGGAAAATGCACTAATGCTATTTCTGTAGCCATAGGAGTGTTAAGTCTCAATCTAACCAATATTATTCTGATATGAACTCATCAAAGGGTCTGTGCACTGAGGCATTGTGCCAGCCTTACCAGGTGTCCAGAGCTGAAAAATCGTCCTCTGAATCCCAATGATCTTTCTATTAGCCATGGTCTGCTTCAGCTTTTTCTTTCTCTTTTTTGATAAGGTACTTGCAAAAATTAAAAAAAAAGAAAGATGTTTTCAACTCAGATAACTAAAAAATTAATAAAAACCCTAAGTTGTATCTATCTATCTATCTATCTATCTATCTATCTATCTATCTATCTATCTATCTATCTATCTACAACCCAGTTAAGTCCACATTAACTTATTATTTTGTCTCGACACTCCTGTGAAATCCCTTCCTGGTGATCTATCTATCTATCTATCTATCTATCTATCTATCTATCTATCTATCTATCTATCTATCTATCTATCTATCTATCAGTATAGATTATCTATATAGATATAGATCTATATATATATATGATATATAGATGTATATCTATATATCTATCTATCTAAATAGATAGATATTAGGCTTGATATCTTTGCTACACATTGAGTGGCTACCTATAAGGCAAAATATTTTCTGTAAAATATTTAATTTCTATTGTGCATTTTTATGACCCCTTTTATACAATCAAATGCTTCAACATATGCCTACTTTTTTGATCCTAAATGTTCTGCAGCCGGTGAGAGCCATGGGAACACCCCAAATGTAGATGAAGTGACAGATTTGATGTCATCTGTGGCAGTCATTTCCAGGAGGAGCCTTCCCATTATGAACGTCAGCTGCACAAATCGTTTGGCTTTACCTCTGATTAAAATTCTGCTGGGCTGTATTGACAGACAGGAGGCAACAGGACCAGCTGCAGCTGAGACGGAGGCATGTGCTCCTCCATATCGCATGCCCTCTGTTCATCAGTGGACAGCTGCAGCGCCCCTCGCTCGCCGGAGAACAGCCACCGTTTCCAGGCCCGCGGTACAATTTACTGTGCGTGCTCTCTTGCTGTTGGACCCGTGCTACTGAGAGCTGCCCAAGACTTCAGGGGAGCTCTGCCAGGCCTACCAGGTGTTCAAAACCGAAGCATGCACAGCGTATGATCTCACAGTCAAGCCATGAGATGGGCATTAAACTGCCATCCCAGGCATTTGAGGCTTGCAGTTATCTTTGTCTTGCTCACTGCCATGTTGTCCCATGGACTGTCTGTGTGGCAGTGTGTCCTCTGTGCACACTTTGATGTGCTGGTCTGGCGGGGCTATAATCAGGCTTGTCCCTGTCCCTGTTTCATGACAGTTTGGATAGTGATGGTTTTGATGTGGCCATAGGAAAACGGAGCTGGCGATACCCAGTTTTCAGACCTAATAAACAATCTCTCTGTTGGCTTTGGGGAGGGATATTAAAATAGCTACTAGCAAGGGGGGGCTGGATAGAAAGCTTGTCTGGTATTTGTGAAGTGCTTTCCACAGGCCTGATGGGGAAGTGCTCCCAAACAGCACTTGCATCTTCAGCATTTATAGTCAACAGCATTTGTTCATATTTTACTAGTGCATAGGGCCTCAAGTCTGGATCCGGGCCCCTTGGTGCAAGGTGGCATAGAAACACATCAGAGCTTCAGGGCCCCGTGCACCACACAGCAATGTAGCTGGAGACAGGGCTCAACAGGCGGATTAGCAATGGGGAAAGGAGCGTGAGAGTGAAAGCCATGAAATCACTGAGTAGGAGAGCCTTCACGTGTGATAGTCAGTGGGCTGGCTGGGAAATGCAAAGGCTGTAGACACTGGTTTTCTTTCCAGCGTGAAATGGAAGTGATGCCTTTTGAGTGTCTTCCTAAAAAAACAAGGCAACTCTATCTCCTCCATAGACACGTGCCATCCGCACTCCCAAATAACCAAGAGCCTGATGGGTTGAGCTACTGAGCAGGGATGCAGGCAACCAGGGTCTAAGTCTCTGCCCTGTGTGATACGGAGCAGGACTCGGGATCTGGGTTTCCTACATCCCCCTCTAACAGCTTGGTCCTTGGTCTCCCCTGCCAACACATCCTCCATCCTGGACCGGAGCAACTTTTCTATTGCAACTAAGACACTTTTGTGAAAGGCTTCAGTTTCTGTGGGGAAAAGACCTGTCAGCCTAGTGTCAGTCACATCTATTTCAGCATTTTCCTTTGCCTATTTCTATGCTGGTCTTTTTTTCTTCTTCCCACCTCAATCCTCCCGTTTCCAAATACTCCTATCGAGTTTTATTTTAAAAAGCATAAAAACTCTGTGTATGAAAATGCATGTTTAGACTCTATTACATGGGGTTCTTTAGTGATTCGTAGATTTATATTTAATAAGGCCAGATAAAACTATTGCAATTGTCTTGTCTGATCCATGCGTATCCAAGAAGTCTTCCCTCATTTAACTTTTGTTTGAACTAGAGCATATCTTTAAAAAAACACAGTTGTATTTAAAAGCACCTGGTGATTGAGAATCCTTCTCTTTCTGTGTTTTGCAATGCTTAATTGCAATGCTTAATGCTTAATCCTATGACCCCTGCTGACTTCCTGCCCTTTGGGCGGGGGGCTGGACTCAATGATCTTCCGAGATCCCTTCCAGCCTGAATGTCTATGACATCTATGACATTAAAAATGCGTATCTTTCTTTTATCCTGAAGCTGTCTAGCTTCACCTACCAGTGAGATCCTGCTACACTGTTGTCTGCCAATTGAAGATCTTTCTGTTGCCACATTTCTCTTTCCCTTTCCGGGATCAGCTCATCCCTTCCTCTTCTCGTTAAGCGAATCAGACTGAGCTCTTCCCTGTCTCTGGCAGGACTTTTCCCCAATCCCTTCCTCATTCCCATGACTGTTGTGTGAATCCTCAAGATCTGCTCTCCTCTGGCAATGCCAGATGTGGATGCTGCATTCAAGCAGGGGTGACATTTAGATCGTCCCTGTTCCTTCATGTACTACCCAGCTTGTACATGCAAGGGCTGTATTAGCCCTTTGGGCAGAGCTTTGTCCTGGGCATGGATGTTCAGCTGCTTATCTGTCACGAACACCTGCACCTTTCCAAGGTCACTATTCAGTTACCCCACACCCTGCAGGCATGGGTTGCATCGTCTGCTCCTAAACGAGGGACCTCACACAATATTTCCCCATGGAAATGTTTCTTGTTTAACTGAACTCACTGTCTCAGTCACACCTGATCTCTCTGTATCAGCGACCTGTCCTCCTTGCCATTTACCACCGTCCTCATCCTTGCATTGACCTCCTCATCCTTGTTGTGACTTCCCAGCTTCTTGGGTAACGCATTACGCAGCACAGGGCCAGTCAACCCCGGCTCGGTCTCGTTGGAAGTGCACCTACTCCCTCATGTGCCGTTCTTCATTACAGCTCCATCTTGGCACCCATGCATTAGCTAACAGGCACCCAATTTCATGTAGATGGGCACGTAGCACCATGATGGGAGATGGGAGAAGGATGAATGCAGGGGGTCCTGAAAGGCCTGAGAAGGAGATAGAAGCTGACAGGGACAAAGGGGAACAGCTGAGCAGCAAAACTGTTGATAGACACAGCAAAGAGGACAAATGGGTGTAGGTCTCCAGCAAAGCTCTGCAGAAGAACATCATTGCCTTGTAGGAACCCTGGCTCTTCTCTTCTTCCCATTAAATAGTGCCCATTCCTTCATTATTTCCTAAATGCAATGACTGCGTAGTTTCACTAAGATGTTAGAGATTGGATTTGTATAAGATGGTTTGGAGGGGGCTCAGGTAGGGGGTTGGGCAGGATGCGGCCTCTGCAAGTCTCCTCCAGCCCCATTTCTCTATGATCCAGTGTGTCCACATCTTTAGGAAAGCTCAGTACCCAGAACGGGACACACTTCTTCCACTCTTGCCAGTCTCCCATGGAGCACTGCTTCCCATAGCAATTATTTTGTAAGTACATCCAGATATAGCATTACCTGCTTTTTATCTTGTGGCTGCATTACGCTGCTGATTCATGTTCAGCTTTCAGTTCACTATAACTACAATATCCTATTTTTGCAGTACTGTAGCCAAGCCAAACAAATCCAGCCTGGATTTGTTCATAAGATTGTTTCTCCTAAGTGTAAGGCTCTGCCCCTGCCCTCACTACATTTCATCCTATTTATTTCAGATTATTTTCCCAGTTTGCCAAGGTCGTTTAGGATCTGAACCCTGTCCCACAAAGTGCTTGCGACCCATGCAGCATGCCGTCATCTGCAGTTAACTGAGCGCACACTCAGTGCTATCTACCATGTCACTAATGAAGATACTGAGGAGAAGTGAGCCCAAAAAGGATCCCAGGTGAGCCCCACTTGAGACCTGCTCCCAGTTGTATATTAAGCCTTGGATACTTTTGCTCAAGGAGTAGTTATCTAAGTAATTAGGTAAACACCTCACAGTAGTTTTAGATATCCTAAGTGTATTTAGCTTACTCATGAGACTATCATATAATCACAGACAAGGAGGGTTGAAGGGAGCTCAGGAGGTCACATCTAGTCCAAGCCCCTGCTCCAAGCAGGACCAGCCCCACCTACATCATCCCAGACAAGGCTTTGTCTGCCTGGGTCTTTAACACCTCCAAGGATGGAGACGCCACAACATCTCTGTAATCTGTTCCAGTGCTTCACCACCCTCCTAGTAACATAGTTTTTCCTAATATCCAACCTCAGCTTCCCTTGCTGCAACATGAGCCCTTTGCTCCTTCTATCATCTGCTCCCACTGAGAACAGCCCAGCTCCATCCTCTTTGCAGCCCCCCTGCAGGGAAGTGAAGGCTGCTATTCAATCCCCTCCTTAGTCTTTTCTTCTGCAGACTCAATCATCCCATTTCCATCAGCCTCTCTTCACAATCATCACAGGAGACAGTCTATCATAGGAGACAGTGTCGAAAGGTGTACTGTACCTGGGGTATAACCGATGCACTGTTCCCCACAGAAACCTGCAGATCCCATTCTCCTATCGTGGAAGGAAATCAGGGTGGGTGGGCATGCCTTGCTGTAGACAACCCAGGGTAACTGCTCTAGCCCTGCTCCGTGTTGGAGTGGCCAAACCTTGCGTGAACCGGTACCTGTGTGACATGTAAACGGCCCACCCTCCCGCAGGCTGGGCTTGCCCTATCTATGCATCCTACTGCTGAGCCCATTGGGCCCATTGCTGTACCTCGAATTGCTAGGCTATGTGAATGCAGTAGCTGCACCCTCTCCTTCTCCTGCCATGCCCCCAGTACAGGCTGCTGGGAGATCTCAGGAGGGTGGCACAGACATGGCTAGGCTGACTCGATATGTGCTGGGAACGTGGGGAAGGGACTCTTGGGGGAGGCAGAGATGGCACAGCTGGCATGGAGGGCCTTTGAGCAACCGTGCACCGTGCCATCTGTCTAAAGCGGCATGAGCCAGCCCGTCTCCCAGACATACGTACACCCCACCTGGACACAGCAGCTGCCAGCCCTCTGCTAGGGTGTCAGGTCCTGCAAACCGGAGGCTTTGCCCAGATAAAGCCAGGCTGGGAAGCCTCGCAAGCATTGCACAGCGTCTCTCTCGAGCTTTGCATTTGCCTCTTGCAGCTGCAGAGCGCAGATGGCCCGGGGAGAGGCTGAGGGCCGTGTGCCACCGTCACACCTGGGGGCTCATAGCCCCGCACGATGTGCCATCTCTCCGTTCACAACACACGGCTGCATAACCCGACCCGTGAACAGTCCAGTTCCCTTCACGGGTCTCCGTCTGCCGTTGAGTTCCTGTGCAGTGACTGTTCAGAGTGAAACAGGGCACAAATCCAGGCTCTTCGAAGCACCCCCCTCACTCACAAAACAGCTCTGACACCCATGTCGACATGCATGACATGATCCATCCTCATGTCCCTCAAACACAGACCCCCCCTCCTGCCTTCCACGCATGGGCCAGTGGTAGCCGGGGCCAGCTGTCTGTATAGGGCATTAAACAGCAGCCGGCAGCTGGCGGGGGCAGGATTTCCCACCCGCAGACAGAGGGTAGGAGGAGAGGACGTCATTGTGGAGGAAGAAGGGGTGAGGGAAGACCACGAGCTTGTTTGGCATGGTGAATTATGGACTTGCAGAGCAGTGAGGCAGGAGGGGATCTCCAGAGGTCACATCTAGTCCAGCCCCCCTGCCTAAGGCAAGACCATCCCTATCCAAACTATAGCAAGCACATCCATTATCTGACCTCTTAGCAAAACTACACAGTCTTGGGAAAATGAATGGTAAGAAACCTTTTCCTGTCCTTGCAGCCTATGTGTCTCTGGGCATAACAAATTGGCCTGGCCTGGCCTTGCAGCGGCCCTGATCCTCCTCCTTTACCCAGGGCAAGTGAGTATGTCCTTGATATTTCTGGGCATTTTGCCTGGTAGTTGTGCAAGAGGGTTGCTGCTGCGGCTTTGTTTGGGAGAGGATCTCTAGACGGACACTTGGCTGGGATGGTTTCGCAGGGGTGATCCTACCTTGAGCTGGGGATCGGACTACCTGTGATCTGCTGAGGACCCTGCTTCTCCACGGCAGGTGGGGCTGGGGAACATGATGGCTTGAGGACCCCTGGGGTGCAGTGGATGCAGGCTGGGTTCAGGCACAATACTCCCAGCACAACACAGGTGGTAGGGGCTGGTTTTTAGCAACCTATAAATGAGCCTAATCTAAAGATGCTCTCACACTTCTGCTCAGATCCAGGGCTATCCCTATCCCTTTCTGAAAATCATGGAGGTCTTAGAGCTCTTTTTAATAAAAGAAATGAAAGGTTGGGAGTGTGCTCATAAAAGGAACTGTGAAATCCAGGATTTAGTACCATCCTCTCCTTCGAAATATGTTGTAACCTTTGTTGACCAAGCAGAAATGAGTCGATGTATACTGCACCTGCGCAAAAATGTCATTGCATCTACCTGTGGAAACATCGGATTTCCCCCCGCTCCCCCCCAACAAGCATGCCAGATGAATTGCAGAGCATCTCTTAACTCAGTCTGTCCCTGACTTGTTGCACGTATGTAACATATGGTATAAACCCGATTCCCAGCAGCAAAGTATGTACTCATTGGGCGCATCTACACGAGATGCTAAATGTGCAGTAGGCTAATTCCACTGTGCATTAGCACATTGTGGCGAAAGCTGTGCGAATGCGCTAATATGTGGTAGAATTAATCTATCGCAGATTAGCGTCACTTAAAAGGTATGTGCCGGCACTACTGCACACTAGTACAGGTTGCTGCACATTTAGTTAGTACCTATTATTACAGGTACTAAATTTAATCTGCAGTAACCACAGCACATTAATGCACATGTAGACATGCCCAGTAAGCGTGGGAATAGGGGCCAGCATCAGCTGGTTGGCTGCTTTGGTCATACTGCAGTCATTTCAATTGGTCCCTTTCACACAACCACTCGGCAGAGCCCGTTCCAGCAGGGCTTCGACAGGAAATGTCTCCACATTTTGTCTTGGGGGCATGAAACTGGCCCATTATAAGATCATTCTTCCCCAAGGGAAGACCTAATCCTTGCTCCAGGATTGGCAAGGCCACATAAGGAGAATTATTTGCACGTTAGTCTTGGTTTCACTCAAACCTTTTGCTTTGTTTTTTTTAGTGGCTATACTATTATATCTCACTCAAAGTTTAAATCATTTATAAGATGCCTGTTCTGCTAATTGAAAGCTCACTCAGCACCAATCTATGGACCTCAAACTTTTTATAAGACTGAGTTTGGTCGTGAGACATTGCATCAGTATGAATAGGATGTTTTAAAACATTTGCAGTCTTTTCATGCTCTCTCTTGTGACACAGTCTGCCCACCAAATAAATAAATAAACCCTCTAACTTGGTAAAGCCAATTACAGTTTGCATAAAATAACGGGAGTCAGATACTGGGGATGGTTATTTAAAAGATGAAGTTGAAATAATTCTCCCCATCCAAAATGGCAAGAAGCATGAAGATTTGATTTTACTGAGCAGCATGTCACCAGAGGAGAGAGCAGAACAGTGAGCACTACGTGGTTGCACGTATATGCTCTACGTGTGCATGTTGGGGGGGAGAAGGGTATATGCATGTGTGCATGCATGTCTACTATAAACACCATTTGCTTTCCTGTGTTTGCAAAACAAGTGCATGAACACGAATGGGTTGAAAATGATGAATCAATGCCACAATTGCTTCAAATTGCAGTGGGACTGACACTGTTTCTGTCTGGCAGAACTGAGTGGCAGGGTTGGATCTGCAGCTGCCTCATTGTACTTGGTCTCTGAATGACGGCCTATTTCTGCTTCTGTTTAACTTAGCAAACTCAAAACATTAATCCAGCAATTAGGAAATGAGGAGTTCCTTCACCAGGCAGAGGAGTTCAGATGAGAAGCTCCACTCTAAGCAGATGCCATGGAAATGGTCTTCACTGCCTTGTATTGCCTGTAACAAAGTAGGAAGGCAAAGATATTACAAGCAAGTTTTCCAATACAAACTCCAGCTTGCTGTCTCCATCCTTCCAGGAGATACAGCTGTCTATATATAGCATATCAACTTGTCTTTATTATTCTAGGTCTCAAGTTGCAGCAGGGGAAGTTTAGGTTGGATATTGGGAAACACTTTCTCGCTAGGAGGGTAGTAAAGCACTGGAACAGGTTACCCGAAGAGGTGGTGCAGTCTCCGTCTTTGGAGGTTTTCAAGACCCGGGTAGAAAAAGCCTTGGCTGGGATGATGTAGTTGGGGCTGGTCCTGCTTGGAGCAGGGGGTTGGACTAGATGTGACTCCCTGAGCTCCCTTCAACCCTCGTTGTCTGTGATTCTTTGATGTTATATAAATTGGCCAACGTCTATGAGCAGAAAATCTCAAAACAATCCAAGTAGTAGTACACAGTCTCAGGAGATCCCAGATACTCACCTGGAATCCTTAAATATTGAGTTGGAATCATCCAAAGCTATATAACATTGTTCACAAGAAATACTAGACCTGGCCAATAAGAAACAAGTCTTTTTTTTAGTGAAAAATATCAAAGTGTTTGCAATTGTTTTGATTCCTCAGGAAAAAAAAAAGAAAGAGATCTTTAGTAATTCCCCCCCCCCCCCAACCCCCACAGGAGTGAGAACTGTGCAAGTTGCTGGAGTGCCCTGGCAGCAGGCAGGAGTCCCTGCTTTCACACCTGAAGCTCAAACCCCTTTTTGCCAAATAACAAATGCCTGTCTAGAGCATTGGCTTTTTTTCCCTGTGTGAGATCCATCTTCCTGCTGGAGCTTGTGGGCTTTGGATGAATCATTTGGTATTCTTTGCACCAGAAGGAGTTGTCACCGGGTGTAACTAGTGCCGTTGTTGTTGTCCTCGTCACGGGTTATTGATGGGCTGTCAGTGTTGAAGTCTCAGAAGCTGCAGTGTCAACCAAGTCACAGCCAGGAGACCCCAACCCCAGTCAGATCCCAAAACCACAGGCTGGGTTTGGTGGCAAAGATGTGGCCAGGCTTATTGTCTACAAGCACAGCCCTAACATAATTTGGCCTAACAGGTGCATCAGACCAGGAGTTAAGGCATGTGTATCTGTGTCCAGGTAGTTGACACAACACCATGATGGCTCCCCAAGGCCACTACAAAGTTCCCATAACTTTCCAACTCTCCTTGTAGATGGCCATCGAAACAAATGATGTATTTTATTCCATCCGTATCTTGAAGGTCTCAAACCACTCTGCGCCATGGGTTTGTTTCACATCCTGACCTGCATGTTCCTGTTCTAGTCTTATCATGCAGGCACTGGACTCTCCTACACCTTGAACAGCCATCTCCCTCTCCTATCTCCTGGCAGGAGCGCCTATCTTGCCCACATACCAAATTTTGCGTATGTAAGGAGTTCATGGATCAGTCAGGTTTGCAGATCAGCCCTACTCTGACCGCAAAGCCTGTGTGTGAGCAGTACATATTGATCAATATGCTGGCGAGGTCTATAAAAGTGACTGGCTTTGCAGTCCAAACTGCAGACAAAACATGTCTAAAGCAGCCAGATGAGGGCTTTGGACCTGGGTTTCCTACTTCCAAGATGGCTGAGCTTAACCACCCGGTTTTATGTTTGTGCCACCACTCCTCAAAAGTAACCAGTTTCCGCAAACTTCTTTGGTTTCATCTACTTTGTTTTTTCTGTTCTCAGAAAATGTCAGTGCTCAATACCTCCTGGCTCTAAGGAATGTCCTTTTTCCTTCCTGGAATCCTAATGCCAAAGAGATTTCATGGGTCATGTCCACATGAGATGTTTTACTGCACAATAGACTAATCTACTGCACCGTAAAGTGTCACCGTCTACATGTTCAGGCACTTACTGTGCAGTAAACTAGTTTACTGTGCAGTAAAGCCAAATTGCAGTAATTGCACATGTGGATGTGCCCACAGGGGCTAACACAACTGCTTTCAGACTGCATAATAGTCTTACAATCATAGAGTAAATGGGCTGTTCATCTAATCCAACACCTGCTCAAGGCATCACCATTTCATCCTGCTCTTGAAAATTTCCAAGGGTGGTGTTTCCACAACTTTTCCAGGTCATCTGCTCCAATACTTAACCACCCTCATAGTGAGAAAGGTCTTAATATCTAACGACGGTCCAACCAATTATATATCCACCTTAGATAGTTTCATCTAGACTGTATTTCCTTAGCTTACTAATAACAATGGGATGTACGGGATGCCTGAGGAAGGGTAGGACAGCAGCACCTTGTTAAGGTGGTTTGGGATCACTGGTCCTCACTCGCATCCAACTCTTACTGCTCCTGGTAACCCATCAAAGATGCAATCTCCATGGTCTCCTGAGACTGATGGCTGCCAAAGAAGAACTAATGGCAATGTAATGGCAAATAGTGTCAAAGGCCTTGCTAGTCAAGGTATATCACACCCATTGCTCTCCCCACATCCACAAATGCTGTCACTTTGTCATAGGAGGAAATGAGGTTGATGGGGCATGACTTGCTCTTGATAAGTCCACATTGGCTGTTCCCAGTCACTTCGTTCTCTGCTCATATTCACTTTGTTCACTTTGTTAGATATGTGCAATTGATTTCTTATTTTGTAAAACATGATTGGAGGTATTTATCTCTGGGGCAATCTTATCGCCTATAGATTAATATCACATTTTGCCTTGGAAACAACAAAAATTGGGCATTTTTATTTTCTGGGGAGCGTGGGAGTAGGAAAAGATGGCGTTTGTATTGGTTTCCTAATTCTAATAGTTTTGGATCAGAGTCATTGGTGTTATGTTGCACGAGTCACGGAAAGAGAGGCTTTCTGGGTTTTGCTTTGTTTTTTTTCAAACTTGCATAATACTTCTGGAAGGCCATCGTTCCTTCTCTGCTTTCCAGGACTCTATCTAAATTAATGACGTAGCATCTACTAAAATAATTAGGCAGGGGTCAGATGATTAAACAGGAATGCTGAAAGCTCCGTACAGTTGGCATTTCACACTGTTGCTCTTGTACCTTTGACATATACAATTAATTGTTGGGCTAATTAAGAATGTGTCTTTATTTAAAAACTTCTACGTGTGAAGTACTAATAGTTTTGGCTGATCTCCTTTGGCACAGTTATTTTTAAGAACCTTTGGTGTGAACTGAGTAGCTTTATGCAAAGCTAAGCTTAAAAGCAGCTGCTTGAAGGCATTAATGTTCGCATCGTGCGTCTGTTTATTAGCGAGGCTTAGCTTTAGCAGTTTCCTGTACAGTAAGCCTAATGGCACAAACATAAAACTTTATGTTGTAAGGAAATAAGACAGGGTGTTACTGCTGATATCAAAATGATTAGTGTAAATTCTGTCCCTAACTTACATTATTTTTGTGTTCAGAGCAACTCCAAACTGATGAGTAATAGAATCATAAACTTCAAGTTTATGAGCAATGGAAACTGCTTTCATCAGAAATGCCACAAGGACCTTGCGGTCTACTTATAATTTTTTTTTTCTTAAAGATCAGAGAGTGTGGGAGTCAAAGCTCACTGATAAGGCACCTGGGATGCACTTTAATCCAAGGTATCTGCTATGGCCAGGGCTGCTGCTGGATGTCTCTCACACAATTCAGCTGTAAAATGACAAAGAAGAGAAATGATCACCTGTTTCCCAGTTAAAAGAAACCTTTGTTTCATCCCTGGAGCAGGCCGCGGTGCCTTGCTAGGAGCAGCATGCCAGAAAGCGGGGTTAAGGCACTGCCTTCTTACGTGACATCATAATTTGGAGCCAGCGGCAGCTGGTCTCACTGTGCTCACCTGTACTGAAATTGGGACCATATGGCACCTTGCAGCCTGAGATGTGTTTCTTGGATGGGAACATACCAGACAAACGGGACCGATCGAGAGCAGCACGATCAACAGTGCAACGATCTCGCTTTGTTCACTTCATTGGAAACAAGGATGTATCCTCCCCTCCTCCACACCCCCGCCCCCCCCCCCCCCCAAAAAAAACAACCCAGAATCACTAATTGCAAGACCAGCTTATCCACAGAGGGGTCAGCATGCAGAGATGCAGGACGAGGCTATAAATAATGCAGGAGTTTATTAATGTAAACAGATGATCTCTTAACATCCAGTTCTGAAGTGTCTCCTATAAAAAATAAAATATTATTGCGTCTTCTTGCTCAGCACTTCTTTGGAGTTAATCTCCATGCACAGTTGCTACTTGTTTTCCGCGCCCTGACTCCTATATTGCCCCTCACAATAATGTGCATATCTTCTTCAGCCACAACCCATCTGGGCATTTCCTATCTCAGTCAAATCTGACCAACCCAAACTCTTGTCAGCACCACCTTCCTTTCTAAATATTTGATATATTCATTTGTTTAGGATTTTTTTTTTTTGCCATTTTGCAAGACAAATTATCATTGCTATCATTTTGGTGCCATGGGCAATGGCATGGAGAAAGCGTAGAGAATTCAGTCCATGCTTTCCGGCCAAGGAAATAGTAATTAGCTGGTCATGGTTCCTTGTAAATACCCTATAACACTGTCATGCGAGAGCTCAATAGACACTCTTGTCTAAAAATTTATAAACAGTTTTTCCTATAAATCTTCCTTTCCTCCCTGCTTCACTGACTCTGAACTGGATGTGAAGATGAAATAAGACAAAGGTGCCTTTAGAGAAGATTAAGAAGTTAATGTTGTATTCAGAGGAGAAAACTGAAAAACTTCTTCAAATAAAAACCAGGGAGAAAAGGAAATAGGCAGTGCTGCATTAGCTCCAAAGGTAATGTGGAAGTCCCAGAGGAAGTTCCCTATGCTTTTCTCCAGTCTCAAATGCATTTGTTTTTATATTTTATTTCCTATTGCTTTTAATAACTCTTTTGACTTTCTTTGGAGCACATAAAAGCACAATGAACAACACCCTGCTTACTCTTCCTGCTACTGCTTGCTTGCTCTGAACGTCCCAGTCCCAGCACACACTTGTGACACACCTGTGTGTCGTGACATCTTACACCTGTAAATGAACAGCAACAGATTCATAAGAAAGGGAAGCAAGAGGAAGGATGACCCTCCACCTCCCTGCTTTAATGCTCTTTTTAATAAAAACAGAGAGATTGTCTTCATTATTAGTAACACCTGTTGGGGACATGCATCTTGGCATCGCTCTGTTGACAGCAATCTGGTGGGGTTGTGCTTGCTGGTGCCAGCGCGCTTTCTGCTCTGCTGCCTTTGCCTACATGAAACCAAATGAGACGTTGTGTATTTCTCAGACTGAACCTTAACCAGATAACTGGGGAGGGATGGAAAGCAGCCCTTCTCCCCTCAGCCTCCTCTTTGCATCTCTGTCACAATATCGGGTGGCTTGTTGCGCATTTGGCTGTGCTTGAGAGCATCAAGCTGTTCAGCAAGATGCAAATGAACCTGTGTTTGCAGAGAGTGCAGGGAAGATGACAGCAAGATTTCATGTAAAACCTTGTCACTGAAATGTCAGGGAATCTTTTATATATCTATATAAACTTCAGGATGTGCTTGGAAGCTGAAACATATTCTGCATAGCCAACATACTGCAAGGACAGGACTACATATTGCTGTTTCTGTGAGCAGAAAAGGCTGGAAGACATGAAGAAGGAAAAAATCTCTCAGGAAAAAAATATAAATAAATAAATGAGAGAGAAGAGAGAGTGTCAAGCTTTTAAACTCCTCCAGGCAACCTGTGTATTTTAAGATCCACCTTTTTTTTTTTTTTTTTTTTTTATAGGAACAACTGCTGAGTCAGACTGTAGCTTAAAATATAAATCACAAAAGCTACTCGCACGAACGCGGGGTGTGATACCTGGGTCTGTGATTCTTCCATGTCGTGCAAGGGTAAAGTTGCTTATCAAATGGAAATAAAGTGTGGGTGTGCAAGAGCTAGGGACAGCTTCACACGGAGGCACCCAGCTCCCGCACACGGCCGGGGGTGGGATGTCGACCTGATTGTGGCAGTTCTAGTGCGGAGGTGACAGAGGAGGTTTCCCAACTGCACCAAAACTTACAAGCTGCTATGAGCAAACTGCAACGGGGCAGACGTTTGCAAATGCTTAGTCTCACTCTTCGCCTTAAATGGAGCAAACTGACCTGCTGGAGCCAAAAACAGATTGACAACATTTGCAGAAGTTGGGTGGAGTTGCAGACGCTCCAGAGGTCACAGAGCAGGGGGCTGGGAGGGACCCCAACCCTTGCCTGAGGCAGGATCAGCCCTGCCCAAATCATCCCATTCAACCATAATATAAACTCTACATAAGATGACCATTGACCCTGACACAACACAGACCTAACCCCCAAACCTGCCACGGGGAAAGCAGGGGAACCACGCAGCCAACATCCTGCTGCTATGAACTGTTGTCCATATAAACTCATGAGGCACCTAGATACATGGTGGACCTCTGCTCCGACACACCCTAATTAACACGTGTTGGAGAAGACTCAATTAATCGAGTCTGATGAAGTGTCCTAATAAGCGCGCACCAGCAGCCTCCGTGTCACCTGCATTCAACGTCTCCACGTTTCAGAACGGCAATGGGGGCATTTTCACTGAGGGTGGTCGAACAAGCTTTAGTTGAAGCACCCCGGACACCATTTTAAAATGTGGGGATGCTGAATGCACATGATGCAGAGGCTGCTGGAGCACGCTAATTAGGACTCTCAGAGCCGCTCTAATTAAAGCAGCTGCCACGCCAGAGCATGCGTATAGATGCCCAAGAGGTCTCAGGTAGGGACTGTACCTCTGCTATAGAGGAAGGCAACCCTCCCCCCCCCCCCAATTTGACCAGGGGGTAAATTTCCTTCCTGACCCTAAATATGGCATCAGTCTGACCCTGAGCGGAGGAGCAAGACACCCTAGCCAGCTTTGACTTGTCTGTGCCAATGCTCCTGCTGGGACCAAAGTCCCCAGCCTGGGCTGTAGCCAGAGATGGACCTGCGTCCAGGTTGCAGCCAGCATCCTATTCAAGTGCTGGTTCCCAGCTCCTTTGTGTGTCTCTTCTGCTCCTCAGAGCAGACACTTAAAAAGTCTTTCCCATTTCCAAATTCTTGGCTTCATTTTTATCAGTAGCTACTGTTTTCTAATATCGATCTTTTGGCCTCCTTCGTATAATTCTAAGTAGTGTCTAATGCCTCTTTGTCTCTCTCTCAGCTCACTGAAATCACATCACATCAACATTAAATACTTAAGTAAGCTTTAGAGAATCCCCCGGGCAGTCTCATGGTTTCCAATCCATGCACAGTGCTTATATACCATGGTGATAAGTATTTTAGCATAGATTAGATAGATTTCAATATCATCGTATGCCACAAACAGGCTTTATGCAGAGAAACGGTAAAGTGCTTGAGAAATTCCACAAGGTTTTTGGTAAGAGCCTATTAACGACACTTAATTTCAACACTCGGCTATTATGTAAGCAGAACGATTCAAATGCAAGCACATTGTCATCGGGTATGTGCAGCCATCTCCTGGGTTTGCTGCTGGCTAAAAGGCAGCAAGGCACCACGTGCTTTCCCAGGAGGAGTCTATCACTGGGATGCCCCACCTGTCTCTGCCAGGACTCCAGTGTTGTTTATTAACTGTATTAAAGGAGGGTGAACAGCAATGTGCAAAACTTAAATCAGACCATACATTGTCTTAGCTGGGAGCCATGTGCCTTTGGAGCTTAACTTTAGGCACCAGAGTTTGAAAATGTGGGCTTGCATTTCTCAATTGTCATGGTCTCTGCAAAAGACCCTTCATAAAACTGACATCTTGTCCCTGTTTTTTTCCAGAAAAAAAGTTTGGAGCCATTAAAAAATGGCAAATGTCAGGGACTTGCTCAAAGACAAGTTGCAGGTGGACCATGTCACCCAGTTAATACGATGCAATAATGGTGAGTGCCAGATGATGGGAAGCAGCATTTGCTGTGAGCAGGGCCATGGGGAAAGCCCAGCCTATTTGCTCACCACCCTGTATCTACGTCTCATAGCCAAGGCATGGTTATTCCCAGCAGTAGGAGTTACAGATGAGTTGCCTGGGGGCTCTGATACCCTAGGTGATGGGCGGATACTCATACTCATGGGCTGATACGCAGTATGGCATGATACCCTGAAGGCCCTTAGCATCCTGTGTGCTGATACGCTCCAACTTTTTGGCTTGGAAAGAAATGTGACCTCAAATAAATGGTTTTGGAGTCCGTGGCTGTGAAAGGAGAGATGGAGTTTGTGACTTTGAGTTTCTTCTCCTAATCAGCTGGTATAGACAAGGGGCTTCACCAGGTCCTGCTCCCAGCAATCCTTCAGAGCAATTCCGCCCATTGCTCGAGCTCTTGGATGGGAACACCCGGGGGCCTGTGATAAGGCTCAGCATGGCTCCAGTCCCCTGGCTCGTCGCCCTGCGTCTCTGCTGCTAGCACACACAGCGGCACAGCTTTAGCAAAGGGAAAGCACCCACAATGATGTAAAACAGCAGCAGACCTGGCCCTTCACTGATGTCTTCATCATCTTCCCATGAGCAGGGATATGACGGTTGTCTTTGCTGTGCAAACCCCAGACCACACTTATACACAACCACCTTCCCACCACCACGCACAGTGGTACTTCACCGCTGCTGGCCCAGGACATGTGGCCCCTCCAGGCCAAGCTTAGGCAAGCATCAATGTAATGCTGGGTTTTCTTGCTGGTAATTATTATGTGAACACTTCTCATTTTCACTCGTACTCTTCAGGTGGGCCTCAGAAAGCCAGTAGGATATTATTATATACCATTAGGATATTGAGTAAAATGCTTTTTTTCATCTAAGTAAGTAATCTAGGAAACCTTGTGACTGAGTGAAACAATATCCGTGGAAACTCTGAACTATAATTGCTCGGTTGGCTCAACACATTGTTTTTGTGGCCATGGAGAGTGGAGACGAGTGCAGCTGCAAAGCTGGTAGGCTGAGAAGATGCCTCTCTTATTTTTCCTGTTTTCATGCAATGGCTGAATGCTTTGAGAAACAAGAGTCAGATGAGCAGCCTCCCAAGAGCCAAGGACCTCTGGTTTCCAGGGCAAACACTGGGAAGAAAAGCAGCACACCATAACCGAAACCGAAACCGAAACTGCTGGAAACAATTGTTGCACAACACGGTTGTTGTGTGATACCACTCCAATAGTCATCACTGCTTCATCAGCAACAAATGTATCCAAGTTATAAGTGAGAGAAAAGCATATCCTTGGTCTTCTGGAAGTAAAAAAAATAATGTTCTTGGGCCTTAACGTTGGAAGTGTTGCATTTCAATTTCTAACAGCTGGCTTAAATTAAGAACAAAAACCAGCGGGGCTGTTCTTTAACAGTATGCATTTAAAAAACAATACGCTTGATTCTTTTTAGAAAGCAAAGTTCAAAGGGACTTGCACCGAAGAAAGCAAAGCACAACTTACATTTGCCTTGCACATAACTGAGCCACATGTTGTATTGGTGCTTGAGATGCTTTTCAGACAACATCTGGAAGAAGATTTCTGGTTCAGTGGAATAAACCTTTTTCTCAGCACAGCTAAAGAAAAACTTTATAGGTGGCAGAAATGGGAGCAGAGACTGAAATCAGAGAGCTATTTTTGTGCAGCATGCAAAACCTCAGCTAGTTCAGTGGATTGAAGTGCTGCGAACACGGCTACAAGGTGCTCATTAAAAAGAGAGATAACTAGAGAGAGGAACCCCTCAGTGCTTCTACTACCTTGGTATAAAGACACCCAATTTTGGGAGCTTTCTGTTTACCAATGACTTATTTTTCTTTACATGAGTCCCTTTGGGGAGTGTCTATAAGGTTTTGCAAATTTTGTTTGACCCACTGTTCCAATTATTTCTGCTCCAGAGTGTTTGTCAGCCAGGATGTTGTTTGTTGCTTTTTCTCCAAGAATGAACGCGTCCCAGGCCAATAAATGTTACTGTTACATATTATTATGACTTGATAATAAGCATTAAAAATAACAATATGGGCAGGCTCCTTTATTAGAGTATTCTGAAGGAAGATCGCTTTCCTGCCTCTAGGTCACATGCCTCATGGCAGAAACATCCACAATCTTAACTCGTATGTAATAAAACTCTATTTTCTCATGGGTTCTGGCGGCGTTATGCAAACAGTGCTGCAGAGGGAATCACTCCTGACCTGATTTTTAGAAAAGCAGAAAAAAGGGAGCCCAGGGAACAAACCTGATAAGGCAGCTGCAGAAGAAATGAGCCCACGCCACAGCAACCCAACCAAACGATAAGGTTGTGACGGAGACAAATCAACTCCTCCATGGTTTCACTTCCTCCCAAATAAAAAAAAGACCATTGTCTGCAAATGTTACCATCTCAGAGCCCCCACGGTCTGTCATGCCCTGCAATATGGCAGGTAGGGTATACTCTCTCCATGACTTTCTTCACAGTGGTATCTACCAGGACCGGAGGGAATTGGGCTGCAAAGAGTTGTTGCTAATCAATCTATCCCCTACTCCCACTGCCTTCCTCTTCTACCCAGACCCTGAGGTATTCATGTAAAAGGGCTTTAATGGGGTCCCAGGGACAAGTCACACAGGCTATGGACACGGCCCTTCTTCTCTTCATGGTGAAGAATTGGACTTTGCAAACATAGGGGCAGGTGAGATTTTGAAACAAATAGCTGGACCCTGGAGACCAACCAAGATGCTAAGGAAATTTTAAGCACACATGCAACTATTGCAGCAGCGTTTGCCTAAGTTTGCAAACAAGCTAAAACATTACCTCTGAGGGGTGATACCTGCTCCATTCTTCTCCATGCAATGATGAAGACGAGATGACTGTTGAAATAATATTTTGTGAGCTGGAGACCAGTTTGTTAGCTGCTGCAGAAGGACAGGCACAGAGCTGTCTATCAAATAGAGAGAGCAATTTGAATGCAAAAGATATGGAAGGCAGGGGAGAGTGGGAAGAGGCGTAGTGCTGAGAGAAGCAAACAAGTAATAAACCCGTAGAGGCAAAGGGGTCACAAAAAATGAATAGAGGCAATAGGATAAAAGGTGCATCTATAAGATGCATTTTGGCCCTGCCTTCTGTGTGACTTGTACTAACATGGTTAACTACCTCTCCCTATTGAAATAGTCATAGAAATATAGAAAATGAGGGCTGGAAGTGAGCTCAGCAGGTCATATCTAATCCAACCCCCTGCTCAGAGCAGGACCAGCCCCAAATACATCATCCCACACAAGGCTTTGTCTACCCCGGTCTTAAACACCTCCAAGGATGGAGACTCCTCAGCTTCTCTAGGGAGCCTGTCCCAGTGCTTCACCACCCTCCTAATGAGAAAGTTTTTTCCTAATGTCCAACCTCAACTTCTCTCGCTGCAATGTGAGCCCATTGCTCCTTGTCCTGTCTGCCCCCACAGGGAACAGCCCAGCTCCATCCTCTTTGCAGCCGCCCGGCAGGAAGGTGAAGGCTGCTATTCAATCCCCCTCAGTCTCCACTTCTGCAGATTCAGCCCATTTCCTGCAGCCTCCCCTCACCAGTCCTGTCCCCCAGCCCCCAAACCATTTTCATTGCCCTCCTCTGGACTCTCTCTGACTTATCTGCATCCTTTCTGTAGTGGGGGCCCACAACTGGACACAGGACTCCAGATGTGGCCTCAACAGTGCCGCATGGATGGGAATAATCACTTCCCTTGACCTACTGGCCACGCTCCTACCCATGCAGCCCAGGATGCCGGTAGCCTTCTTCGCCCAGTGGAAGAGGGATGTGCTGGCAGGGGGCATCCCCCAACCTAACTCTAGTGATTCTTTGATCAGTGAAGATTCATAACACTGACTTTTCTACCCATGGCACCACTTAGACACACACACATACACACATGTGTGCAGATGTGCACTCCTCTGGTAGCCAAACCGAGGCCCAGCCTCCTGCAAGGCCAAGTAAGAGGAGGGCATGGCATTCATCTGATTGCAAACACTAGATGACATGTAAGGTAATGATGCCATCCCTATACAGGCATCCATGCCACAAGGACACATCAGCAGAGCTGCTGGATGATGGAGATCCTTAAACTGTAATGAAGCGGAGACCCCACGGAGGCGTGTGACCAGGCACTTCCCTATCCCGTGTGGGCAGCAGACCTGGGGTGATGGGGGTGCAGTCCTGACCACATTTCTAAGGAAATTAAACACAGCTCCACCTCGGCTACTTTCCACCAAAATGACCCATGTCCGACCCCAAGTCAGGCATTTCATGACCTCAAAGCAAATCAATTAAACTCTGCAAATCACCTGAAGTATTGGATTTTTAGGCTCCATGAAGCAAAGCTGCAAAATGGGGGAAAAGGTCAAACTCTAAAAAGCTTCAAACCTGACATTTCATTTCATTTCAGAGCCGTGCGGTTGGCTGGTGCAGCGTGAAAACAGCGCCTGCTTGAATCAGTGCCTGGACGCAATGGCAGGATTCGCTGCAAGGAGAAAAGGGTGTGGGGTGACGTTGATGAATGCATACATGTGCACACACACGTGTTTTACATGTGTGCACGTAGGACAAGGCTTCACAGCTCAGGCGGTGCACTACGGGGCACCACAACGAGGCACGAGCCCATTGCGCTGTTACCATGGGTCGTTATAATCGTTCATTGGACATCCTGCATGGCATGGGCCAAAAAATATCACTCCATGAACCCCACCTTTGCCCTCAGGCCCTTAATGTGAATGTGGGGGCAGGTGTGTTGACCTGGGGGGGAGCTGAGAGGACCTGGTCCCCTGCTCTGCCACAGATTCCTGGTGTGTGACCTGGGCATGGCATTTAGCCCTCCTTATGCATCAGTCTTCCTGTAGGAAATGGAGACCAAGTGCAGTGTGGGCTGAGGAGAAACGTGTCGGACCACTCCAAGATGCTCAGATACTGAGGGTCTGAGGGCAAAGTAGGGGCCTTTGGGAGACATCCAGACTGCTGTGTGCTCCAGGGCTTTGCTAAGGGATGGCATGCAGCAATGCCCACCTCCGTGCCCGGGACCTGCAAGCCCAGCCTGGGCCTCGGTTCTTTGCCTGGCCTGGAAACACCTGTGCTGCTCCTTGCTGGGTGTCAGCATTTCAGGGGCCACCAAAGAGCCCCGAGGCTGAGCCAGGAGCACTCCTGCCCCACCCGGGAAGCAGCAAGAAGGGGCAAGAGGTTTCACATCTATTTTGCTTTCCGCATATTCTGCTTCTGCAGAAGTCCTGTTGCTCTTCAGTTCAGCACTGTCATTGTAATGCTGCTGCCCCCACATGGGTTATTGATGGCGATGGCTGTGGCCAATGAACAACAAAAGAGCTTAAGATATAAAGCCCAGTGTTGCTCATCACGTTGGCTGGTGCTTTGCAAAGCAGCATTTTGAAGGGGCAACGCTTGATGCCAGGTTTGAATGTGCCCTCCATGCTCCTCTTGACGTCCTCCATAGATGGATGGGGAAGAGCGAAGCAGGTCCTCACCCTTTCCAGGTCATCACTGAAGCTCTGCTAAATGCACCAAGAGGTGCTGAAATCCACCCATGAGGCCTTTCTAAGCCCCTCAGAGTTTGCTCCTGTCGTCTGTGGAGATTGCACACTATGGACAGGAGTCCTGGAGCTCAGGAGCACGCAGACGCTCACTGCAATCACAGGCCCAGCTGGCGAGGAGGAAGGGTATGGGGCATGGAACAGAAATAAATAGCAAAGCCCCCAAGCTAGGAATCAGACAGGCATTTATTTAACAGGGAGAGCAATTAGTCATTAGGACTGTTTCCCAAGGAAAGGGTAACTTTCCCACTACTTGGAGTCCTTGCATTGAGACTGGGTGCATGTCTAGAGGAGCAGGCCCAGGGAAACCCCCCATCCTGGGTTCCTGTCCCAGGCAGGAAGATGGGCTGGATGATCATCTCGTTCCTTTTTGGCCCTTGGAGCTGTGGCTCTCCAGGAGGATGCCTCGTTAAGTATTTGCAGTTAATCTTCCTAGCTGTAGGTTACAGGCAAGGAGACTCCGCAGCTCCTTGCAGTGCTGTCCAAAGAGATTATTTCTGAATGCATCAGGTTTACCAGACACCCTCAACAATTTGTCACAAAATATAAAGGATTTCCTTGTATGATGTAACTCTCTGTGGGGTTCCAGGGTGACGTTGGTAAGATCTTGCACACCGCAAAGTTGGACTGCAAATGGTGTGCAATTGAATTAGGATGAACTAACACCTACTTCCAATATGCACCGGGTGTTAGCCTAGGGCTCATTCTAGTAGCTGAGTTGCAAACCCCTGAACAATAAGGTTTATAATGGAAATAGAGACTGGCCCCTAATGACAGCGGTGCCAGTGGCACTACTATAATGACGATGATAGACTAGAAGGTCGTCTCTGAGTTGCAGATTGAAACAGGATGGAGGTAATTCGTGGTGCTCAAGCTAGACTTTACCCTAGGGTTAGCATGGAGGAAGCTGGTACTAATGCCGAGGTTATGGAAATAACTTCTGCTGTGTCTCCATGTAGTAACGTGCTGACATGCTGCATGCACAGGTCAGAAGGAGTAGGTCTCAACTTCATCCAGTGACACTTGTTGCTTTGCAGATCAATCCTCCCCCACAGCATTCAATCATGATTAAGCACCAATGTCCTGGGCCAAATGCTTACTGGTCGTGGGTGTACGCAGACAGCGCACTGAAACGCACTGTTTCTCCAAGTGCTGCTCTTAAAAGCTGTTTGCAAATGAAGCCTTACATGTCTCACATCTGCAGTTTTTGGTGATTGCTAGGATGTTTTAAGCAGACAAGGTGTTTTAAGACTTCCTTCTAAGGGGAGCAAGGCTGGTCTGTAGTGAAATGCAGAATGTATTCAAGGCCAAGTCGAATGAGTCGCTGGCACAACCGATATGCTCAAAAATCAGAGTTTTAGAGAAAAAAAATACAGCTGGACTATGACAACTGTCCCTTCCCAGAGACTGCTCTCAGTTACACCTGAGCAGCGCCCCCAGACTACTATAAGCGCTCCAGGACAACCCTTTCTCACCGCTCTGCTCCCTTCAAACCTGTCATTTCAGGCACCAGCTCCGGAGCAGCTTTCAAATGGGTCCTTGCAGACTCTTTTGGCGAAGTCACTGGGAAGCGCTCATCAAAGTTTTTGCACAACAAAGGAATATATCCCAGTACCATCAAATGGGTCATTCATATCCAAATTCTCCTATCCTTTTAGTAGTCTTTTGTTCATTTTGTCCTGACTGATGTGACTCAAAGGAGAATTGGGCCCAAAGTCTCTAGCTTGTGAAGCTGGTCAGTGACATTTTGCTCGTACCATGGGATTGCATGGATGTACTGAGAGCTGAATCTTGTCTTTCCTGTGCATTTTCAAACTTTTTTTTAATTCATAAAATACATTGTATCTGCAGGCTGGAGTCTATGCCACAAATATTGACAATTACAACCTCTTTCCAGAGTTCATAGGCTTTTGAATACCTATTTCCCCCACTCACTGGATTTTTTTTTATTTTTTTAATGTAGAAAAGCATCAGTAAAGTTGCAAAGCAAGCACTCAGAATTTAGGAAGAGCTACAGTACATGTTTGAATTAAATAACCACACACTATTTTTCCCAAAGACTTATGGTCTCACTGTGTGCACTGAACTGAGAGTGGCACATCATGAAAGGTGATCTAAAATTTTGTTTTCTCTTCCTTTTAATCCCTGCTGTATTCATGACACACGATCCAACTCCTGCAACAAATGAGGCGGAGATTGCACAGATAATAGCCGCTTTCACCCTCGCAGAGCCAGACTCTCCTGGAGCACCGCCTGTGCAAAAGCAGTATTTGACCATGTCATCAAAGAGTGTAGCATAATGCAAAAGCAAAAGCAAAACGGGAGGTGAATTATAGCAACCAGAATGATGTTATAACTTCAGACTGTTTGAGTTTGCAACTTTAATAGTGTTGGGGTTTATGCCTACGTTTAATTGGGGTTTAACATTGGGTTTAATAGTGTTGGGGTTTATGTCTGGGTTACGTTTGAGTTTACAACTTTAACAGTGTTGGGGTTTAATAGCGTTGGGGTTTATGTCTGGGTTTAATTGGGGTTTAACATTGGGTTTAATAGTGTTGGGGTCTATGTCTGGGTTACATTTGAGTTTACAACTTTAAGAGTGTTGAGGTTTAATAGTGTTGGGGTTTAACATTGGGTTTAATAGTGTTGGGGTTTATGTCTGGGTTATGTTTGAGCTTACAATTTTAAAAATATATAAATAAATACCATAGGAAATTAAACCCCAACAGTATTAAACCCCAACACTCTTAATGTAATTTCTTGTTAAGCTAACTAAAAAGACAATGAAATGCAGACATTGGATCCCCAGGCCTTGAATGCTCTCTGGAAGGACTGGTGCAGATTCACCAAACAGATATTGGCCACACGATTGCATTATCCAGCTGTTATCCTCCATGTGCACGCACACTGCAAAGGAGTGAAGCACTCAAGCCGGGTGTGTCGAGCATACATCCCGATGGCAGAGGCCTGGGGAGACCCAGGGATCTCTCCCTCTATTCCCTGACCCGGACTAGGGGGTTTCTAGCCTGCACAGCCCTCCCTCCCCATCCCCACCAAGACGTGACTCCCTCCGCCTCCCCTCCAGTCCCAGCCCCAGTAGCCTGCCAGCATGTGCTTCCAGTTCCCTCCCTTGCCACCGCCAGCCTCTTGTCCCCTTTGCTCTGACTCTTATCTCTGTTGCCTTTGAGTTCTGCTACTTCCTCCGCCAGGCTGCCCGGCGTCCACGACAGCCCAGGAGACACGGGTTCCCCGCTCTCATTTTGGGCACCGAGACCCTGTCAAGTTCTCACTACAGAGGCTGTCATCAACTCTGCTCTGGGTTGTGTCCGGCAGGGACAGCATCGCGGATGATTAAGCTCTGACGCGCTATCCCGGCTCTACTGAGCAGATGCAATGACTGTCCTGTCATCTAATACACCCCGGGCACTGAAGCAGGGATGTCCGGAGCTGAGAGAGTTGAGCTGTAGTTTGTGCCAAGGGGCCAAGCTCTTCAGTGCATCACATCCACTGTGGACTGGGCACATAGGGTGGGTGTAACACACTCACCAGCAGCAAAATGGGATTTTTCTGGGGCTTATAGCTGAGCCAAACGTGGTCAGATTTTTTTCTACCCCCAGCTACCTCTCAAGAACTTGCTCCAAAGCACAGCAGAGCTTCAGCTGTCTGAATAAAGGGCCCTGGCATTTTATCATGGGCACAACAACATGTCTTTCCTTTACTTTTGATCTCAGAAATACCTGAACCGTAGTGCCTGCAGTTTCCCCCCAGATGGATAAGGCGTAGGCAGACGCCAGGCATCGACAATCTCACCCCAAATCGTTGAACTCCGACGAGGCTCTAAGCTGTCAAACCTGCCTGGATGGACCGGGAAAGGCCGGCTGACGGAAACGGCACTGCCCCTAAGTCCAGAAAATATGTCCAGCGTAAATAAAGGAACAAAAACTAAAGATTGACTGGGAAATGTTTGCTGTCAGTCGGCAATCCCTCTGGTCTTATCCGTCTCAGTCTGGGGCTGTGTTTGCTGGGATTCGATGTAGACCCCCCTTTCCTACAACTCGTCCTTCACACAACACTGCTTCACTTGAACTAGCAACAGTCCCAGTCACTGCCGTGTTGTGTTGGAATAACTTAATAAACAGGGTCACTCTTGTCGACACTGGCATAGCTCAGTAATGGGCATTTAGAAATGCATTTTCCCAAACCGGTAGATGCCCGTGCAGGGATAAGATTTGGGGGGTGGGGGAAGCCAGACTCTTGGCGCACCATTACATGAGCTATGTCATTAGTTAATTGTTTGCTGGGTTAACGAGGAATTTCCTGCCCCTGGAACCCAATGAGCGGTGACTTTTGAGGAAGGCCAGGGATGGGCAGGTGCGAAAGAGGCAGCGGGCAGCGTGCATGGTGCATCTCTCCCCTACCTGCTCTGCTTGAACAGCCCCCTGTTTAGTGCTTATTGCAGCCCCGAGGGGAGCAGTTAAGGACAAGGTGTCTAGCAGAGAAAAGAGAAAAATACGAGACGCCTTGAAGGTTTCCGCAGAAGTTCTCAACGCAAGCCCCAACTTCTGTTAATTCTGCTGATGATTAAGGTCGGGAAGGTTAAGTCCCTGGAAGCAGGAGCGCCATGCATTCTGGCTAGCAAGAAGGCAACAGTAATTACAGCACTGCTCAGGACACGAAATGGGAACTAAGCAAGTCTGGGTTTCTAGAAATTACCAGCAAGGTCCATAACCCTGCAGCCCTCCGCAGCCCTCTGCACGGACATCTTATTAACATGACTTAAGTCTGCTTTGGGCAGCAGGAGATAATAGCACTGCAGAGATTGCTGTGCCTGTCCACTCTCACTTCCTGGTATATAAAACCCTTGCACTTTCTCTCTGACTTTCATTTGAGATTAAAGGGAATCATCAGGACCAATTAAAAAAAAATCAAATAAAAAAAGAATGAATAGATTAAGGGGAAGGGTAAAACAAAAGCAAGAGGAAAGAAATCACTGCACAATGCATCTTCTCTCATATACTTCATTTCCTCCTCCAGGCATCATTAATGCAGTGGGGCCACACAACTGCTTTACCATTGATGCTTGCCAGGTCCTCATCCTGGGTGTGTAGGTGTGCAGCACACGTGAGGAGGGGTCAGCAGCCGGTGGTGCATCACCACACTCACTCATTGCACTGTCCTTTAAGCCGACTGTATAGAGTGTGGCATTAAAGTGTCCAGCACCAAAGCAAATCCTGTTTAGTTTAATCCATCGGTGTAAGAGAGCTCATACCTGGGTGGGGAGCGTGTTGGGTTGCTTAGGAAGTGCTTGACCTCAACCTGCCTACCTAGAAGTGCATGTTTCCTCCAGAAGACCCTTCCTGCTCTACCTCACAACACAGCTGCTGCCCCCACGGATAAAACTGGGCATGCACAGAGAAAAGATAGGTCAAGAGCCCCGTGGCTACACGCGGCACTGCCACAATGCACACCAGCCCAAGAGAGCAAAGGATGACCTGTTCATCAGAAGTACGGCCACCATCCAGGGGTGTCTGGAAGGGAAAGGGTGACACCTGGATAACACAGGCAGGTGCGATTTTCCAAAACTGGGTTGGACAGAGAGCGCGGAGCGGGGCTTGGGGAATCTGGCAGCCGGGCCGTTGGAGAGCAGGTGTGCGCGGGGGGGAAGGCAGGCATCCGGCCTGGGGCAGAGCTCAGGTGCGGCGTGCTGTTCTTCATAGGTGATGGGTGTTCAAGGCATGGGGAGTGTGTCCCTGGTGGAGGGGTAAAAAGTGAGCTGTTGTCTTGTGGTTTTGCATTGGGTGGGTTGCTGCATGCAGCTTGGTGTGTCTATGTGTGTGTTCAAAGGGTGCTGCATCTTCATGGTTTAAATCAGTCCAGAGATCTCGCAGTGAACGCGGCAGCTAAACTCCATCCCAAACAAGCTCTGGGGTCCGGGCTCAGGAAGCAGCAGAGATGGGACATTTTAAATCGTCATTGTTCAGATGCTGGATTGCAGCCCAGGGAGATGAAGGGCGAGATCCAAAAATGCGGCGAGGCCCTGCAGTGCCGAGGAGCGGTGCCTGCTCCATCGGGCCCTGGCCCTGGGCTGGGATCCAGGATCTTGCGCTAGACCCAGAGATCCAGGAAGAGTTGGTGCCTGGAGTGGGACCAGAGCAGCCAGGCCCCTGAGCAGGGACCCACTAGAGCTAGCGCTGCGTGCACGTGTACGTGTACGTGTACATGTGCCCCTCCAGCCCCTCTGCTCCAGGGCTCCGGCACTTTGCACGATGCTGCTGAGTAGCCACATAGCAGCCACATGCTTGTCCTCAGCATGAGGCACTCAGGGGACTATGACTCTGCGCCTGCTTTCCTGTGTAGAAAGGGTGCCACGGCGCATTACTCCAGAGCCAGGGCAAGTGCAAGATGAAGCATGAGTGGCCAAGGTTTGGAACAGGCTCCCAAGGGAGGTGGTGCTCTCACCTACCCTGGGGGTCTTCAAGAGGAGGTTAGATGAGCATCTAGCTGGGGTCATCTAGACCCAGCACTCTTTCCTGCCTATGCAGGGGGTCGGACTCGATGATCTATTGAGGTCCCTTCCGACCCTAACATCTATGAATCTATGAGTTGCTACCCAGTGGTGAGGGCATTCCCCAAGGCTTTGTGACTCTTGTCCATGATATTTAAACCAAGCGGTCATTAGTCTAAGTGATGCATAAGGGGAACACGGGATGGGGGGGAGGCACATGCCCCCTTCCTGCCCCCCTGAGAGTATGGGGGTGCCAAGAGAAGCCGGAGTGGAGGGGCTGGAGGGGAACATGTGCACACAGCACTGCCCTGTTGGGTAGCTCTGGCGGACAACCCCCCCAGTCGGCGATTGGCTGCTGGTGCCCCCAGGATCAGGAGGCACCGGTCACCCATGGTCTTTAGATAAATCACATGAGTGTCCCTTGGAGCAGGGCCTGGAGCTCTGGACACTGTACCTTTGGAAACATGAGATGTGTCTATACATGCATTTAAGTGCACCTAAATTTAATGCGCATTAGCTTAACGCACATCAATGCCTGCACATGCAGACGCCTGCCTAAACTCAGTTAATGTATGTGGACTGATTTGAGACTAACACATACACAGTATTAATTCGCTTTAACGTGTCTACATGTGCATTAATGTGTTTTAACTATTCTTGCCTAAATTTTGTAACCTGCATATGCAATTATCAAATTTAGGCAGGTACAGTCTAAATTCACCATTTTTAATGTGCATGAAGGGTGCGCACATGTAGATGTGCGCCCTTAATGTGCATTAACTTAGGCTAATGCATATTAAAGCATCACGTGTAGATGCGCTCAGGATTTCCTTCCACTGCTTCCAGTGTCCCCTTCAGGAACCAGGCTCAGACCAGGCAGCGGCCCAGGTTTTCTGTGGGAGAGACAGACAGACAAATAACCTTGGCTCCAAGCTGGCACCAGCTGCCAATCGTGAGAGAAATGCGTCTGCTCTTTGTAAGGTTTCTAGACTCCCCTTGACTGGGCTCATGGCTGGAAATCAATACGTTTCATTAGTGGGATGATTGTCCTGCCATGGACCAGCCTGCACCTGAGCTGTGCAAGACGCATCCCCCTAAGTAGTGACCCTTGGATGAACAGTGGCAGGGGGTTTTAGCAGAGCCCTCCACAGACAGCTAGCAGCTCTGCTGGTTTCATCACAGGACTCGTGATAGCGGCTGTCTCTCCTAAATCCCCAGACACCGGGGTTCCTGCTTTCAGTAAAAAAAAAAAGTGAAATGATTTTCTATCCCTCCTAGCTCCAGAGAGCAGCTTGACTATTTGACCCACCCAGGCTCAAAACTAAAGAAAGGAAATAAAAAGATTGCCAAAAGTATTTTTAATTGTAACGTTCAGCCTTTTTTTGTTTTGTTTTGTTTGAGCATTCAGGGTTTCAGTCACGTACCTATTCCTTTTTCCAGCCCTCTTTGCTTTTCTACACCATCAGCTGGTAATCAAACAGCGTCACTGGAGCATCACCTTATTTTGTACGGTCTTGATATTTTCCGTCACATCAGCAATTGCAAGATGATTTTATCTCAAGGGGAGAAGGATGGAGGTTTCTGCTCAGAGTCCAGAAAGACAGCAGAGGAGGCAAGGTCTGCAACGAGGCAGCCCCATGCACTAAACCAGGTTTTGCTCTGGGGCGGGGGGTCGTTCAGATTTGCTCAAACTGTTTGAAACCAGTGGAAATGGGAGCGCCGTTTAGATTGAATTACGGAAAAATTGCACTGCGCTCCTTCCTGTCACATTTCTAGTAATAACAAGGCTGAAACTGCCAGGCTAGTAAACAAGAAATAATAATGATCGAGGCACAGGGAACAAGCCCTCTTTGAGCAGCGCAGCGGGAAGGCTGGCAAAGCAGGGGGAGATCAAAGGAGAAGTGATTACACAGCCACGGGGTCACAAAAGAGGCTGTGATC